>NC_092230.1:6785556-6873056 GCF_036320965.1 Panulirus ornatus | reverse complement strand
GGAAGTGGCCATCGCTGTCGCTCTTGGAGGGCCACAGGGCCACCGCTCCTCCTGCCGAAGGAGGGAGGGAAAAGGGGGAGGGGCGGCGCCCCTAAGGGATAATGTAAAGGCGCCAGAGATCCCCTGGCGCTGTGGTGTGTCCTCTGTGTGTGTGTCTGTGTGTCTGTGACGACCCCCCCTTTTAACCAGAGTGGAGGGTGGAGCTGTGGTGGAGTCGGGCGTGTGCGTGTGGAGGAGGAGGCGCCCGGTGGGGGATGAGGGTAGCCAGGTCCCCTCTGGCGTGGCCATGGATGACTCCCCTCGCCCGCCCTCCCTCAGCCAGGGCCTGCGACACACCCGGGCCCCCCTCACCCAGCCGGAGGGCCCCGCCCTACACAGCGTGGAGGCCGAGGTCCACCCTGACCCCTCGGGGGCCCCGTCGCCACCCCCGCCCCACGTCCCCGAACGGACCCCTCGCCAACGGGCCCTTCATCATCCCGAACGGGCCCTACTTCGTACGCGACGGGGGCGCCGACGGGCGCCCCGGGCGAGGGCCAGGGCCAGCCGCAGCCGCAGGCCCTCACGACCTTCGGGCGCGCCGCGCCGACGGGGGGGCCCCTGCGGCGAAGCCTGCCGCAGGGGCGGCAGAGGCCGCAGGTGCCCCGGGTCGAGGAGCTGAGGGGACAGCGACCCCCGAAAGGTCGTCGTTGCCCCTTCCCCCTTGGGGCGCAACGGCTTCTGTCGACCCCGACGCGTGACCTTCCTGGTCGAGCCGGTGCCAGAGGAGGTGGAGGAGGAGGACGAGGAGGAGGACGAGGAGGAGCTGAGCTCCCTCCACCAGGAGGACGAGGAGGAGGAGGACGAGGAGGACAATGACGACGAGGAGAGGATCAAGGCAGGGCTCCTGCCGAAGGAGGAGCCCAGGGCGCCCTCCAGGCAGGGTCAGTTCTCGAGGCAGCAGAATTTGCCGATGACACTGTGCGATCGGCGCCACCGCTCCTTCACAGGTGAGCCAGGCCAGCCTCCTCCTGCAGGAGGGTGGGTCGAGGGGGGGTTGATACTTCCTTCGGCAGGAGGGTGGGTCGTGGGGGGTTGATGCTACTCCTGCAGGAGGGTGGGTCGTGGGGGTTGATGCTACTCCTGCAGGAGGGTGGGTCGTGGGGGGTTGATGCTACTCCTGCAGGAGGGTGGGTCGTGGGGGTTGATGCTACTCCTGCAGGAGGGTGGGTCGTGGGGGGTTGATGCTACTCCTGCAGGAGGGTGGGTCGTGGGGGTTGATGCTACTCCTGCAGGAGGGTGGGTCGTGGGGGGTTGATGCTACTCCTGCAGGAGGGTGGGTCGTGGGGGGTTGATGCTACTCCTGCAGGAGGGTGGGTCGTGGGGGTTGATGCTACTCCTGCAGGAGGGTGGGTCGTAGGGGTTGATACTTCCTTCGGCAGGAGGGTGGGTCGTGGGGGGTTGATACTTCCTTCGGCAGGAGAGTGGGTCGAGGTGGTCGACGCTACTCCTGCAGGAGGGTGGGTCGAGGTGGTCAACACCCTTCTGCAGGAGGGTGGGTCGAGGTGGTCAACACTCCTCCTGCAGGAGGTTGGGTCGAGGTGGTCAACACCCTTCTGCAGGAAGGTGGGTCGAGGTGGTCAACACTCCCCCTGCAGGAGGATGGGTCGAGGTGGTCAACACCCTTCTGCAGGAAGGTGGGTCGAGGTGGTCAACACTCCCCCTGCAGGAGAGTGGGTCGAGGTGGTCAACACTCCCCCTGCAGGAGGGTGGGTCGAGGTGGTCAACACTCCCCCTGCAGGAGGGTGGGTCGAGGTGGTCAACACTCCCCCTGCAGGAGGGTGGGTCGAGGTGGTCAACACTCCCCCTGCAGGAGAGTGGGTCGAGGTGGTCGACACCCTTCTGCAGGAGGGTGGGTCGAGGTGGTCAACACTCCCCCTGCAGGAGGGTGGGTCGAGGTGGTCAACACCCTTCTGCAGGAAGGTGGGTCGAGGTGGTCAACACTCCCCCTGCAGGAGGATGGGTCGAGGTGGTCAACACCCTTCTGCAGGAAGGTGGGTCGAGGTGGTCAACACTCCCCCTGCAGGAGAGTGGGTCGAGGTGGTCGACACTCCCCCTACAGGAGGGTGGGTCGAGGTGGTCAACACTCCCCCTGCAGGAGGGTGGGTCGAGGTGGTCAACACTCCCCCTGCAGGAGGGTAGGTCGAGGTGGTCAACACTCCTCCTGCAGGAGGGTGGGTCGAGGTGGTCAACACCCTTCTGCAGGAGGGTGGGTCGAGGTGGTCAACACTCCCCCTGCAGGAGAGTGGGTCGAGGTGGTCGACACTACCCCTACAGGAGGGTGGGTCGAGGTGGTCAACACTCCCCCTGCAGGAGAGTGGGTCGAGGTGGTCAACACTCCCCCTGCAGGAGGGTGGGTCGAGGTGGTCAACACCCTTCTGCAGGAGGGTGGGTCGAGGTGGTCAACACCCTTCTGCAGGAGGGTGGGTCGAGGTGGTCAACACTCCCCCTACAGGATGTGTCCAAGATGGTGGGTCCACTCACGACCCTAACACAATAGACGCTCCCTGTGGGGTGGACATCCCCACGGGCGAGACTTGGGCCCACAGGGGCTCCGCCATCCTGGCTCAGGGGCCCAACCATCATCCCTCCTTACCCTTTGACCAGAATCTCTCTCTCTCTCTCTCTCTCTCTCTCTCTCTCTCTCTCTCTCTCTCTCTCTCCCATACACGTCCCCTTCACGCCCCTCCGCTCGTCCTCACAGCCTTCGTCAGGAGCTTAACGCCACGTCGTCCCGTTCGCGCCTGACGTCCCCCCCCCCCCCCAGCTGGGGGCATGCGCGTCACACCACCTGCGTCACCTTCTCAACTTCTCAGATCCCAGCTGTGGCTGTAGGGGGGTAGGATGTCTGTAGGGGGGCAGGATGTCTGTAGGGGGGGACAGGATGTCTGCAGTGGGGGCAGGATGTCTGTAGGGGGGCAGGATGTCTGTAGGGGGACAGGATGTCTGTAAGGGGGGCAGGATGTCTGTAGGGGGGCAGGATGTCTGTAGGGGATGGAGGATGTCTGTAGAGGGGTAGGATGTCTGTAGGAGGACAGGATGTCTGTAGGGGGCAGGATGTCTGTAGGGGGTGGGATGCCTGTAGGGGGGCAGGATGTCTGTAGGGGGGGCAGGATGTCTGTAGGGGAGAGCAGGATGTCTGTAAGGGGAGAGCAGGATGTCTGTAAGGGGAGAGTAGGATGTCTGTAAGGGGAGCAGGATGTTTGTAGGGGGTCATGATGTCTGTAAGGGGGGCAGGATGTCCACTCATAATCTGATGTCCACCCACGTCCCCGTCTTGCCTTGTACCAGCTTGTCCTCTCCCCTGAGACATGTCCCCCCCCCCCCTCCAGCATCCTCTCCCTCACATCCTCCTGTGTCCTCTCCAATACATTACCACACTTCCCCTCCTCCATCTCCCCAGGAGACCAGCTGCTGTTCATCCCCTCACACCATTTCCCCTCACACACTCTCCTCCTCCTCTTCCTCTTCTACTCAGCATCACCCTCCAAACACACACACACACACCACACACACACACACACACACACACACACACACACACACACACATATATATATATATATATATATATATATATATATATATATATATATATATATATATATATATATATGTGATTGTCCATGATGATAGCATGAAGGTGAACTCACACTTCAGTATGAGTTTATACAATTCTATGTAACATGTAATTTTTCTCTCCATGTGGCACGACCACATATTTTGGTGGAGGCAATCCACCACCACCTCCACCTGCTCCTCATCATCAAGTGTTGTCAGTACTTAACAGAGTTATTTCCACCCTAACATCACACTTGGTTCCCGCCTTCCAACACCAGTCTATCTTGGCCCAACACTGTTCCTTAAGGTTCATTTCACTCTACTTAGAAGTGAGCATTGCGTCTACCTCGCAGACCTTCCGATGAATGTCCTCAGGATGAATGTCCTCAGGGTGAATGTCCTCAGGATGAATGTCCTCAGGATGAATGTCTTCATGATGAATGTCCTCAGGATGAATGTCCACAGGATGAATGTCCACAGGATGAATGTCCTTAGGATGAATGTCCTCATGATGAATGTCCACAGGATGAATGTCCTCAGGATGAACGTCCACAGGATGAATGTCCTCAGGATGAATGTCCTCAGGATGAATGTCCACAGGATGAATGTCCTCAGGATGAATGTCCACAGGATGAACGTCCACAGGATGAATGTCCACAGGATGAATGTCCTCAGGATGAATGTCCACAGGATGAATGTCCTCAGGATGAATGTCCACAGGATGAATGTCCACAGGATGAATGTCCTCAGGATGAATGTCCTTAGGATGAATGTCCTCATGATGAATGTCCACAGGATGAATGTCCACAGGATGAATGTCCACAGGATGAATGTCCTTAGGATGAATGTCCTCAGGATGAATGTCCACAGGATGAATGTCCTCAGGATGAACGTCCACAGGATGAATGTCCTCAGGATGAATGTCCTCAGGATGAATGTCCTCAGGATGAATGTCCTTAGGATGAATGTCCTCAGGATGAATGTCCTCAGGATGAATGTCCTTAGGATGAATGTCCTCAGGATGAATGTCCTCAGGATGAATGTCCACAGGATGAATGTCCTCAGGATGAATGTCCTCAGGATGAACGTCCTCAGGATGAATGTCCTCAGGATGAATGTCCACAGGATGAATGTCCTCAGGATGAATGTCATCAGGATGAACGTCCTCAGGATGAATGTCCTCAGGATGAATGTCCACAGGATGAATGTCCTCAGGATGAATGTCCTTAGGATGAATGTCCACAGGATGAACGTCCTCAGGATGAACGTCCTCAGGATGAACGTCCTCAGGATGAATGTCCTCAGGATGAACGTCCTCAGGATGAATGTCCACAGGATGAATGTCCTCAGGATGAATGTCCTTAGGATGAATGTCCACAGGATGAACGTCCTCAGGATGAATGTCCACAGGATGAACGTCCTCAGGATGAATGTCCACAGGATGAACGTCCTCAGGATGAATGTCCACAGGATGAATGTCCTCAGGATGAATGTCCTCAGGATGAATGGCCTCAGGATGAACGTCCTCAGGATGAACGTCCACAGGATGAATGTCCTCAGGATGAATGTCCACAGGATGAACGTCCACAGGATGAATGTCCTCAGGATGAATGTCCACAGGATGAATGTCCTCAGGATGAATGTCCTCAGGATGAATGTCCTCAGGATGAATGTCCACAGGATGAATGTCCACAGGATGAACGTCCTCAGGATGAATGTCCTCAGGATGAACGTCCTCAGGATGAATGTCCACAGGATGAATGTCCTCAGGATGAATGTCCTCAGGATGAATGTCCTCAGGATAAATGTCCTCAGGATGAATGTCCTCAGGATGAATGTCCTCAGGATGAATGTCCTCAGGATGAATGTCCACAGGATGAATGTCCTCAAGATGAATGTCCTCAGGATGAATGTCCTCAGGATGAATGTCCACAGGATGAATGTCCTCAAGATGAATGTCCTCAGGATGAATGTCCTCAGGATGAATGTCCACAGGATGAATGTCCTCAAGATGAATGTCCTCAGGATGAATGTCCACTGGATGAATGTCCTCAGGATGAATGTCCTTAGGATGAATGTCCTCAAGATGAATGTCCTCAGGATGAATGTCCTTAGGATGAATGTCCTTGGCCACTTTCCACTCACACACCATACCCTGGCCTGGCTCCCCCGTCTGTGGTGCCATACACTCTCTCTCTCTCTCTCTCTCTCTCTCTCTCTCTCTCTCTCTCTCTCTCTCTCTCTCTCTCCCCTCGGAGGGCCGCTTCCCCTCAGCAGCTGATGCCACTACGGACCGCCACTCTCAGTCGCGCCTTCACACCATCACCGTTATGCACAGTCCCATGTCTGGACCAGGAGAGGGGTCCAGGTGGTCGACCTGCTGGCCCTCTCCTGGTCCAGGGCAGTCGACCTGCTGGTCCTCTTCTGGTCCAGGTGATCGACCTGCTGGTCCTCTTCTGGTCCAGGTGATCGACCTGCTGGCCCTCTCCTGGTCCAGGTGGTCGACCTGCTGGTCCTCTCCTGGTCCAGGGCAGTCGACCTGCTGGTTCTTTCCTGGTCCAGGGCAATCGACCTGCTGGTCCTCTCCTGGTCCAGGGCAGTCGACCTGCTGGTCCTCTCCTGGTCCAGGTGATCGACCTGCTGGTCCTCTTCTGGTCCAGGTGATTGACCTGCTGGCCCTCTCCTGGTCCAGGGCAGTCGACCTGCTGGTCCTCTCCTGGTCCAGAGGGCTGGTCCATAACCTGGGCACCTGGCTCACGCTGGGATATCTATCTATCTATCCGTCTATCTATCTATCTATCTATCTATCTATCTATCTATCTATCTATCTAATCTATCTATCTAGTGTTTTTTGTAGCATGGACGATATTAGGAACAGATTACAGAGACCAGGAAGGGTGAGGAGAACAAATTATAGGGAACAAGAACAGGAGGAGAACAGATTACAGAGACCAGGAAGATGAGGAGAACAAATTATAGGGAACAAGAACAGGAGGAGAACAGATGATGGAGACCAGGAAGGGTGAGGAGAACAAATTATAGGGAACAAGAACAGGAGGAGAACAGATTATTGAGACCAGGAGGGTGAGGAGAACAAATTATAGGGACCAAGAACAGGAGGAGAACAGATGATGGAGACCAGGAAGGGTGAGGAGAACAAATTATCGGGAACAAGAACAGGAGGAGAACAGATTATGGAGACTAGGAGGGTGAGGAGAACAAATTATAGGGAACAAGAACAGGAGGAGAACAGATTATTGAGACCAGGAGGGTGAGGAGAACAAATTATAGGGACCAAGAACAGGAGGAGAACAGATGATGGAGACCAGAAGGGTGAGGAGAACATATTATGGGGACCAGGAAGGCAAGGAGAACAGGTTATAGAGACGAAGAACATGGAGAACAGGTTATAGAGACGAGGAACATGGAGAACAAGCTATAGAGACGAGGAACATGGTGAACAGATTAAAGATATGAATAACATGGAGAACAGATTATAGAGACGACGAAAGCGAGAACAGATGATAGAGACATCCCAGACAGCTCATAACCCCCTCCCCCTCTTCAACCCTCCCCCTCTTCAACCTTCCCCCTCTTCAACCCTCCCCCTCTTCAACCTCCCCCTCTTCAACCTCCCCCTCTTCAACTCTCCCCCTCTTCAACCTTCCCCTCTTCAATCCTCCCCCTCTTCAACCCTCCCCCTCTGCAACCCTCCCCCTCTTCAACCTATCCCTCTTCAACCTCCCCCTCTTCAACCCTCCCCCTCTTCAATCCTCCCCCTCTTCAACCTCCCCCTCTTCAACCCTCCCCCTCTTCAACCCTCCCCCTCTTCAACCCTCCCCCTCTTCAACCCTCCCCCTCTTCAACCCTCCCCCCTCTTCAACCCTCCCCCTCTTAACCCCCCCCTCTTCAACCTTCCCCCTCTTCAACCTTCCCCCTCTTCAACCCTCCCCCTCTTCAACCCTCCCCCTCTTCAACCTTCCCCCTCTTCAACCTTTCCCCTCTTCAACCCTCCCCCCCTTCAACCCTCCCCTCTTCAACCCTCCCCTCATGAAATTTTCTTTTCCTCCTCACAACGTGAGGGGAAAATGGCTTGTGAGGTTATGAGGTGGGGGTGTTGGGAAGCTGCGTGTAGCAGTGTAGTTGGGTGTATTGATCTACACCTTGGAGGATGTAGGTCACCTGGGGGTGTTGTTGGGGGTGTGTGTAGGTATTCTAAGGGTGTGTCTGGGGGTGTAGTGTGTAAGTAATCTAAGGATGGGTCTAGGGTGTAGGTTACCTGTAGGTGTGTCTGGGGGTGTAGGTTACCTGTAGGTGTGTTTGGGGGTGTAGGTCACATGTGGTTGTATTTGGGTTGTAGATTACCTTTGGTTGTATCTGGGGTGTAGATTACCTGTGGTTGTATCTGGGGTGTAGGATACCTGTGGTTGTATCTGGGGTGTAGTTTACCTGTGGTTGTATCTGGGGTGTAGGTTACCTGTGGTTGTATCTGGGGTGTAGATTACCTGTGGTTGTATCTGGGGTGTAGATTACCTGTGGTTGTATCTGGGGATGTAGGTTACCTGTCGTTGTATCTGGGGTTGTAGGTTACCTGTCGTTGTATCTGGGATGTAGTTTACCTGTAGTTGTATCTGGGGTGTAGGTTACCTGTCGTTGTATCTGGGGTGTAGATTACTGTGGTTGTATCTGGGGTGTAGATTACCTGTGGTTGTATCTGGGGTGTAGATTACCTGTGGTTGTATCTGGGGTGTAGATTACCTGTGGTTGTATCTGGGGTGTAGATTACCTGTGGTTGTATCTGGGGTGTAGATTACCTGTGGTTGTATCTGGGGTGTAGATTACTGTGGTTGTATCTGGGGTGTAGATTACCTGTGGTTGTATCTGGGGTGTAGATTACCTGTGGTTGTATCTGGGGTGTAGATTACTGTGGTTGTATCTGGGGTGTAGATTACCTGTGGTTGTATCTGGGGTGTAGATTACCTGTGGTTGTATCTGGGGTGTAGGTTACCTGTGGTTGTATCTGGGGTGTAGGTTACCTGTGGTTGTATCTGGGGTGTAGTTTACCTATGGGTGTGTCTGGGGGTGTAGGTTACCTGTGGTTGTATCTGGGGTGTAGATTACCTGTGGTTGTATCTGGGGTGTAGGTTACCTGTGGTTGTATCTGGGGTGTAGGTTACCTGTGGTTGTATCTGGGGTGTAGGTTACCTGTGGTTGTATCTGGGGTGTAGTTTACCTGTGGTTGTATCTGGGGTGTAGGTTACCTGTAGGTGTGTCTGGGGGTGTAGGTTACCTGTGGTTGTATCTGGGGTGTAGTTTACCTGTGGTTGTATCTGGGGTGTAGTTTACCTATGGGTGTGTCTGGGGGTGTAGGTTACCTGTAGGTGTGTCTGGGGGTGTAGGTTACCTGTGGTTGTATCTGGGGTGTAGTTTACCTGTGGTTGTATCTGGGGTGTAGATTACTGTGGTTGTATCTGGGGTGTAGTTTACCTGTGGTTGTATCTGGGGTGTAGGTTACCTGTGGTTGTATCTGGGGTGTAGTTTACCTATGGGTGTGTCTGGGGGTGTAGGTTACCTGTGGTTGTATCTGGGGTGTAGGTTACCTGTGGTTGTATCTGGGGTGTAGGTTACCTGTGGTTGTATCTGGGGTGTAGTTTACCTGTGGTTGTATCTGGGGTGTAGGTTACCTGTAGGTGTGTCTGGGGGTGTAGGTTACCTGTGGTTGTATCTGGGGTGTAGGTTACCTGTGGTTGTATCTGGGGTGTAGTTTACCTGTGGTTGTATCTGGGGTGTAGGTTACCTGTAGGTGTGTCTGGGGGTGTAGGTTACCTGTGGTTGTATCTGGGGTGTAGATTACCTGTGGTTGTATCTGGGGTGTAGTTTACCTGTGGTTGTATCTGGGGTGTAGGTTACCTGTGGTTGTATCTGGGGTGTAGTTTACCTATGGGTGTGTCTGGGGGTGTAGGTTACCTGTGGTTGTATCTGGGGTGTAGTTTACCTGTGGTTGTATCTGGGGTGTAGGTTACCTGTAGGTGTGTCTGGGGGTGTAGGTTACCTGTAGGTGTGTCTGGGGGTGTAGGTTACCTGTGGTTGTATCTGGGGTGTAGTTTACCTATGGGTGTGTCTGGGGGTGTAGGTTACCTGTGGTTGTATCTGGGGTGTAGATTACCTGTGGTTGTATCTGGGGTGTAGATTACCTGTGGTTGTATCTGGGGTGTAGATTACCTGTGGTTGTATCTGGGGTGTAGTTTACCTATGGGTGTGTCTGGGGGTGTAGGTTACCTGTGGTTGTATCTGGGGTGTAGTTTACCTGTGGTTGTATCTGGGGTTGTAGGTTACCTGTAGGTGTGTCTGGGGGTGTAGGTTACCTGTAGGTGTGTCTGGGGGTGTAGGTTACCTGTGGTTGTATCTGGGGTGTAGATTACCTGTGGTTGTATCTGGGGTGTAGATTACCTGTGGTTGTATCTGGGGTGTAGTTTACCTATGGGTGTGTCTGGGGGTGTAGGTTACCTGTGGTTGTATCTGGGGTGTAGGTTACCTGTAGGTGTGTCTGGGGGTGTAGGTTACCTGTGGTTGTATCTGGGGTGTAGATTACCTGTGGTTGTATCTGGGGTGTAGATTACCTGTGGTTGTATCTGGGGTGTAGTTTACCTGTGGTTGTATCTGGGGTGTAGTTTACCTGTGGTTGTATCTGGGGTGTAGTTTACCTGTGGTTGTATCTGGGGTGTAGTTTACCTGTGGTTGTATCTGGGGTGTAGGTTACCTGTGGTTGTATCTGGGGTGTAGTTTACCTGTGGTTGTATCTGGGGTGTAGATTACTGTGGTTGTATCTGGGGTGTAGGTTACCTGTGGTTGTATCTGGGGTGTAGATTACCTGTGGTTGTATCTGGGGTGTAGTTTACCTATGGGTGTGTCTGGGGGTGTAGGTTACCTGTGGTTGTATCTGGGGTGTAGATTACCTGTGGTTGTATCTGGGGTTGTAGGTTACCTGTAGGTGTGTCTGGGGGTGTAGGTTACCTGTAGGTGTGTCTGGGGGTGTAGGTTACCTGTGGTTGTATCTGGGGTTGTAGGTTACCTGTGGTTGTATCTGGGGTGTAGGTTACCTGTGGTTGTATCTGGGGTGTAGGTTACCTGTGGTTGTATCTGGGGTGTAGTTTACCTGTGGTTGTATCTGGGGTGTAGATTACCTGTGGTTGTATCTGGGGTGTAGATTACCTGTGGTTGTATCTGGGGTGTAGTTTACCTGTGGTTGTATCTGGGGTGTAGTTTACCTGTGGTTGTATCTGGGGTGTAGATTACCTGTGGTTGTATCTGGGGTGTAGTTTACCTATGGGTGTGTCTGGGGGTGTAGGTTACCTGTGGTTGTATCTGGGGTGTAGTTTACCTGTAGGTGTGTCTGGGGGTGTAGGTTACCTGTGGTTGTATCTGGGGTGTAGATTACCTGTGGTTGTATCTGGGGTGTAGTTTACCTGTGGTTGTATCTGGGGTGTAGATTACCTGTGGTTGTATCTGGGGTTGTAGGTTACCTGTAGGTGTGTCTGGGGGTGTAGGTTACCTGTGGTTGTATCTGGGGTGTAGATTACCTGTGGTTGTATCTGGGGTGTAGATTACCTGTGGTTGTATCTGGGGTGTAGATTACCTGTGGTTGTATCTGGGGTGTAGATTACCTGTGGTTGTATCTGGGGTGTAGATTACCTGTGGTTGTATCTGGGGTGTAGATTACCTGTGGTTGTATCTGGGGTGTAGATTACCTGTGGTTGTATCTGGGGTGTAGATTACTGTGGTTGTATCTGGGGTGTAGATTACTGTGGTTGTATCTGGGGTGTAGATTACTGTGGTTGTATCTGGGGTGTAGGTTACCTGTGGTTGTATCTGGGGTGTAGATTACCTGTGGTTGTATCTGGGGTGTAGTTTACCTATGGGTGTGTCTGGGGGTGTAGGTTACCTGTGGTTGTATCTGGGGTGTAGATTACTGTGGTTGTATCTGGGGTGTAGGTTACCTGTGGTTGTATCTGGGGTGTAGGTTACCTGTGGTTGTATCTGGGGTGTAGGTTACCTGTGGTTGTATCTGGGGTGTAGGTTACCTGTAGGTGTGTCTGGGGGTGTAGGTTACCTGTGGTTGTATCTGGGGTTGTAGGTTACCTGTGGTTGTATCTGGGGTGTAGATTACTGTGGTTGTATCTGGGGTGTAGTTTACCTATGGGTGTGTCTGGGGGTGTAGGTTACCTGTGGTTGTATCTGGGGTGTAGGTTACCTGTGGTTGTATCTGGGGTGTAGATTACTGTGGTTGTATCTGGGGTGTAGATTACTGTGGTTGTATCTGGGGTGTAGATTACTGTGGTTGTATCTGGGGTGTAGATTACCTGTGGTTGTATCTGGGGTGTAGATTACCTGTGGTTGTATCTGGGGTGTAGATTACCTGTGGTTGTATCTGGGGTGTAGATTACTGTGGTTGTATCTGGGGTGTAGATTACCTGTGGTTGTATCTGGGGTGTAGATTACCTGTGGTTGTATCTGGGGTGTAGATTACCTGTGGTTGTATCTGGGGTGTAGATTACCTGTGGTTGTATCTGGGGTGTAGATTACCTGTGGTTGTATCTGGGGTGTAGATTACTGTGGTTGTATCTGGGGTGTAGATTACTGTGGTTGTATCTGGGGTGTAGATTACCTGTGGTTGTATCTGGGGTGTAGTTTACCTGTGGTTGTATCTGGGGTTGTAGGTTACCTGTGGTTGTATCTGGGGTGTAGATTACCTGTGGTTGTATCTGGGGTGTAGATTACTGTGGTTGTATCTGGGGTGTAGATTACCTGTGGTTGTATCTGGGGTGTAGATTACCTGTGGTTGTATCTGGGGTGTAGATTACCTGTGGTTGTATCTGGGGTGTAGATTACCTGTGGTTGTATCTGGGGTGTAGATTACCTGTGGTTGTATCTGGGGTGTAGATTACTGTGGTTGTATCTGGGGTGTAGATTACCTGTGGTTGTATCTGGGGTGTAGATTACCTGTGGTTGTATCTGGGGTGTAGATTACCTGTGGTTGTATCTGGGGTGTAGATTACCTGTGGTTGTATCTGGGGTGTAGATTACCTGTGGTTGTATCTGGGGTGTAGGTTACCTGTGGTTGTATCTGGGGTGTAGATTACCTGTGGTTGTATCTGGGGTGTAGTTTACCTATGGGTGTGTCTGGGGGTGTAGGTTACCTGTAGGTGTGTCTGGGGGTGTAGGTTACCTGTGGTTGTATCTGGGGTGTAGGTTACCTGTGGTTGTATCTGGGGTGTAGTTTACCTGTGGTTGTATCTGGGGTGTAGTTTACCTGTGGTTGTATCTGGGGTTGTAGGTTACCTGTAGGTGTGTCTGGGGGTGTAGGTTACCTGTGGTTGTATCTGGGGTGTAGATTACCTGTGGTTGTATCTGGGGTGTAGATTACTGTGGTTGTATCTGGGGTGTAGGTTACCTGTAGGTGTGTCTGGGGGTGTAGGTTACCTGTGGTTGTATCTGGGGTGTAGTTTACCTATGGGTGTGTCTGGGGGTGTAGGTTACCTGTGGTTGTATCTGGGGTGTAGTTTACCTATGGGTGTGTCTGGGGGTGTAGGTTACCTGTAGGTGTGTCTGGGGGTGTAGGTTACCTGTGGTTGTATCTGGGGTGTAGGTTACCTGTGGTTGTATCTGGGGTGTAGGTTACCTGTGGTTGTATCTGGGGTGTAGGTTACCTGTGGTTGTATCTGGGGTGTAGTTTACCTATGGGTGTGTCTGGGGGTGTAGGTTACCTGTGGTTGTATCTGGGGTGTAGGTTACCTGTAGGTGTGTCTGGGGGTGTAGGTTACCTGTAGGTGTGTCTGGGGGTGTAGGTTACCTGTGGTTGTATCTGGGGTGTAGTTTACCTGTGGTTGTATCTGGGGTGTAGGTTACCTGTGGTTGTATCTGGGGTGTAGATTACCTGTGGTTGTATCTGGGGTGTAGGTTACCTGTGGTTGTATCTGGGGTGTAGGTTACCTGTGGTTGTATCTGGGGTGTAGATTACCTGTGGTTGTATCTGGGGTTGTAGGTTACCTGTGGTTGTATCTGGGGTGTAGGTTACCTGTAGGTGTGTCTGGGGGTGTAGGTTACCTGTGGTTGTATCTGGGGTGTAGGTTACCTGTGGTTGTATCTGGGGTGTAGTTTACCTGTGGTTGTATCTGGGGTGTAGATTACCTGTGGTTGTATCTGGGGTGTAGTTTACCTGTGGTTGTATCTGGGGTGTAGTTTACCTATGGGTGTGTCTGGGGGTGTAGGTTACCTGTGGTTGTATCTGGGGTGTAGATTACCTGTGGTTGTATCTGGGGTGTAGGTTACCTGTGGTTGTATCTGGGGTGTAGATTACCTGTGGTTGTATCTGGGGTGTAGGTTACCTGTGGTTGTATCTGGGGTGTAGGTTACCTGTGGTTGTATCTGGGGTTGTAGGTTACCTGTGGTTGTATCTGGGGTTGTAGGTTACCTGTGGTTGTATCTGGGGTGTAGGTTACCTGTGGTTGTATCTGGGGTGTAGTTTACCTATGGGTGTGTCTGGGGGTGTAGGTTACCTGTGGTTGTATCTGGGGTGTAGATTACCTGTGGTTGTATCTGGGGTGTAGTTTACCTATGGGTGTGTCTGGGGGTGTAGGTTACCTGTGGTTGTATCTGGGGTGTAGGTTACCTGTGGTTGTATCTGGGGTGTAGTTTACCTATGGGTGTGTCTGGGGGTGTAGGTTACCTGTGGTTGTATCTGGGGTGTAGATTACCTGTGGTTGTATCTGGGGTGTAGTTTACCTATGGGTGTGTCTGGGGGTGTAGGTTACCTGTGGTTGTATCTGGGGTGTAGGTTACCTGTGGTTGTATCTGGGGTGTAGGTTACCTGTGGTTGTATCTGGGGTGTAGGTTACCTGTGGTTGTATCTGGGGTGTAGGTTACCTGTGGTTGTATCTGGGGTGTAGATTACCTGTGGTTGTATCTGGGGTGTAGTTTACCTGTGGTTGTATCTGGGGTGTAGATTACCTGTGGTTGTATCTGGGGTGTAGGTTACCTGTGGTTGTATCTGGGGTGTAGTTTACCTGTGGTTGTATCTGGGGTGTAGCCTGTGGTTGTATCTGGGGTGTAGATTACCTGTGGTTGTATCTGGGGTGTAGATTACCTGTGGTTGTATCTGGGGTGTAGTTTACCTATGGGTGTGTCTGGGGTGTAGATTACCTGTGGTTGTATCTGGGGTGTAGTTTACCTATGGGTGTGTCTGGGGGTGTAGGTTACCTGTGGTTGTATCTGGGGTGTAGGTTACCTGTGGTTGTATCTGGGGTGTAGTTTACCTATGGGTGTGTCTGGGGGTGTAGGTTACCTGTGGTTGTATCTGGGGTGTAGATTACCTGTGGTTGTATCTGGGGTGTAGGTTACCTGTGGTTGTATCTGGGGTGTAGGTTACCTGTGGTTGTATCTGGGGTGTAGATTACCTGTGGTTGTATCTGGGGTGTAGATTACCTGTGGTTGTATCTGGGGTGTAGATTACCTGTGGTTGTATCTGGGGTGTAGATTACCTGTGGTTGTATCTGGGGTGTAGATTACTGTGGTTGTATCTGGGGTGTAGATTACTGTGGTTGTATCTGGGGTGTAGATTACTGTGGTTGTATCTGGGGTGTAGATTACTGTGGTTGTATCTGGGGTGTAGATTACTGTGGTTGTATCTGGGGTGTAGATTACCTGTGGTTGTATCTGGGGTGTAGATTACCTGTGGTTGTATCTGGGGTGTAGGTTACCTGTGGTTGTATCTGGGGTGTAGATTACTGTGGTTGTATCTGGGGTGTAGTTTACCTATGGGTGTGTCTGGGGGTGTAGGTTACCTGTGGTTGTATCTGGGGTGTAGATTACTGTGGTTGTATCTGGGGTGTAGATTACCTGTGGTTGTATCTGGGGTGTAGATTACTGTGGTTGTATCTGGGGTGTAGTTTACCTGTGGTTGTATCTGGGGTGTAGATTACCTGTGGTTGTATCTGGGGTGTAGATTACTGTGGTTGTATCTGGGGTGTAGGTTACCTGTAGGTGTGTCTGGGGGTGTAGGTTACCTGTGGTTGTATCTGGGGTGTAGGTTACCTGTGGTTGTATCTGGGGTGTAGGTTACCTGTAGGTGTGTCTGGGGGTGTAGGTTACCTGTGGTTGTATCTGGGGTGTAGATTACTGTGGTTGTATCTGGGGTGTAGATTACTGTGGTTGTATCTGGGGTGTAGATTACTGTGGTTGTATCTGGGGTGTAGGTTACCTGTGGTTGTATCTGGGGTGTAGATTACTGTGGTTGTATCTGGGGTGTAGATTACTGTGGTTGTATCTGGGGTGTAGATTACTGTGGTTGTATCTGGGGTGTAGATTACCTGTGGTTGTATCTGGGGTGTAGATTACTGTGGTTGTATCTGGGGTGTAGATTACCTGTGGTTGTATCTGGGGTGTAGTTTACCTGTGGTTGTATCTGGGGTGTAGATTACCTGTGGTTGTATCTGGGGTGTAGATTACCTGTGGTTGTATCTGGGGTGTAGATTACCTGTGGTTGTATCTGGGGTGTAGATTACCTGTGGTTGTATCTGGGGTGTAGATTACCTGTGGTTGTATCTGGGGTGTAGATTACCTGTGGTTGTATCTGGGGTTGTAGGTTACCTGTGGTTGTATCTGGGGTGTAGTTTACCTGTGGTTGTATCTGGGGTGTAGTTTACCTGTGGTTGTATCTGGGGTGTAGATTACCTGTGGTTGTATCTGGGGTGTAGTTTACCTATGGGTGTGTCTGGGGGTGTAGGTTACCTGTGGTTGTATCTGGGGTGTAGGTTACCTGTGGTTGTATCTGGGGTGTAGATTACTGTGGTTGTATCTGGGGTGTAGATTACTGTGGTTGTATCTGGGGTGTAGATTACCTGTGGTTGTATCTGGGGTGTAGTTTACCTATGGGTGTGTCTGGGGGTGTAGGTTACCTGTGGTTGTATCTGGGGTGTAGATTACCTGTGGTTGTATCTGGGGTGTAGATTACTGTGGTTGTATCTGGGGTGTAGATTACCTGTGGTTGTATCTGGGGTGTAGATTACCTGTGGTTGTATCTGGGGTGTAGATTACTGTGGTTGTATCTGGGGTGTAGATTACTGTGGTTGTATCTGGGGTGTAGATTACCTGTGGTTGTATCTGGGGTGTAGATTACCTGTGGTTGTATCTGGGGTGTAGATTACTGTGGTTGTATCTGGGGTGTAGATTACCTGTGGTTGTATCTGGGGTGTAGATTACCTGTGGTTGTATCTGGGGTGTAGATTACCTGTGGTTGTATCTGGGGTGTAGATTACCTGTGGTTGTATCTGGGGTGTAGATTACCTGTGGTTGTATCTGGGGTGTAGTTTACCTGTGGTTGTATCTGGGGTGTAGATTACCTGTGGTTGTATCTGGGGTGTAGTTTACCTGTGGTTGTATCTGGGGTGTAGATTACTGTGGTTGTATCTGGGGTGTAGATTACCTGTGGTTGTATCTGGGGTGTAGATTACTGTGGTTGTATCTGGGGTGTAGATTACCTGTGGTTGTATCTGGGGTGTAGATTACCTGTGGTTGTATCTGGGGTGTAGATTACCTGTGGTTGTATCTGGGGTGTAGATTACTGTGGTTGTATCTGGCAATACACCCTGAGGGAGGGTAGCCCAACACTTACACCCTAGTGTTGGCTGGTCCAACACCTCGACCTAGCGGCACCGAGACCAAACGAGCGAGATAGATAGATAGATAGATAGATAGATAGATAGATAGATAGATAGATAGATAGAGAGAGAGAGAGAGAGAGAGAGAGAGAGAGAGAGAGAGAGAGAGAGAGAGAGAGAGAAGCAGCTGCCAGCCAGGGCTAGCTTAACCCCCCAACCCCCCAAAGCCACAGCGAACCCCCCCCCCACCGCTACAACCCCGCCCCCCCCCCCCCCGGCAAGCACCCCCATCCCCCCAAGGCAAGCACACCCCCCCCCCCCACACACACACGTCCTTAAATTGTGGTCAGCTTTTCATTAGGGCCCAAAGGGATGACAGGGACGCGCACACACACACACACCACACACACACACAACACACACACACACACACACACACACACACCTCCTGGATCTGCATACTGAGGCCTCTCTCTCTCTCTCTCTCTCTCTCTCTCTCTCTCTCTCTCTCTCTCTCTCTCTCTCTCTCTCTCTCGGGAGGCCATCGCTGACGACAGCAGCAGTGATATTTTCAAGATCTTGGAGAAGGAGGAAGAGGAGGGAGGAGGAGAAAGGAGGGAGGAGAAGGAGGGAGGAAGAGGAAGAAGGAGGAGGAGGAGGAGAAGGTGGGGGGAGGAAGAGGAGGAAGGAGGAAGGGAAGGAGGGAGGAGGGAAGAGGAGGGAGGAAGAAGGAGAATGAGGGAGGAGGAAGAGAAGAGGAGGAGAAGGAAGGGGAGGGAGGATGGAAGAGGAGGAAGAGGAAGGAGGAAAGAGGAAGAAGGAAAGAGGAAGGAGAGTAATAATGGCGTTGTTATCCTCCTCCATCACGACTTCATCTCCTTATCTTTTTATCAGTTGGAGTCTGGAGAGATAATACATCCCATATCAACCCATATATATGTGTTCAATGTTCATTGAGAAAGTGTTCTACCCTCTTCTGTTATGGAGAACAGGTGGTAAATACGCATAAGAATAGGTACCGAGGTCTCTCGGCGTATGTTGGGCGTATACAGACTCGTCATTGACGCCTGCGTACCTCGAGCGTATTCATATCCGTCATTGACACTTGCGTATTATGGGCGTATCGACCAAATTCACCATTAAAGATTAGCATAGCATGGGAATTTTAGCGTAAAATGACCTTAGTTGAGCTTATTATAGGTTTGGCTTGGTTAGGACTGAACACAGAAGCTGTTCTTACCGTAGTGTGGCTGGTAGAACCTGGTAGAACTCGACCAGTTATACAAAACGAACATAAAAAACAATTGAACGTCGACGAGCAAGGCTGGTAGAAGGCTGGATGAACCTGGTAGAACTCGACCAGGTATACAAAACGAACATAAAAAACAATTGAACGTCGACGCGCAAGGTTGGTAGAAGGCTGGATGAACCTGGTCGAATTCGACCAGTTATACAAAACGAACATAAAGAATTGAACGTCGACGCGCAAGGTTGGTAGAAGGCTGGAAGAACCTGGTAGAACTCGACCAGTTATACAAAACGAACATAAAGAATTGAACGTCGACGCGCAAGGTTGGTAGAAGGCTGGATGAACCTGGTAGAACTCGACCAGTTATACAAAACGAACATATAAAACAATTGAACGTCGACGCGCAAGGTTGGTAGAAGGCTGGATGAACCTGGTAGAACTCGACCAGTTATACAAAACGAACATATAAAACAATTGAACGTCGACGCTCGATCGCTCGATTACGTCCAAGAAATAAGTGAACGCAGACCAGGGCGCTCTTAGCTTCTACCCACATCTCCTGCCTCAAAATCGCAACGAATTTGATGTAATTTTGGCCAACGCATTTGTTGCATCTAATGTAATTTTGGCCAACGCATTTGTTGCATCTAAGGTAATTTTGGCCAACGCATTTGTTGCATCTAATGTAATTTTGGCCAACGCATTTGTTGCATCTAATGTAATTTTGGCCAACGCATTTGTTGCATCTAATGTAATTTTGGCCAACGCATTTGTCACATCATAAGTACCCACCATCAATATATATACGTGGGTCGATAATTTGGCCAATGAATTGAAATAACTGAAGGAAATCCAGAAGCCATTTAGCAGCTGTGGATAAATTGGCCAGTGGATTGAAATAACTGAAGGAAATCCAGAAGCCATTTAGCAGCTGATGAGGGACTATAGGGGGATCAACCCAGTGAAATATATTCTCAAAGTAAACTTAAAAAAAGAAAGAAAAAGATTCTGTGTGTAAACTTAATTTATCTTACAGGTAATTTCAGGTTTTAAGTGTAGGTTATAGACGGGTCCTTTTGATCACAATCGCTTATTTTGGCACCTGGATAAAGTCAAAGGTAAAAGAAAGAAGATGATAATTTGTTTATTAGTTCCTAAATAAATGAAAAAAATGCCCCGAAACTCAAAATAACCTTGGAAAGACTGTATGAAAATGTTTCTGTAAGACTTTGATATACAGACCAATGCTGTTTTACATCAGTGGAACATGGCATTGGATATGGGTTTAATTTCTATAAAATGTTTATCACTATCTTCAATCTCTTCCTTCCATGAATTTGACTCGTTTCTCGATAGCATTTTTTCTATTATATGGAAATGGTTGATGAGTTGCATCTTCCTTTGGTGATGGGTAGATAAATGATAATGATAAACTCGTGTTATCAGGGTCTATAAATTGGGCCTGAGTTTAATCCAAGGGGAATGTATTATACTCAGTGTATATACGCAGCGCATGAGTCTATTTGAATAAATTATTTTAAAATACTAGAAAGAGCTTTATTTTGTCTTACCGGAAGAGAGAAAAAAAGGGGGTATATAATGGTGAAATGATATAAGGCGTCATTTTCCATTCTCTGTTTCTGCCCAGCCAAGCAAGACCTTTTCCTTTTGGCCATTTAAAAGGCTTTGAAAACCTTGCGCCTTTTTTTTTGAACCCTTGTGTGGTGTAGTACCTCATGGCTGAAACCATGAGAATATCTCTGGGAATAATTGTCTCACATGAGACTAATAATAACTCAATTTATTTCACCTTTAAATGTTTCCTTTAAGCCATTTACATCAGTTAGACCTAATGAATGGGTTCCTAATTAATACAAGTGTAAGATGTAATATTAGAAATTAATGGAAGGAACGGAAAGTTTTCGACCGTAGCCCAAATTCGCCTACGTGGCTCATATCTTACAAAAAAAACAAACCGGATTTCCTTAAACTCGTTGTTATTGTTTTTGGAATCCGACTTCAAGATGGCGGGCGTTCGGGAGTCGCGATGACGTCACGCAACAACAATAACATCCCCTCCATCAGCTGATGCAACAGCTGATATGGCGGAGATGGCAAAATCGCTCTTACTTGCCCATGAAATTTTGTAAAAGATGAAAAAAAGATCATAGGTGTTTTTTTTACGTATTGGTGTCATTACTGAGGAATTGGAGTATGTGATATGGTAGATGGAATAGGGTATTTTAAGTGTAAATCATGAATAGGGTATTTTGATTAGTGTAAATCAGGGATAAGTATATTTAAATAGACCGTAAATCAGGACTGAGGTGACTAGTATAGTCAATTGTAAATCAGGAAGAAGGTGCTCTTACAAACAGTAAACTGTAAATCATAGGAAGTGGTTGAAGTAGCAGATGTAAATCATGGTGGTATGTGGAATGATTATTTACATTAGGGGGGAGGTGTATAAGAGAGTAAACTGTAAATTGAGAGGGAGGAATTCACTGTAAATTAAATTAGAAATATCTGAAATAGTAAACTAAACCTGGGAGGCGTTCATAAGGTGAACTAGACTAAGATAGAAGAACGTAAATCGTAAATCAGGAAGGAGGTATCTAACCCAATAAACTGTAAATCAGGGAAGAGGCTTAAATTGTAAATAAGAACGTAAGTAAAGGGTTGTAAAAGATAAATCGGAAAAGAACCTTAGTTAGTGGGTTGTAAATCGGGAAAAGGTCTAAAGTAGTGGGCTGTAAATCGGGAAAAAAGAGGCTAAAGTAGTGGGCTGTAAATCAAGAAGAAGAATGGAAAGTAGTGGGCTGTAAATCAAGAAGAAGAATGGAAAGTAGTGGGCTGTAAATCAAGAAGAAGAATGGAAAGTAGTGGGCTGTAAATCGGGAAAAGGTCTAAAGTAGTGGGCTGTAAATCGGGAAAAAAGAGGCTAAAGTAGTGGGCTGTAAATCAAGAAGAAGAATGGAAAGTAGTGGGCTGTAAATCAAGAAGAAGAATGGAAAATAGTGGGCTGTAAATCGAGAAGAAGAATGGAAAGTAGTGGGCTGTAAATTGGGAAGAAATATACCAAAGTATTGGGATGTCTATCAGGAGGAAGAAATCTACGTTCATAATTTCCATATTTGATGTGCTAGAGGCTCCCAGCCCGACGGATATCCTGGATGAGGTCAATTTTCTCCCTTATCAGTGAACGCTGATAAGGGAGATGGGCTAGCAAGCACCCTATAAACGCCATTATACCCTTCCGAAAACAGTTAACTTGATCCTCCCTACTTTGTCGCTCAGGGTACGAGATCATCCACCTGGCGCCACTCTCTCTCCCAGCGCGGGAACTGAATCATCTGCTATTTTAAGTGTTAATTCGTCACTAGTTTAACTTTTTTTCGACCGTAGTGCGTTGGTCAAGGGCCTCTGGTGTTTATTTACAAGCGGGGTTCCATCTGGGAGGCGACCAGTGGGGTAGAGAACATGTTTTTGGAGGTATGACTCATACGTTTGGCAGCGAGGTCGATGTCAGTATTTCCTATCGGTATTTTAAATGTTGTTTTCAGGGCGCATTTTTTCCTTTTTCTTTATTTCACTGTTAATATCTAATGAATAAATTGTAATGTTATTTATAACGATGCACATCAGATCACATTTTTATTATCGCTATTCAAAATGGGTTCCTTTAAACGACACTTGTGGCGATGAGCGATAACTTGGGTTCGTTCATTAAGCGCAGCGGGAGTAGCGAGGGCAAGCGCCGCCAGGAGTGGATATTAAACTTGTAAATAATACAGGTGGTGCAGGGAGAGAGAGAGAGAGAGAGAGAGAGAGAGAGAGAGAGAGAGAGAGAGAGAGAGAGAGAGTCACACAATTAATATACGTCTGGCAGGGGCGTACAACTAAACACACTTGATATACGTCTGGCAAGGGCGTACAACTGACACATTTAATATACGTCTGGCAGGGGCGTACAACTGACACACTATACGTCTGGCAAGGGTGTACAACTGACACACTATACGTCTGGCAGGGGCGTACAACTGACACAATATACGTCTGGCAGGGGCTTACAACTGACACAATATACGTCTGGCAGGGGCGTACAACTGACACACTTAATATACGTCTGGCAGGGGCGTCCAACTGACACAATATACATCTGGCAAGGGAGTACAACTGACACACTTAATTGACGTCTGGCAGGGGCGTACAACTGGGCTCTGGGTAGGATAAGTTTGTCCCGTTTCTGCCGTACAGCCAATCTTCCTTGACAAGGCGTCATTTGCACAACAGATTTCACCTTTATATCACCTGCCATTCGTTCCCAGTCTCCTCTACACATAGGAATTTTATTTTCCATTTATCTATTTATTATCAGTTGTTTATATTTATCCTTTGAAACGACCGTAAGGACTTTTTTTTTTCCTTTTTTTTTGGGCCTTTTAAACGGCGAGAGAATTTGCAGCGTTGCAAGTCTGGTTCCCAAGTTAATATTAGACCCGGAAATGAAGTTATTGGAACAATATATGAGGGTCCAGCTGCTGACCTGAACCCCCCACCCCCCCTTCTCCCCCCAAAGCCAGCGTCCAAACTACCGGACCGTGATCTGTGGACCGTGTTCTGTGGACCTTGATCCGTGGTCCGTGATCTGTGGACCGCGTTCTGTGGCCTTGATCCGTGGACCGTGATCTGTGGACCGTGTTCTGTGGGCCTTGATCCGTGGACCGTGATCTGTGGACCGTGTTCTGTGGGCCTTGATCCGTGGACCGCGTTCTGTGGACCGTGATCTGTGGACCGTGTTCTGTGGACCGCGTTCTGTGGACCTTGATCCGTGGACCGTGATTCGTGGATCGTTCCGTGAACCGTGATCCGTGAACCTTGATCCGTGGACCGCGTTCTGTGGACCGTGTTCCGTAGACCGTGATCCGTAGACCATGTTCCGTGGACCGTGTTCTGTGGACCGTGATCTGTGGACCGTGATCCGTGGACCTTGATCCGTGGACCGTGATCTGTGGACCTTGATCCTTAGACCGTGATCTGTGGAGCGTGATCCGTGGACCGTGTTCCGTGGACCGTGTTCTGTGGACCGTGATCCGTGGACCATGATCTGTGGAACGTGATCCGTAAACCATGATCTGTGGACCGTGATCCGTGGACCGTGAAATGTGGACCGTGATCCGTAAACCATATTCTGTGGACCGTGATCCGTGGACCGTGATCCGTGGACCATGATCTTTGGACCGTGTTCTGTGGAAGAATTTCACCCAGTCGAAATTTTCCAGTGACATGGCTGCTCTTCACGTACGAGAATGGTCGGAGAAGAAAAAAAAATATAATGGTTTTATATATTAGCGCAGGTCACTGTTGTAGAGGTTTACATGAAGTGCGCAGTAATTGTTCATAGCTGCGCGCGCAGTCGTCGTGTTTGTCTATATCTGATATCTGCGCAGATACCGTGTTAATATGTGCGCAGTAGTTATCTGTGCAAATATATAGTTGATATCTGTGCGAATGTATAATCTTTTTCAGATTGAATTATATCGGGCTGGATGATATATATATATATATATATATATATATATATATATATATATATATATATATATATATATATATATATATATATATTTTATTGTACTTTGTCGCTGTCTCCCGCGTTTGCGAGGTAGCGCAAGGAAACAGACGAAAGAAATGCCCCCCCCCCCATACACATGTATATACATACGTCCACACACGCAAATATACATACCTACACAGTTTTCCATGGTTTACCCCAGACGCTTCACATGCCCTGCTTCAATCCACTGACAGCACGTCTACCCCGGTATACCACATCGCTCCAATTCACTCTATTCCTTGCCCTCCTTTCACCCTCCTGCATGTTCAGGCCCCGATCACACAAAATCTTTTTCACTCCATCTTTCCACCTCCAATTTGGTCTCCCTCTTCTCCTTGTTCCCTCCAACTCCGACACATATATCCTCTTGGTCAATCTTTCCTCACTCATCCTCTCCATGTGCCCAAACCACTTCAAAACACCCTCTTCTGCTCTCTCAACCACGCTCTTTTTATTTCCACACATCTCTCTTACCCTTACGTTACTCACTCGATCAAACCACCTCACACCACACATTGTCCTCAAACATCTCATTTCCAGCACATCCATCCTCCTGCGCACAACTCTATCTATAGCCCACGCCTCGCAACCATACAACCATATATATATATATATATATATATATATATATATATATATATATATATATATATATATATATATATATACATATATATATATTCCTATGAGTCCACGGGGAAAATGAAACATGAAAAGTTCCCAAGTGCACTTTCGTGTAATAATCACATCATCAGTGGAGACACAAGAGAGAAATATAAGTCAGTTGATATACATCGAAGAGACGAAGCTAGGACGCCATTTGGTAAACATGTGATATATATATATATATATATATATATATATATATATATATATATATATATATATATATATATATGCTGCGCATACGCTGTGTTTTGTTTGCGCAGATGCACTGCGCAGATCAAGGCAATGGTAACGTTAAATAAGATAATTGCGCTAGATAATCCACAGAAATTATTGGATAATGTGACCCCCCCTCCCCCCACCCCCACGCTTGAGGCTATTATTGAATAATTTGTGGTCGTGTGTGACGATGCTGAAGGGGTCGCAAATTATCCCAATTATGCTAATTAATACTATCTATTCTAGGTGGAATGGGTGATTATCAGTTATTTCTTAAAGGTATTGATATTATCATAATACTCGCTGATCACAAGAGGAAATTATTTTACCTTTGATAATTATTTATTATGAGGTCAACATACGAGATATCATTTATTTGCCAATTATTAATTATCTGTAATTATCGCATCGTTGCCCAAAGGCATCTTAGCAGTGCCACAATTCGCCCTGTGAATTATCACAGATTATCATCATGACCTTGCGATAAATTAACATAATTCCTTCAGGTCAAACACAACGCTGCCAATTATCATAGATCATAGATTTGAGCTTGATACAAATTATCATTTATTTACGCACGGCTACCCGTGAAATTATTACTGTGTTCAACAAATTATTATAATTGGACCACCAAATTTTGTTACCAATGGCTATGATAGGTGTATGGTAAACCTATAATTGTCATTAAATTGTTAAAGATCTACAAATTATATAATTATCAGGGCCTTAGCAATTATTCCAGTTCTGATATGATTATTGGGCCTCTTATGATCTAACATTGTCAAAAAAAAGAAAGATTTTATTGTCTTTTTCCATTTCTAAACGCGTTTCCCACCTTGGCGAGGTAGCGTCGCTCCCCATATGCCACATCGATCCATTTTTATTTTTTCAGTGCACGCCGCTCGTCCTACCCTGAATATTTGGACCTTGATAATCTAATGCCTCTTGTATTCCCTCCTTCCTTTCCCTCCATGTGTGTCTTCCCTTCCCAGCTGCTCCCTCCACTCCCGACACCTTAATCTCCTTGGTCAATCTCTCTTTACTCATCCTCTCCATTTGTCCCCAACCATTCTAGTACACTCCGCCAGACTGCATTTGCCACTTGCACCGTCATTCCATTCACGAGCCACGCGCCTCACACCACGTGCTGTCCTCGGCCATGTCAACACGTGCCACCTTCCCCCTTTGCACATGAGATCCAGGGTTCACATCCACGCCTCTCTCTGTTTGGACTACGGTGCCTTCAAGCATATACCCACCTCTCTCTGCTTGGGCAGACACTGATCGCTTCTTTTACATAAAACCTCAATACACTCAGGGTCCTTGACCGCTTTTCGACCCTCTGACTCACTTCAGACCCCATGGCTTCCACTTTACTGCCACGAACAGTGGCCTAAGACAGTCCACTTTCTCAGACCATCGTGTTTCACACACCTGACTTTGGCTGAACCCTTTTAGCTATCAGTCTCTTCTTTCTCGTGCTTTTCCAAAGTGTGTTGTCCATTTGTGGATGTTCTCTTTCGTGTTCGCCACTAGAGCAGTGTCATCTGCAAACAGCAAATGACCAAAACCCCCCCACACTGTAACGCCTCGTTATCTCGTATCATCAAATGGTCGTTAGTATGGATCGTAATACAAGCGAGTCTTACTTCGCCTCCAGGGATGATGCACGGATAGGTACATGGATGGATAGACAGACAGATAGATAGATAGATAGATAGATAGATAGATAGATAGATAGATAGACCGATTCGCCTCCGAATGCCCACAAGGGCGAGAGATGGTGGCTCATCGAACCGAGCGTGGCCCTTCACGACCCACAAGACCAGCAGAACAGATAGATGTCCAGTACTGTATCACACCAGTCTATCGTGAGACGATGGAGGAGGTCATCTATCTATTTATATGGGTCATCTCGTTGATATGGGTCCTCTGGTTATCGGCTCCTTATCTTTATCTCGCCAGAGAGAGAGAGAGAGAGAGAGAGAGAGATAGATAGAGAGAGGGGCACTCACTCATGGTTCATTGTAAGAGTTAAAGTGAGAGGCCTCGGTGTGTGGAGGCCAGAGGTGTGGTGGTGGTGATGGAGGGGACTGGTGTGGTGGTGGTGGTGGTGATGGTGGGGACTGGTGTAGTGGTGATGGTGGTGATGGTGGGGACTGGTGTGGTGGTGGTGGGGACTGGTGTGGTGGTGGTGGGGACTGGTGTGGTGATGGTGGGGACTGGTGTGGTGGTGGTGGGGACTGGTGTGGTGGTGGTGGTGATGGTGGGGGACTGTGTGTGGTGATGGTGGGGACTGGTGTGTGGTGATGGTGGTGATGGTGGGGACTGGTGTGTGTTGGTGGTGGGGACTGGTGTTGGTGGTGGATGTGTGGTGATGGTGTGGTGTGGTGGGGGACTGGTGGGTGGTGGTGTGGTGGTGATGGTGGGGACTGGTGTGGTGGTGGTGGTGATGGTGGGGACTGGTTGGTGGATGGTGGTGGGATGGTGTGGTGGTGGTGGTGGTGGTGGGACTGGTGTGGTGATGGTGGGGACTGGTGTGGTGATGGTGGGGACTGGTGTGGTGGTGGTGGTGATGGTGGGGACTGGTGTGGTGATGGTGGGGACTGGTGTGGTGGTGGTGGTGTGATGGTGGGGACTGGTGTGGTGGTGGTGGGGACTGGTGTGGTGGTGGTGATGGGGGGACTGGTGTGGTGATGGAGGGGACTGGTGTGGTGGTGGTGGTGGTGATGGTGCGGACTGGTGTGGTGATGGAGGGGACTGGTGTGGTGATGGTGGGGACTGGTGTGGTGATGGAGGGGACTGGTGTGGTGGTGGTGGTGATGGGGACTGGTGTAGTGGTGGTGGTGATGGTGGGGACTGGTGTAGTGGTGGTGATGGAGGGGACTGGTGTAGTGGTGGTGGTGATGGTGGGGACTGGTGTGGTGGTGGTGGTGATGGTGGTGACTGGTGTGGTGGTGGTGGTGGTGGTGATGGTGGGGACTGGTGTGGTGGTGGTGGTGGTGGTGGGGACTGGTGTAGTGGTGATGGTGGTGGTGATGGTGGGGACTGGTGTGGTGGTAGTGGTGATGGTGGGGACTGGTGTAGTGGTGGTGGTGATGGTGGGGACTGGTGTGGTGGTGGTGGTGATGGAGGGGACTGGTGTAGTGGTGGTGGTGATGGTGGGGACTGGTGTGGTGGTGGTGGTGGTGGTGGTGACTGGTGTGGTGGTGGTGGTGGTGGTGATGGTGGGGACTGGTGTGGTGGTAGTGGTGATGGTGGGGACTGGTGTGGTGGTGGTGGTGGTGGTGGTGACTGGTGTAGTGGTGATGGTGGTGGTGATGGAGGGGACTGGTGTGGTGGTGGTGGTGATGGGGACTGGTGTAGTGGTGGTGGTGATGGTGGGGACTGGTGTAGTGGTGGTGATGGAGGGGACTGGTGTAGTGGTGGTGGTGATGGTGGGGACTGGTGTGGTGGTGGTGGTGATGGTGGTGACTGGTGTGGTGGTGGTGGTGGTGGTGATGGTGGGGACTGGTGTGGTGGTGGTGGTGGTGGTGGGGACTGGTGTAGTGGTGATGGTGGTGGTGATGGTGGGGACTGGTGTGGTGGTAGTGGTGATGGTGGGGACTGGTGTAGTGGTGGTGGTGATGGTGGGGACTGGTGTGGTGGTGGTGGTGATGGAGGGGACTGGTGTAGTGGTGGTGGTGATGGTGGGGACTGGTGTGGTGGTGGTGGTGGTGGTGGTGACTGGTGTGGTGGTGGTGGTGGTGGTGATGGTGGGGACTGGTGTGGTGGTGGTGGTGGTGGTGGGGACTGGTGTGGTGGTGGTGGGGACTGGTGTGGTGATGGTGGGGACTGGTGTGGTGGTGGTGGTGGTGATGGTGGGGACTGGTGTGGTGGTAGTGGTGATTGTGGGGACTGGTGTGGTGGTGGGGACTGGTGTGGTGATGGTGGGGACTGGTGTGGTGGTGATGGTGGGGCACTGAGCACCATATTATGCTCTTCCAACCAAACTAATACTAATTAACCTTAACTATTCACACATTAATTAATGGTTCGCTAATTCCTCTAATTAAAATCATATCTATATATCAACCACATCTCCTCCCCCCCCACCCTCACCCCTTCCCCCCACATTACGTCATAACCCAGATCTCGACGGTTGGGAAGATGATGACGTCACCCGTGTTTTGTTTTTCTCCCACGTCTCCGTGACGTCATCGAGAACGAACATGGATGCCTAGTGTCGCCAGCCAATTTGCTTTCCCTCCCCCTCTCCTAAAATGTCGGAAATTATCATTGTCCTCGTCTTCTTCTGTTTACAGAGAGACGCGTTTCCTCTCCTGCCAATTATCGAAGCATTTGATCACTCTTTCACCTCAGTAATGACCAAGATTTGGACCAAAACCATAGCAATCATTTATGCGAATTTGAATGATTAACTTGAATTTTATAGATTTATATTTCTCCTATTTTATGTCCTCGGGTTATTCTTTTTTTTCTTATTTTCTTTTTTTTTTTTGCTACTACTACATAGGCTGGGTCTCTCTCTCTCTCTCTCTCTCTCTCTCTCTCTCTCTCTCTCTCTCTCTCTCTCTCTCTCTCTCTCTCTCTCTCTCTCTCTCGCTCCATACCGCTGGCGAGTTAGCGCCAGGAACAGACGAAGAAATGGCTACACATTCAGGTCTCTAGCTCGTCATGTGTATATGTACCTCTTTTGTACAACCAGGTATTCCCAATCATCAGTCCTTCTTCAGTATATAAATCTACAAGCTCTTCCCCATTTCCATTTACAACACTGAACACTCCATGTATACCAATTATTCCCTCAACTGCCACATTACTCACCTTTGCATTCAAATCACCTATCACTATAACCCGGTCTCGTGCATCAAAACTACTAACACACTCATTCAGCTGCTCCCAAAACACTTGCCTCTCATGATCTTTCTTCTCATGCCCAGGTGCATATGCACCAATAATCACCCACCTCTCTCCATCCACTTTCAGTTTTACCCATATCAATGTAGAGTTTACTTTCTTACACTCTGTCACATACTCCCAGCACTCCTGTTTCAGGAGTAGTGCTACTCCTTCCTTAGCTCTTGTCCTCTCACTAACCCCTGACTTTACTCCCCAGACATTTCCAAACCACTCTTCCCCTTTACCCTTGAGCTTCGTTTCACTCAGAGCCAAAACATCCAGGTTCCTTTCCTCAAACATACTACCTATCTCTCCTTTTTTCTCATCTTGGTTACATCCACACACATTTAGACACCCCAATCTGAGCCAACGAGGAGGATGAGCACTCCCCGCGTGACTCCTTCTTCTGTTTCCCATTATATATATATATATATATATATATATATATATATATATATATATATATATATATATATATATATATTCATCTGTAGGTACTACATATTTCTGTGCCTTCTTGTGGTGGGCCACAGACCGACACAGTCGCCCCTCAACACAGAGACTGGACCTTAATCCCTCACCCCCCCAAGGCCTGTCCTTGACCTCATAAGGTCAGAGGTCAAACTCAGGGTCTCGGGAGTCTGGGACGAAACCGGACACACAGACCTTCGTCATGGTCCCAGGTGTCCCTACCTGTGTCCCAGATACACACTCCTTCACTGTATATATATGAAGCTATACACACTGCCTCACTGTATATATGAAGCTATACACACTCCCTCACTGTATATATGAAGCTATACACACTCCCTCATTGTATATATGAAGCTATACACACTCCCTCACTGTATATATGAAGCTATACACACTCCCTCACTGTATATATGAGGCTATACACACTCCCTCACTGTATATATGAAGCTATACACACTCCCTCACTGTATATATGAGGCTATACACACTCCCACACTGTATATATGAAGCTATACACACTCCCTCACTGTATATATGAGGCTATATACACTCCCTCACTGTATATATGAGGCTATACACACTCCCTCATTGTATATATGAAGCTATACACACTCCCTCACTGTATATATGAAGCTATACACACTCCCTCACTGTATATATGAGGCTATACACACTCCCTCACTGTATATATGAAGCTATACACACTCCCACACTGTATATATGAAGCTATACACACTCCCTCACTGTATATATGAGGCTATATACACTCCCTCACTGTATATATGAGGCTTTACACACTTCCTTACTGTATATATGAAGCTATACACACTCCCTCACTGTATATATGAGGCTATGCACACTCCCTCACTGTATATATGAGGCTATATACACTCCCTCACTGTATATATGAGGCTTTACACACTTCCTTACTGTATATATGAGGCTATACACACTCCCTCACTGTATATATGAAGCTATACACACTTCCTCTGTATGTATGAGGATGGGATTTGGGGGGAGGTGTAGGCAGTCGGTCCACAGTCAATGCAGCTGTTCATCTTCGCATAGGGATGGTTTGCAAGTTTGGTACCTAGTCTAGGGTAGGATATATATATATATATATATATATATATATATATATATATATATATATATATATATATATATATATATATTATATATATTCCTATGAGTCCACGGGGAAAATGAAACATGATAAGTTCCCAAGTGCACTTTCGTGTAATAATCACATCATCAGGGGAGACACAAGAGAGAAATATAACAGTCAGTTGATATACATTTGCAATATATATATGTTGGATTGAATATATCGGTACCACAAGAGCAAGCCCTTCATCAAATGCTTCGCTTTAGACTAATATTGATTGCCAGAGAATTTGTTTAATTTTCGGGACGTGTTTACTTTGCACGATTGGAGCAGATTCGGTCCATCCGGTCTACGGTGATGGCTTTAACGCGCGGCTGTAAAATGGGACCTTACGAAATCTTAACTTAAGGTCGAGTGTTCTGTGACCCGACCTTTCTATCCCGGAATGCGTTTTGATAGAGCCGGTGTTGCCATATTGCTTTCCAATACCAAATATATAATACTTTTCTTTTCTACTTTTTAATCAAATATCGACTTTCTTTTCTCTCTTGTCTTACCCTGATAAACACGATCTAACGAGTGCATTAAGATATCCAAACTGGTGTAGGAAGGGGATGTGAATGGATATAGTTGGAGGAAGGGTGAGGCGAATATTCAGCTGGAGTGATGTGGGTGAGGCGAATATTCAGCTGGAGTGATGTGGGTGAGGCGAATATTCAGCTGGAGTGATGTGGGTGAGGCGAGTATTCAGCTGGAGTGATGTGGGTGAGGCGAATATTCAGCTGGAGTCCTGTGGGTGAGGCGAATATTCAGCTGGAGTCCTGTGGGTGAGGCGAATATTCAGCTGGAGTCCTGCGGGTGAGGCGAATATTCAGCTGGAGTCCTGCGGGTGAGGCGAATATTCAGCTGGGGTCATGTGGGTGAGGCGAATATTCAGCTGGAGTTCTGTGGGTGAGGCGAATATTCAGCTGGAGTTCTGTGGGTGAGGCGAATATTCAGCTGGAGTCCTGTGGGTGAGGCGAATATTCAGCTGAAGCCATGTGGGTGAGGCGAATATTCAGCTGGAGTCATGTGGGTGAGGCGAATATTCAGCTGGAGTCCTGTGGGTGAGGCGAATATTCAGCTGGAGTCCTTGGATGAGGCGAATATTCAGCTGAAGTCATGGCGCGAATCTTCAGATATTGCTAATTTACATTTATCTCATAACAGACGCATCAAAATCTTTGGCCCACGATTGTAAATCGTAAATCCTACCTCATCCCAACCATGTACGAAAAAAAGAAATTTACGTGAAATGGTTGAAATAAATTTTTCTTAATAAAAAGAGAAAAAAAATCTATTTTTTTTTTATAGATTAATTCTATTGGGAATACACTAGTGTTGATATGATAGGCTTAACGACATGTTATCTATTTATTTATTTATTTATTTATTTATTTATTTTTACATTGTAATATACCAGGGTGGCTTGTCGTTTTCTATACATGAGGGTGGAGTGCCGTTTTCTATATGTTTTGTCAAATATTTGATATTTGAAGATCGTTTTTTTTTTTTTTGAGCTCTTGTTACCTTCCCTCCCCTTTGTCCTCTCATATATATATATATATATATATATATATATATATATATATATATATATATATATATATATATATATATATATATAGCGTTAATGAGATGGCCTTTAATAAGGCATTCAGTTAACATTTGTTAGTAAGACCAGCGTGTCGTTCCTTTACTATTTCATTAATTAATTCCTCTGAAAATGTTCTATTTTCTCCAAGGAAATAATGAGGTTCCCAGGATGATCAGCGCCTGGCATTTCACATTCTTTCGCTCTCTATTTTATCTTTCGTGTCACTTGAAACTTTCCCTCCCGCCTCCACGCCAAGTGACTTGGGTCCTCCTCACCGACGCGACGCGCACTGGAGACCGAAATAATATGATACGATACGAATTATTTCGTGTCCATAAAGATTATACTGTAAGCAATTTTTTTCTTTTTTTCCCATGTGGGTGTGGGGCATTGCTTGAGTCAGGGATAGTGTTCGCCAGCAGCCTTCGATTCATCTAGGGTGGGAGCCAGGGAGAGTGTTCGTCAGCAGCGTTCGCTCGTTCCGGTTACGTGAGCCAAGGGGGAGGAGTGTTTGTCAGCAGCGTTCGCTCGCTCTGGTTACGTGAGCCAAGAAGAGTGTTCGTTAGCAGTATTTGCTCGCTCCGGAACATGAGCGAGGGACAGTGTCTGTCAGCAACGTTCGCTTGCTCCTTACGTGAGACTGTCCATCAGCAGCGTTCGCTCGCTCCTGTACGTGAGTGAGGGACTGTGTCCGTCAGCAGCGTTCGCTCGCTCCTGTACGTGAGTGAGGGACTGTGTCCGTCAGCAGCGTTCGCTCGCTCCTGTACGTGAGTGAGGGACTGTGTCTGTCAGCCATTTTCGTTCGCTCCGGTTACGTGAGCCAGGAACTGTGTCCGTTAGCAGCTTTCGCTCGTTTCGATTACGTGAGCCAGGGACTGTGTCCATCAGCAACGTTCGCTACGCTCTTATACGTGAGCCAGGAACTGTGACCATTAGCAACGTTCGCTACGCTCTTATACGTGAGCCAGGGACTGTCCATTAGCAACGTTCGCTACGTTCCTGTACGTGAGCCAGGGACTGTGTCCATCAGCAACGTTCGCTACGCTCTTATACGTGAGCCAGGGACTGTGACTATTAGCAACGTTCGCTACGCTCTTATACGTGAGCCAGGGACTGTGTCCATTAGCAACGTTCGCTACGTTCCTGTACGTGAGCCAGGGACTGTGTCCATCAGCAACGTTCGCTACGTTCCTGTACGTGAGCCAGGGACTGTGTCCATCAGCAACGTTCGCTACGTTCCTGTACGTGAGCCAGGGACTGTGTCCATCAGCAACGTTCGCTACGTTCCTGTACGTGAGCCAGGGACTGTGTCCATCAGCAACGTTCGCTACGCTCCTGTACGTGAGCCAGGGACTGTATCCGTTAGTAGCGTTCCCTGGCTCCGGTTACGTGAGCCAGGGAGAGTGTTCTTTAGCAGCGTTCGCTCGATCCTTCCCGCCTCCTGGCGCTCTCCGCCCTTCCCACACACACACACACTGTCATCTCCGCTCTTCACGCCAACAACAGACTTTATAAACTCAGACGACGCTTTATATTTCTTCACTTGCCACCCCCCACCTCCAACACCTCAGAGAGAGAGACAAGCAGAAGATGATGATGGTGATAATTGGTATAGCAGAAATCCCTCGTAGGAAATGACACAATGATTAGATTTGTTGAACTTAACCTAGACGACGCCTTGTCTCCCTTGATCAGCCTTTTCCGTTTTCTATTTTTTTGTTTTTTTTGCGTTTTCCTTAATTGAACAGACAAAGCAGTTTCCCGTCTTCTCTTACAGGTTTTTTTTTCACATATTCCCAGTTACGCACTCTAATCACCTTCCCCTAGTTATACAAGCGTCTATATCGCCTTCCCATAGCTATAAATGCTCCTATATCACCTTCCCATAGCTATAAATGCCCCTATATCACCTTCCCATAGCTATAAATGCCTCTGTACCACCTTCCCCTTAGCTATAAATGCCTCTATACCACCTTCCCATAGCTATAAATGCCCCTATACCACCTTCCCATAGCTATAAATGCCCCTATATCACCTCCCCATAGCTATAAATGCCGCTATACCACATTCCCATAGCTATAAATGCCTCTATACCACCTTCCCATAGCTATAAATGCCACTATACCACCTTCCCATAGCTATAAATGCTCCTATACCACCTCCCCATAGCTATGAATGCCCCTATATCACCTTCCCCTTAGCTATAAATGCCCCTATACCACCTTCCAATAGCTATAAATGCCCCTATACCACCTTCCAATAGCTATAAATGCCCCTATACCACCTTCCCATAGCTATAAATGCCCCTTATACCACCTTCCCATAGCTATAAATGCCCCTATATCTCCTTCCCATAGCTATAAATGCCCCTATACCACCTTCCCCCAGCCTTACAGTCACCTATATAGTCACACTCGCCTCTGGTGATCCTCTGTCAAGGATTATGTGTGGAACTGGCTGGTCGTCGTGGCTCTCAACATTTGACAAGATTTGGCGTACAGTCTTCCCTGTCTCATATGCCATGCTTATGGTTTTTCTGCTCCTCTCTGTACTATGATGTCTACTTTCCCCTCCAGGCTGGTCTAATGCGGTAGGCGCTGATGGAGCGACCTCCCTACCTCTCTCTCTCTCTCTCTCTCTCTCTCTCTCTCTCTCTCTCTCTCTCTCTCTCTCTCTCTCTCTCTCTCTCTCTCTCCGGGTGGTTCTGTCTTGTCGCCCACTTTCTTCTCTCCGTAATTGGTCTCTTTCCAACCTCCCATACCATTCACTCGAACGCGGATGCTTCCACACGATACACCTCGTCTCATCTTCTCCTCCTAATGCTTGTTCTCTTTCTCGTACTGAACCTATTTCCTCTCTCAGTTCTCTTTCTCGTACTGAACCTGTTTCCTCTCTCAATTCTCTTTCTCGTACTGAACCTATTTCCTCTCTCAATCATCTTTCTCGTACTGAACCTATTTCCTCTCTCAATTCTCTTTCTCGTACTGAACCTATTTCCTCTCTCAATTCTCTTTCTCGTACTGAACCTATTTTTTGTCTCAATTCTCTTTCTCGTACTGAACCTATTTCCTCTCTCAATTCCGTGCCAGTACCTCAGAAAGGGTAGGCAGGAAGCTGGCTCAATTCAACAGTCCTAAATCATCTATTCTCCTCAAATTGCTTTCCGACCGTCTCTTGTTTTCCCCTCAGTTCCATTTCAGAACGCCAGAATTCTATCCCCACATATCCTGAGAACCACCACATCATCAGTAACACAAAGGCTAGTTAACAGAAGCAGGGGGCGCTGGATGGAGGTTGTAGGCGCCGTATCTAACCTTGTCATGCGCAGCTGTCTCATAGCTATATGGATATTATATGCTTCAATGAGGAGCAGTACTCATATTATCTAGGATTGGATTCTGGATTGGATTGGACTGTATTTTGATGGATTATTGAATGTAGTACATGATAGGATGGCAGATGTGGGGTGTCTGTGATATGGAGGTATGCAATGCAAGAGGGTCTTGACAATAGTGTTGGTGAAGAGAAGAGGTGGTGAAAACCTTGCGTAAGATGAAGTGTGGCAGAGTTACTGGAGTGGATGGGATTGCAGTTGAATTTTTCAATAAAGGAGATGATAATATTGATTGCTGGTTACTTAGTATTCTCAGTGTGTGTATGGCTGAATGGGAGGTGCCTGAGGAAAGGCAAGGGTGACAAAAGTGAGTGTTTGAACTACAGAGGCATGAGTTTGTTGAGTATACCTGGTAAGTTGTACGGGAGGGTATTGATTGAGAGGGTGAGGGCATGTACAGAGCATCAGATTGGGAGGTAAAGTGTGGATTCAGGAGTAGTAAAGAATATGTCGGTACGTCTTTGCTTCGAAGAATGTATGTGTAAGATACACAGAGAAGACTTTGCGCGTGACATTTATGGATCTGGAGAAAGCATGTGATAGGGTGGGTAGAAATAATAATAAAACCGGTGAAGTATTTCTGTCAGGAGAGCAAGGTATGTGTGCGAGTAGGAAGAGGGGAGAGTGAGTGGTTCCAGGTGAAATTGGATCTTTCGCAAGGGCGTGTGATGTCACCATGGCTGTTTAATCTGTCTATGGTTGGGGTGGTGAGGGCGGTAAGTGCAGAGATCTTGATGAAAGGGGAGGGTCTGCATGGAAAGCGAGTCGATTTATGTTTGCTGATGACACTGTTCTGATATCAAACATGAGTGAGGTATTGCAGAAGCTGATGTCTGATTTTCGGGGAAGTGTGTAAGAGGAGAAAGTTGAGAGTAAATGTGAATCAAAGTAGAATATTTGGTTTAGAAAGTGAGATAGGTTGGTTTTGAGTGTGGATTTACGCGGGTGAAGTTGAGTGACTTCAGGCAACTTGGAGTGGGTATAACAGTAGATGGAACCATGGGAGTTGATGTAAGCCATAGGGTGGGTAAGGGGGCGAAGGTCCTGGGTGCACTGAAAAAAGTGTGGAAAGAGAAATCACTCTCTCTGAGGAGAGAGATGGGTATGTTCGATGGTGTAGATTCTGAACAGTGTTGTGTGGATGTGTTAGACTAAATAAAGAACGTGTGTAAGAGGAATGATGTATTGGAAGTAAAATGCTTGAGGACAGTAAATGGTGTGAGGTGGTTTGATCCAATACCAAATGATAGGATAAGTGATAGGTGTGGTAGTAAGAAGTGTGTTTTAAGCAAGCAGAAGAGGGTGTATTGAAATGGTCTGGACGCATAATGATGGGTAAGGAGAGGGTGACAAAGAGGATATATGTGTCAGAAATGGGGGCGACAAGGAGAAAGGGGAGACCAAATTGGAGATGGAAGGATGGAGTGAAAGACACTTTGGAGAGAGCGGAGCCTGAACATGCAGGAGGGTGTGAGGTATGCATGGGATAGAGTGAATTGGAACGATGTGGTATATTGGGGTCGACGTGCTGTCAGTGGAACCAGGGCATGTGAAACGTCTGGGGTAAACCATGGAAAGGTCTGTGGGGCGTAGATGTGGATAGGGAGCTGTGGTTTCGGTGCATTGCACATGACAGCTGGAGACTGAGTCTGGACGAATGTGGCCTTTTCTTGGTCTGTACCTGGCGCTACCTCCTTACGTGGGAAACGGCAAACGAAAATACACACACACTCGTTTTTTTTTAATTTTCCAAAAGAAGGAACAGAGAAGGGGGCCATGTGAGGATTTTCCCTCTAAGGCCCAGTCCTCTGTTATATATAAATATATATATATATATATATATATATATATATATATATATATATATATATATATATATACATATATATATATATATATATATATATATATATATATGTATGTATGTATGGTGACAGGTGGCGGCAGGTGGTGGCAGCTGGCCTCGGTGTTCACAGATGGCTGACCAGTGGTAAAAGAGTTGGCTCGAGAGGCGTAACCCTCACCGATCAAACACCAGGGTGTCATAAGAGAGGGGGAAGACGCTGGGCGATATGGACCTTCGGGCCGGCGGACGGAGGGGCCAATCTCGCCTGCTCACGCCATAAATGTCGCGGCTTAAAATAAGATGAAGCCCTAACGAACACTTCCTTGTGCTGGGCCGTCTTATTGCTCTGAACCCCACACCCCACACCTCCCACACCCCAGACCCCCCCCCCCACACCCGCAACCCCACCCCCCCAGCTGCACACTCTCTTCCCTCCTTACCACCCCCCTTGCAACACTGTCCTCCCCCACCCCCTTCTCAAGCTTTTGTTTCAATATATCATTATATTTCCCCCTGTTCAATATACTTAACAATCTTTTGTTATACTTTGCCCTCAATTTAATATACCTAAATTGTATATTAATGTGTGGAAGTCGAGAGCATTATCTCGAAAAGCAAAAATGGGTATGTTTGAAGGAATAGTGGTTCCAACAATGTTGTATGGTTGCGAGGCGTGGGCTATGGATAGAGTTGTGCGCAGGAGGATGGATGTGCTGGAAATGAGATGTTTGAGGACAATGTGTGGTGTGAGGTGGTTTGATCGAATAAGTAATGTAAGGGTAAGAGAGATGTGTGGAAATAAAAAGAGCGTGGTTGAGAGAGCAGAAGAGGGTGTTTTGAAATGGTTGGGCACATGGAGAGAATGAGTGAGGAGAGATTGACCAAGAGGAGAGGATATATGTGTCGGAGGTGGAGGGAACGAGGAGAAGAGGGAGACCAAATTGGAGGTGGAAAGATGGAGTGAAAAAGATTTTGTGTGATCGGGGCCTGAACATGCAGGAGGGTGAAAGGAGGGCAAGGAATAGAGTGAATTGGATCGATGTGGTATACCGGGGTTGACGTGCTGTCAGTGGATTGAATCAGGGCATGTGAAGCGTCTGGGGTAAACCATGGAAAGCTGTGTAGGTATGTATATTTGCGTGTGTGGACGTATGTATATACATGTGTATGGGGGTGGGTTGGGCCATTTCTTTCGTCTGTTTCCTTGCGCTACCTCGCAAACGCGGGAGACAGCGACAAAGCAAAAAAAAAACAAAATATATATATATATATATATATATATATATATATGTATATATATATATATATATATATATATATATATATATATATATATATATATATATATATATACTTTTATTGCTTTGTTGCTGTCTCCCGTGTTAGCGAGGTAGCGCAAGGAAACAGACGAAAGAATAAACCCTAGGACCCTTTATTCATTTATGATATAAAGTCACAACTTACTCTTCTCTCTTCGTTTGAGGACAGAATTACGACCACAAACCCTGCTGCAACCTTACGTATCTTAGTTTTAACTACATGTGATTGTCTTCCTCTGGACCTTCTCTCTGAACTCTTTAGTGCATATGCAAGTGTAGCGAAGAAATGCAAGTGGCTTAGTCTGCTCCGGGCCTAGACTCCGCTTTGGCCAATATGCTCAATGATCCCTTATCAATAAGAGTTGAATGCCATCGTGTCCTGGTAGGACTCTTTACAGGTGGAGCTGTGGTAACGGGTCAGGTACAGGGTTGACTCCCAAGTGTCTCTCTCTCTCTCTCTCTCTCTCTCTCTCTCTCTCTCACACACACACACACACACACACAGACCGATTCCTGTAGCAGGGGTTTTTCTTTTTTCCATTCCAGATAATGTTGGTATCATGGACTCCTTTTCATTGTTTCCCGTCCTCACTACATTGCCTTTAGTTGGCGTGAAAGCCATTCATTCGTGTGTGTGTGTGTGTGTGTGTGTGTGTATGTGTGTGTGTGTGTCACACCAACTTGGCAGTTGGTTTAGATCTCCTTGTGAGGCGATGCGGTCTTCCTGCTTCGCCTCCCTCACGGACTCGGCATCATCTGCAGACATATTCAAGATAGAACAAGAAGGGTTATGGCTCCAAGGGCGCGGCCCTGCGGCACGCCCTTCGTGACCTCAGTCCATTTCGAGGTGGCTATGCTGAGAAACGTCCTCTGGTCTCTCCTACTGAGGTAGTGTTGTGTGTGGTGAAGCGAAATCTGTCCCTCTACCCTACCTGAAAATCCAGCCTTTTTTCTTGATCTTTCCTCTCGTGTGGTAGTGTCAAATGCTTTCTGACGGTGTGGAAACGCCTAGCATAACCAGAGCAAAAGGATCCTCCATGGAGTCTTACACTTATGTTAGAAGCAGGTGAGTTATTACCCAAGTCAATTGGTCTATTCATTACGGAAAACGTTGACCTGGTCCAGGGGAACGAAGCCATGGCAAAGATACGGAATGGCTTCGTTAGCATCTGTATTTACGATCGAATACGCAGTCCACGTTCAGTTTTACTGATAAGAGAAGCGGAGGTTCTCTAACAAATTGACATGAACACTGAAGACATGCTAGTCGTAATAAACGGAATGAAAGTAAATAAAACGGCAGCTCCTGATAAGTTGTATCCGAGAACAGTGAAAAAGGCGAAACATGAGTTAGTGAAGCCCTTGGCTGCCCTCTTTTCAGGAAGTCACTTGTTACAGGTAAAGCTTCAGATGAAGGGAAGTTTACCAAATGTAACACCGATATTTAGATGAGTTAATATATCACTGCCCAGAAATTTTCGTACTATAAGTTTAACGTCTGTTGTTGGGAAACTTGTGGAAACCATCCTTTGAAATGGAATTGTAAACCTTTTAGAAGGACCATCACTTGATAAAGTGTCTAGTCTCGCTCTTAGCCAGATTAGGCCAGGTTTCATCTGTGAAAATCTGTGTCCACCACTGTAGCAACATCCGGTTGACTTTCCCTAATTCGGTTCTTGAACTGTATTTCTTTCCCAGCGATGACCAGTGTGGCTTATATGGTGGAAGATGATGTTCATGTGGCTTTCCCATCACTAAGGTACTGTGGCTTTCCCATCCCTTGGTCTGTGATGTGTCCCTGTGCTGTTGGATGCTGATGGCGTCTTCCCATTCTTTGTCCTGTGACTGCACTCCTTCCATTCTGGCTCGATCAATCCTCTGTGACGCGTCTTGCGTTTACGCCGAGTTAGTCCTTGCCATGATTGGAAAATGGATGACGTCCAGGAGAGAAAGGGTAACACGTACACACCTGGGGAGTGTGGGAAAGAAGTGCAGTTTAGTGCGATGGTGATGGAGACTTGGGGGTTTGGAAGATGCAAGTCGGTGCTCTTTTCTCCGGGTGGTTTCGGTGTATAAATTTACATTACGCCAGTGTTATATTAGCTGGGGGTGTGATGGGGGGTTAGGGGGTTGAGAAGATGGGGGGGGGAAATGGGGGGGTGAGGGGGAAGGGGTTTGTATCTGGTAATGGAGGTTGCTGAAGCGTGAGGAGGTTGGGAGAGGGGTTGATGTGGGGTTGGGTGGATGGGGGGTGGGTGGATGGTGGGTCCGAGGGAGAAAGAGAGAGAGAGAGAGAGAGAGAGAGAGAGAGAGAGAGAGAGAGAGAGAGAGAGAGAGAGAGGATCATCATATGTTTCATGGCTTTGTGTGGGGTTGAGGAGTCTCTCTCTCTCTCTCTCTCTCTCTCTCTCTCTCTCTCTCTCTCTCTCTCTCTCTCTCTCTCTTTCCCTCTCCCCATTTCACAACACGTCCACCCATGCATTGCGGTGTTCATTCATCTTCGGCTCGAATAGCGCTTGTAAAGGGTTTCGAACCCGGGGTCGTCGTGAGTGAAGGGCCGGGAGGGGGGATTAAAGAGCACCACTGCTCTTTAATTTAATATATATATATATATATATATATATATATATATATATATATATATTTATTTATTTATTTATCCCTGGGGTTAGGGGATTAAGAATACTTCCCACGTATTCCCTGCGTGTCGGAGAAGGCGACTAAAAGGGGAGGGAGCGGGGAGCTGGAAATCCTTCCCCTCTCTTTTTTTTTTTTTTTTAATTTTCCAAAAGAAGGAACAGAGGGGGCCAGGTGAGGATATTCCAAAAAAGGCCCAGTCCTCTGTTCCTAACGCTACCTCGCTAACGCGGGAAATGGCGAATAGTTTAAAAGAAAGAAAAGAATATATATATAAATATATATATATATATATATATATATATATATATATATATATATATATATATATATATATATATACACCAGTTTACCCCCCTTTTACAGGTATAACTGGTATATTTCTCAGGTAAAAAGTACATATATAACTATAAGGATCTAGGCTGGATTACCTGCGTCAGAAAACCAATTCGCTCACGGGCAAAAGTATAATTTAGCGCGAGATAGAATAGTTATCCCTGACACCCACCCAACACCTCCCCCTTACCCACCTGATGAAAGTCGTAGAAAACGGTGCATTTATCATCTCCCCCCAGAGAAACACACTCGACATTTTCTCTGTGTGTTGGGGGGTTCGGTGGGGGTTTTTTTGGGGGGGGGAAGGTGAATCGGTGGGTTGTGGGGGTGTGTGTGGGTTGTGGGGTTGTGGGGGGGTGTGGGGTTAGTATATTTTCTACTGTAGACTTGCTGAACATTTCTCAAATGTATCATTTTCAGTTATCATTTATTCATACTTATGATAAATTATTTATTTATATTATTGATCAGCCTCTGTTTATGTGTGTAATAACAATTCTTCTTTTCCCTCTCTCCCCTCCACGCCCTCCCCTCCACGCCCTCCCGCCTCCCCTCCACGCCCTCCGCAGTGGTGAGCGGGCGTGGGCGGGACATGAGCCTACGCGGGCGTGCTAGCGGCCTCTCATCGCTCGGCTGCCAGAGTTCGGTGGGCGGCATGGGTTGTGGGTCGGGTGGCCATTTGATCGGCTCTTCCTGTAGTTCGAGCAGCGCGTCGAGGGCGGGGTCCTCGGGCTCGCTGGTGGGCGTGGGCGTGCCCTCCCTCGAGGGGGAGGTGGGCTGCCCGGACTGCGCCGCCCTCTACCCCATCACGGACGACGCCCTCCTCCACAACCTGCACACCAGATACAAGAGAGACCAGATCTATGTAAGTCACCCCTCTAAAAGGGGGAGGGAAAGAAAGAAAACCTTTGTCCTGCCTCGTTTTCTTCTTCGTCATCGGTGTAAGGTTTACCCTTATCTTACCTCTTGGCCGTTTTCTTTATAATCTATGTGGTTTACCCCTTTTAGCTTTCCCGTTTTCTTCATGATCTATGTGATTTACTCCTCTTATCTTTCCCGTTTTCTTCATGATCTATATGATTTATTCCTCTTATCTTTCCCGTTTTCTTCATGATGTGTGTGATTTACTCCTCTTATCTTTCCCGTTTTCTTCAAGATCTATGTGATTTATTCCTCTAATCTTTCCCATTTTCTTCTTGATAATAGATGTAAGCTACCCGTTTTCTCCTACGTAATCTATGTAAGTCACCCCATCTTATGTTTCCCGTTTTCTTCTTCGTAATAATCTATGGAATTTACCCCTGTCCCTTCATCTTTCCCGTTTTCTTCGTCTTAAGCAGTGTAAGTTAACCCCCTCATCTTCCTCGTTTTCTTATTCATAATCTAAGTTATCCCCTCATTGTTCCCATTTTCTTGTTCATAAGCTTTGTAAGTTAACCCCTTCCTCGTTTTCTTGTTCATAAGCTATGTAAGTTAACCCCCTTCCTCGTTTTCTTGTTCATAAGCTATGTAAGTTAACCCCCTTCCTCGTTTTCTTGTTCATAAGCTATGTAAGTTAACCCCCTTCCTCGTTTTCTTCTTCATAAGCTATGTAAGTTAACCCCTTCCTCGTTTTCTTGATCATAAGCTATGTAAGTTAACCCCCTTCCTCGTTTTCTTCTTCATAAGCTATGCAAGTTAACCCCTTCCTCGTTTTCTCCATTATGATCTATTTAAGTCACCCCCTCCGCCCCCTCCCCCCCTTATAATCTGTGAAAGTTACTGTCTTTTGACGGCCCCGCCCGCTACCTGTTTTCTATAGCATGAAGAACTCAGTTGATAGAAAACGAGCCCTGCGAATGAAACGCAGAGAAATAGAACATGGAAGAATATTCCATCACTCTCTCTCTCTCTCTCTCTCTCTCTCTCTCTCTCTCTCTCTCTCTCTCTCTCTCTCTCTCTCTCTCTCTCTCTCTCTCTCTCTCTCTCTCTCATTGTCACACACCCCATTTTCTGTGGACAGAGTTGTTATTCTTCAGTGCTATTCGTAAAGTTCATTTTCTGGGAAGAGTTCCTCGTTTTCGTTCGCGGAGCTCATTTTCTACGAACTGCGTTCTTCATTTGTTCATATACAGAGCTCGTTTTCTGTGAAACGAGTTGTTCTTCATTTTCACATATAGAACTTTATGTTGTGAACAGAATTGTTCTTCAAGAATTGTTCTTCAATTTCATTCATAGAACTTATTTTGTGAACAAACTTGTTCTCAATTCATTCATAGAGCTCGTTTTCTGTGGACAGTTCCCCATTTTCATTCACAGTACGCGTTTTCTGTCATCTGAAATGGTAACCAAATTAGACCCTAAAACCAAAATGATTTTTAATTCTAGAAATACAATTTTTTCCCGAAATTTATTTTTCTTATGATTTTTACATTTTTTTTAAGTAAATATATCATATGGTGTAATTTTTAATATTTAATTATTATATACTAATATATATTACATGATTTTTAAGATTTTTTTATCAAATTTATCATATGGTGTAATTTTTGATATTCAATTATTATACATCAATATATATTACATGATTTTTTTCAGGCCTTTATCTGTGTTTAATGGGTATAGTTAAGATTTTTATAAAAACTTAATATTTTTTGACTATGAAATGTTTTATTCAAATTTACAGGTTTTTATATACATAATAAGAATGTAAATGGTATTCGAATTATGTTAATTACGTAAATAAGATGTTGAAAAACACTTTTTTCTATTTATCGATAGTCTTAAATGACCCCGGCCATTTATGTAAGACTTAAAAAGGCATTTTTTGACTTAAAAAGGCATTTTTTTCCCCAACCAACCAATTTGCCGATATATTTTTTTTTCCTTTTGGCGTTTAAATTGATTTTTTTTTCTTTTATATTCGTCTTTCAGAAATTTTGCACAAGCTATGTCGCACATTTTGCGGGCGTCATACTGCGTAGATGTCACGTGATCTAAATCGTGGCCTGCTATTGGCGTAGCCATCGGTACTACGTTTTCTTTATCCAGTTCGGGTCTCTTCTTTTTTTTCTTTTTAAAGGCAAGAACATATTGGCTTCTTAATGATAGGAAAAAAAATATCTACGTTTTCTTAATCAAGTTTAAGGGAAAACTTTTAAATTTCTTAAATTTTCAAGTTAAGGGCTTTATCAAGTTTAAGGGAAAACTTAAATTTCTTAATTTTTCAGGGGAAAAATTTTAATTTTTTTAATTTTTTAATTTTTTCTTCTTTTTTTTTTTTTTTTTTGCCAGTTTAGACCTTTTATTGAAGTCAGATGTCAAGAAAATGCTTCTAATTTGCCCCTTTATAATCCATAGGTGTAAAGTGTACACACACACACACACACACACACACACACAGACCACTACACACTTTCAGTGGCCACCTGAACTGGGGAAGTGGCTCCTCCAAGTGGCCACAGTGGGGACCAGGCCACTGTGAACAAAAGACCCTGTGCGATTTTGACACAGTGGGTGTGAGGGTGTGAGGGTGATGGAAGGGGGAAGGTGGGAGGGGCGCTTGCATTGTAAGGGGGGGGGAGGGGGATATGAGAGAGAGAGAGAGAGAGAGAGAGAGAGAGAGAGAGAGAGAGAGAGAGAGAGAGAGAGAGAGAGAGAGAGAGAACCCGGTCCAGCCTGCTAAGGGGAAAGGAGGAACGGAGAAGCTGTGGAAAAGGGGGTGTCATGCACAAAGCGGTGGGAGGGGAGATGGATGTGTTACCCCCCCCGACCTTTTCCATGAAGTCATGCGTGGGGGGGGGGGGTCGAATTCGTAAGTTGCCAGGCCAAAAAGAACAGCCAATCAGGCTAAGGGATTGGAATGCGATGCCGGATGAATGGAGTGCGATACCGTGTGATTGTAATACGAGCCCGTACGATTGGAATGCGATACCGTAAGATTTGAATGCTATACCGTATGATTGGAATGCAAGCCCGAGCGATTGAAATGCTATACCGTATTATTGGAATGCGATACCGTACGATTGGAATGCTATGACGTATGATTTGAATGCGATACCGTATGATTGGAATGCGATATCGTATGATTGGAATGCGATATCGCATGATTGGAATGCGATACCGGATGAGTGGGATGCTATACCGTATAATTGAATGCTATACAGTATGATTGGAATGCGATACCGTATGATTGGAGTGCGATATCGTATGATTGAAAAGCTATAGCGTATGATTGGAGTGCGATACCGTATGATTGGAATGCGATACCGTATGATTGGAATGCTATACCGTATAATTGAATGATATACTGTATGATTGGAATGCGATACCGCACGATTGGAATGCGATACCGTATGATTGGAATGCGATACCGTATGATTGGAATGCGGCACCGTATGATTGGAATGCGATACCGTATGGCAGTCATCACTGCTGTGTGTGGCTTGCCTCCGGAAAATATCCATTTACAACACTGATCCCAAAGTCTTCAGTCCCCTGGGTGGGACGTGTCCCAGTTTGGGTGCCAAGCAGTTAGAATTTATATACTCTCTATGTATATACTGTATATGTATATATATATATTGTATATATAGATACTGTATATGTATATATATTGTATATGTAGATACTGTATATGTATATACTCTGTATGTACGTACTCCGTATGTATATACTGTATATGTTTGCATTGTATATGTATGTACTGTATATGTATAAGCTTTATATGTATATACTGTATGTGTATATACTGTATATGTATATACTCTAGATGTATATACTGTATATGTATATACTCTAGATGTATATACGATATATGTATATACTCTTTATGTATATACTCAATATGTATATGCTTTAGATGTATATACTGTATATGTATATACTCTCGATGCATATATTGTATATGTATATACCGTATATGGATATATGCATATATACCTCTTCTAAGTATACCATAGTTTATCTCTGGACTTCTGATGCATCTTTCCCCTCTTCACAAACCCCTTTAGAAGGGACATGGTACTATATAAATTCCCCTCACTGCTCCCCTACATGGTAGAGGTTTGGGGGGATGTGTTTGCGAGGTGTTCAAAGTGCACAGTGATCTGTCATCATGTTATCATTTGTTCATGAGCTGTTCTGGGACGGGGCAGACACACGTTATCACCAGCAAGATTGCGCAATCTAATCATATTTTCCCGGAGGTTGAAAATGGGTTTTGATAAGAGCTGGGACGGGTTTGTGGCTGTGTGTGTGTGTGTGTGTGTGTGTGTGTGTGTGTGTGTGTGCAGACGCACACACCCCCCCCCCCTGAGACACACCCCCATAAAGCCTGAGTCCATGTACCCCCCATACAGCCAGGGACGAAGTGCGGACCCCAGAGATACCCCATAGAGCTGAAATGGTTTGGACATGTGGAGAGGGTGAGTGAGGAGAGGTTGACTGAGAGGAAGATGGGAACACCGAGAAGAAGAGGTGGAAAAATGGAATTAAAGGAGCTTTTGAAAGTTTTGGACCTGAACATGCAGGAGGGTGTGAGGCATGCAAGGGACAGAGCGAATCGGAGCGATGTGGTATACAGGAGGGTGAAGTGCTGGCACTGGGCTGACCTAGGGCATATGAAACGTCCGAGGTAAACCATGGAAAGGTTTGTGGGGCCTGGATGTTGTGGAAAGGGAGCTGTGGTTTCGGTGCATTACACATGACAGATGGAGAACAGATTTAAGTGGATGCGACCCTTCTTCGTATGTGTCCCTTGCGCTACCTCTCGAACGCGGGAAGTGGCGAACGTATACAACCAACTTTTTGTTTCAATTTGTAATTCAAAAGAGAAAAATAATTAATTTTCAACTTCAACAAATGGAGATTTGAGTACATATATATATATATATATATATATATATATATATATATATATATATATATATATATTTTTTTTTTTTTTTTTGTCGCTGTCTCCCGCGTTTGCGAGGTAGCGCAAGGAAACAGACGAAAGAAATGGCCCAACCCACCCCCATACACATGTATATACATACGTCCACACACGCAAATATACATACCTACACAGCTTTCCATGATTTACCCCAGACGCTTCACATGCCCTGATTCAATCCACTGACAGCACGTCAACTTCCGGTATACCACATCGCTCCAATTCACTCTATTCCTTGCCCTCCTTTCACCCTCCTGCATGTTCAGGCCCCGATCACACAAAATCTTTTTCACTCCATCTTTCCACCTCCAATTTGGTCTCCCTCTTCTCCTCGTTCCCTCCACCTCCGACACATATATCCTCTCCTCTTGGTCAATCTTTCCTCACTCATTCTCTCCATGTGCCCAAACCATTTCAAAACACCCTCTTCTGCTCTCTCAACCACGCTCTTTTTATTTCCACACATCTCTCTTACCCTTACATTACTTACTCGATCATACCACCTCACACCACACATTGTCCTCAAACATCTCATTTCCAGCACATCCATCCTCCTGCGCACAACTCTATCCATAGCCCACGCCTCGCAACCATACAACATTGTTGGAACCACTATTCCTTCAAACATACCCATTTTTGCTTTCCGAGATAATGTTCTCGACTTCCACACATTCTTCAAGGCTCCCTGTTGGGGATGAGAGAGCTTGGGAAGTGAGTCAGTTGTTGTTCGCTGATGATACAGCGCTGGTGGCTGATTCATGTGAGAAACTGCAGAAGCTGGTGACTGAGTTTGGTAAAGTGTGTGGAAGAAGAAAGTTAAGAGTAAATGTGAATAAGAGCAAGGTTATTAGGTACAGTAGGGTTGAGGGTCAAGTAAATTGGGAGGTGAGTTTGAATGGAGAAAAACTGGAGGAAGTAAAGTGTTTTAGATATCTGGGAGTGGATCTGGCAGCGGATGGAACCATGGAAGCGGAAGTGGATCATAGGGTGGGGGAGGGGGCGAAAATTCTGGGAGCCTTGAAGAATGTGTGGATATATATATATATATATATATATATATATATATATATATATATATATATATATATATATATATATATATATATATATATAATTACCACAACACAGATGCTCAAATATATGCGTCGTAGAGATATCATGTAGTGGTGGATTAAACATGAAATATTCTGATACGTTACAAAGACATATGAAATAAATCGACCATTTCATTTACATTCCAAGTTCAAGTTTCAAAAAAGATATATAATACGTTCTTCCTGATGTTGTTGTTGTTATTTAGACTTTCTAGTTTCTAGATCTGTTCTAAACCAGTCGCAAATAACGGCCGTGAAGCTTATTACGTAAAGAATAGAGAGAAAAAGAAATGATTATAATATTTCAAAATGATTGTTTACGAACGTTCGGGGTAGACTCGTTTCCCCCCGGCGGATCCTCCTCCTCCCCACGGAAATCAGGAAGAGTTCCCGCCAAAAAACCTTTACGTTATTTTGCCGCCCAGCTTTGCTTCGTTGTACACCCCCCCATCATCATCTCCCCCCTCCACAATTGCATAGGGGGGGGAAGCGTCATGAAGTGTCTTGTTTCGTCTAGCAATGGCGAGTTCTATATAGCCAGCCTTGCGTTCTATCCTCTAGATCTATTTCCCTATAATCATGGCCGTCGCTTTGGTCGTTAGTCTGACACTATCGCATTTATTTTTTTTATTTTTTTTTATGTATTTTCCATCTTTCGATTATCTCGTTTTCTACGCGTTATTGACTGGTTTGGTTGGGCGTTTAATTATAATTTATTTCTATAATAATGGCGTCGTTTGGTCGTTATTCCGACATGATACATTTATATTTATTTTTTATCTCTTCCGATGATCACGTTTTCTACGCGTTATTGACTGGTTTGGTTGGACGTTTAATTTTAATTTATTTCTATAATAATGGCGTCGTTTGGTCGTTATTCCGACATGATACATTTATATTTATTTTTTATCTCTTCCGATGATCGCGTTTTCTACGCGTTATTGACCTCATCATGGCATTATTTTTATCGTTATTCTGACATTTAAATTTATTTATTTTTTCCCTCTCTTTCGATGATCACGTTTTCTACGCGCTATTGGCTGGGTCGTTAAGGCTTCGTCAAAACGCCTCGTTAGGTAACTACCAGTTAAATGGAATCTATAATTACCTTTATTAACATTAAGGGATAATCATATAAACGCCTGTGTTCATTTATACCCCCTTTAAACACTCGTTATCTTTAAAGGCTCCTAAAAAATTTAAGGGAGAAAAGGGGGGGAGGGGGTGATTTTAAGTGTCATTAGGTCTTTGGGTATTATTTTCGAGTTTGGATGGCGCCGCTACCTAGCCAGTGGGGGCAAGAGGGAGCGTTTAATCATCGTAGCCAGTAAAGGTGAGGTGGCAAGCGCGCCTCGTCCCGCCGTTTAAAGCTGATGTCTCCCTCCGCGCCCGTGTGTGGAGGTCCCTCCATACGGGGCGTTTTTTTTTTTAAAGACAACGTGGCCACAGTGTTCCCCACGTGTTCTTCCCCCACCCGGTGGGGTGGGGGGTGTTGTGGCAACACTGCTGGACTTTTGGGGGGGTAGGGTATAGTATGGCAACACTGTTATGCCATTGCATGGCACGTGTTGTGTGGTTGCCATAGAGGGACACCACGGGGTGCCACGTGGTCGGATGGGGGGAAAAAGGGGGGGAGGTTAGTGGGTTACTTGGGGAGAAATAGGCAGTGGACCACGTGGTGGTAAGGACCAGGTATTGCACCACGTGGTGGGGAGGACCAGGCAGTGGACCACGTGGTGAGGAATAGGCAGTGGACCACGTGGTGAGGAACGGGCACTGGACCACGAGGTGGAGAGGACCAGGCAGTGGACCACGTGGTGAGGAATAGGCAGTGCATCACGTGGTGAGGAATAGGCAGTGGACCACGTGGTGAGGACCAGGCAGTGGACCACGTGGTAAGGACCAGGTATTGAACCACGTGGTGGTGAGGACCGGACAGTGCACCACGTGGTGGTAAGGACCAGGTAGTGCACCACGTGGTGGTAAGGACCAGGTAGTGCACCACGTGGTGGTAAGGACCAGGTAGTGCACCACGTGGTGGTAAGGACCAGGTAGTGCACCACGTGGTGGTAAGGACCAGGTAGTGCACCACGTGGTGGTGAGGACCGGATAATGCACCACGTGGTGGTGAGGACCGGACAGTGCACCACGTGGTGGTAAGGACCAGGCAGTGCACCACGTGGTGGTAAGGACCAGGCAGTGCACCACGTGGTGGTAAGGACCAGGTAGTGCACCACGTGGTGGTGAGGAACGGACAGTGCACCACGTGGTGGTGAGGACCGGACAGTGCACCACGTGGTGGTAAGGACCGGACAGTGCACCACGTGGTGGTAAGGACCAGGCAGTGCACCACGTGGTGGTAAGGACCAGGTAGTGCACCACGTGGTGGTGAGGACCGGACAGTGCACCACGTGGTGGTGAGGACCGGACAGTGCACCACGTGGTGGTAAGGACCAGGTAGTGGACCACCTGGTGGTAAGGACCAGGTAGTGGACCACGTGTGGGGTGTGTGTGTGTGTGTGTGTGAGCGTGTCGTCGCACTAACCACGTGTCATTGTCGTGTGCAGACGTACGTGGGGACTGGCCTGGTGTCGCTCAACCCTTACCGTCGGCTGGCGCTCTACACACCTGACGTGATCCACGCTTACCGCTCCAGCTGCGTCTTCCACCTACCCCCACACATGTGAGTATTAACCCCCCACACATGTGAGTATTAACCCCCCACACATGTGAGTATTAACCCCACACACGTGTATTACTCCCACACATGTGAGTATTAACCCCCCACACATGTGAGTATTAACCCCCCACACATGTGAGTATTAACCCCCCACACATGTGGGTATTACCCCCACAGACGTGTATTACTCTCACACATGTGAGTATTACCCCACACACGTGTATTACTCTCACACATGTGAGTATTACCCCACACACGTGTATTACTCCCACACATGTGAGTATTAACCCCTCACACATGTGAGTATTAACCCCCCACACATGTGAGTATTAACCCCCACACATGTGAGTATTACCCCCCACACATGTGAGTATTAACCCCCACACATGTGAGTATTAACCCCCACACATGTGAGTATAACCACCCACACATGTATTACCCCCACACATGTGAGTATTACCCCCACACATGTATTACCCCCACACATAGGAGTATTACTCCCACACATGTGAGTATTACCCCCACACATGTGAGTATTACCCCCACACATGTGAGTGTCACCCCCACACATGTGAGTATTACCCCACACCCCACCTCACACATGTGACTATTACCCCCACACATGTATTACCCATACACATGTGACTATTACCCCCACACATGTATTACCCACACACATGTGAGTGTTGCTCTCACCCATACATGTGACTATTACCCCACACATGTATTACCCACACATATGTGAGTATTACCCCCACCCCATACATGCGACTCTTGCCCCCCACATATGATCATTACCCCCACACATGTATTGCCCACACACACATGTGAGTATTACCCTCACACATCTAAGTATTACCCCTACATGTATCACCCCCATATATGAGAATTACCCCACATATGTCATTATTACCCCCACACATGTGACTATTTCCAAACAAATGTGAGTATTACCCCACACATGTGAGTATTACCCCCACACATGTGAGTACTACCCCCACACATGTGAGTATTACCCACACACATGAGAGTATTACCCCCACACATGCGAATATTACCCCCACACATGCGAGTATTACCCCCACACATGCTAATATTACCCCCACACATGTGAGTATTACCCCCACACATGCGAATATTACCCCACACATGTGAGTATTACCCCCACACATGCGAGTATTACACCCACACATGCTAATATTACCCCCACACATGTGAGTATTACCCCCACACATGCGAATATTACCCCACACATGTGAGTATTACCCCCACACATGCTAATATTACCCCCACACATGCTAATATTACCCCCACACATGCTAATATTACCCTCACACATGCTAATATTACCCCCACACATGTGAGTATTACCCCCCACACATGCGAATATTACCCCCACACATGCGAATATTACCCCCACACATGCTAATATTACCCCCACACATGCTAATATTACCCCCACACATGTGAGTATTACCCCCACACATGCGAATATAACCCCCACACGTGAATATTACCCCCACACATGTGAGTATTACCCCCACACATGTGAGTATTACCCCCACACATGTGAGTATTACCCCCACACATGCTAATATTACCCCTCACACATGCTAGTATTACCCCCCACACATGCTGAGTATTACCCCCACACATGCTGAGTATTACCCCCACACATGTGAGTATTACCCCCCACACACACCCTGCTATGAATGCAGATCTCCATGTGTGTGTGTGTGTGTGTGTGTGTGTGTCAAGGTGATGTATACAACCAACACGTGTCCCTGTGTTCACCGCTGGTGTTCCTGTGTCCAGCTACGCGGTGGCGGACGCGGCGCACCGCGGGGTCTGGGAACGGAACAGTGACCAGGTGGTGGTGGTGACGGGCGAGAGCGGGGCGGGCAAGACCGAGGCGGCCAAGCTGGTGTTACAGTACGTGGCGGGCGTGACCGCCGCCCACCCCGCCAGCCATAGGCTCCTCCAGTCCAACCCCGTCCTCGAGGGTGAGTACCGCTCCAACCTCGTCCTCGAAGGTGAGTAATGCTTCTAATCTCGTCCTCGATGGTGAGTAATGCTCCAATCTCGTCCTCGAGGGTGGGTATTGCTTCTACCTCGTCCTCGAGGGTGAGTAATGCTTCAATCTCGTCCTCGAGGGTCAGTACTGCTCCAACCTCGTCCTCGAGGATGAGTACTGCTCCAACCTCGTCCTCGAAGGTAAATAATGCTTCAACCTCGTCCTCGAGGGTGAGTAATGCTCCAACCTCGTCCTCGAGGGTGAGTACTGCTCTAATCTCGTCCTCGAAGGTGAGTAATGCTCCAACCTCGTCCTCGAGGGTGGGCATTGCTCCAGCCTCGTCCTCGAGGGTGAGTACTGCTGCAACCTCGTCCTCGAGGGTGAGTATTGCTCCAACCTCGTCCTCGAGGGTGGGCATTGCTCCAGCCTCGTCCTCGAGGGTGAGTACTGCTTCAACCTCGTCCTCGAGGGTGAGTACAGGCCTGCCCTGTCCTCCAGGGTGAGTATATAGACATATATAGATTCCCAGGTAATATGGATTATTGTTGACCATTGTAGGGTGTGGATTGGATGAGGTGGGGGGTATGGGGAGCTAAAGGAACAGCAATAACAACCCAGAGTTGTTACTGGGTAATGTCCAGGGGTGAGGGTTGCCCAGTGGAAGGAGTCCCCTGCAGTGTTGCTGAAAGCTCGCAGGAGGTGAGGCAAGCATTTCACGGGTGGGCATGGCTGCCGATGAAATGGATCTCGTGGATCTTCTGCAGGAGAGGTGGCACGCAAGCTGCGGGCTCATTGTACTGAGGCCAGGCACGGCAGTGACCCTTTGGGAAGATGACTACCAAGGAATCAGAATGGTAGACTACTCCTGACGGAGGAGGAGGAAGAACCCTCGAGGGCCACTTGAACCCAGAGCCACGCAATCAAAGACTTTGGAAAAACATAAAAGGCGTTGTTGATCCATGGAGGCTGAGATGGTTTCATTAAGCTCGACGTTCATTGGCTGTGGGGCCCCCATTTCCTGTACTAGTGGAGTCTTTGGTGACCCCCTCCCCCTCGAGTGAGGTCATACAACCCGTCTAGGGAAAGGTCAGGTCAATTGGACAAAGGCAGTCATGCCCCAATGTGGGCTAGGTCAAGTGGTGTGTGTGTGTGTGTGTGTGTGTGTGCCTGATGGCGACACACCCACAAACACTGGAGGAGTGAGCGTTGCTGGTGGAAATGGACCACGTCGAGGGTGACCTTCGAGTACGACTGGGCTGTGGGAACGCCCTGGCCTTCGAGGTCAAACCCACCTTCTAACCCAAGCGCCTTCGTCTGCCTTCCTGCTCAGAGATGTGCCTTTGACCCATGACCAGGTCCTGTGAAATTTTCTATATAGGTTTAAAGTAAAGCTTAATCTAGCTGTAAAGTTATATAGGTTTAGAGTTAAACTTAATCTGGTTTAAAGTAAAGCTTAATCTGGCTAGAAAGTTATATAGGTTTAGAGTTAAGCTTAATCTGGTTTAAAGTTAAGCTTACTCTGGCTAGAAAGTTATATAGGTTTAGAGTTAAGCTTAATCTGGTTTAAAGTTAAGCTTACTCTGGCTAGAAAGTTATATAGGTTTAGAGTTAAGCTTAATCTGGTTTAAAGTTAAGCTTACTCTGGCTAGAAAGTTATATAGGTTTAGAGTTAAGCTTAATCTGGTTTAAAGTAAAGCTTATTCTGGCTGTAAAGATATATAGGTTTCAGTAAAGCTTAATCTGGTTATAAAGATATATGGGTTTAAAGTAAAGCTTAATCTGGCTAGAAAGTTATATAGGTTTAGAGTTAAGCTTAATTTGGTTTAGAGTTAAGCTTAATCTAGTTATAAAGATATATAGGTTTAAGTAAAGCTTAATCTGGCTGTAAAGATATATAGTTTTAAAGTTAAGCTTAATCTAGCTATAAAGATATATAGGTTTAAAGTAAAGCTTAATCTGGCTATAAAGACATATAGATTTAAAGTTAAGCTTAATATGGCTATAAAGATATATAGGTTTAAGATAAAGCTTAATCTGGCTATAAAGATATATAGGTTTAAAGTTAAGCTTAATCTGGCTATAAAAACATATAGATTTAAAGTTAAGCTTAATATGGCTATAAAGATATATAGGTTTAAGATAAAGCTTAATCTGGCTATAAAGATATATAGGTTTAAAGTTAAGCTTAATCTAGCTATAAAGATATATAGGTTTAAAGTTAAGTTTAATCTGGCTATAAAGATATATAGGTTTAAAGTAAAGCTTAATCTGGCTATAAAGATATATAGGTTTAAAGTAAAGCTTAATCTGGCTATAAAGGTATATAGGTTTAAAGTTAAGCTTAATCTGGCTATAAAGATATATAGGTTTAAAGTAAAGCTTAATCTGGCTATAAAGATATATAGGTTTAAAGTTAAGTTTAATCTGGCTATAAAGATATATAGGTTTAAAGTTAAGCTTAATCTGGCTATAAAGATATATAGGTTTAAAGTAAAGCTTAATCTAGCTATAAAGGTATATAGGTTTAAAGTTAAGCTGAATATGGCTATAAAGATATATAGGTTTAAAGTAAAGCTTAATCTAGCTATAAAGATATATAGGTTTAAAGTAAAGCTTAATCTGGCAATAAAGATATATAGGTTTAAAGTAAAGCTTAATCTGGCTATAAAGATATATAGGTTTAAAGTAAAGCTTAATCTAGCTATAAAGATATATAGGTTTAAAGTTAAGCTTAATATGGCTATAAAGATATATAGGTTTAAGATAAAGCTTAATCTGGCTATAAAGTTATATAGGTTTAAAGTAAAGCTTAATCTGGCTATAAAGATATATAGGTTTAAGATAAAGCTTAATCTGGCTATAAAGTTATATAGGTTTAAAGTACAGCTTAATCTGGCTATAAAGATATATAGGTTTAAGATAAAGCTTAATCTGGCCATAAAGATATATAGGTTTGAAGTTAAGCTTAATCTAGCTATAAAGATATATAGGTTTAAGATAAAGCTTAATCTGGCTATAAAGTTATATAGGTTTAAAGTAAAGCTTAATCTGGCTATAAAGATATATAGGTTTAAAGTTAAGCTTAATATGGCTATAAAGATATATAGGTTTAAAGTTAAGCTTAATCTGGCTATAAAGATATATAGGTATAAAGTAAAGCTTAATATGGCTATAAAGATATATAGGTTTAAAGTAAAGCTTAATCTAGTTATAAAGATATATAGGTTTAAAGTTAAGCTTGATCTGGCTATAAAGATATATAGGTATAAAGTAAAGCTTAATCTGGCTATGAAGATATATATATATATATATATATATATATATATATAGATTTTGAGTCGAATTGAAGCTGGCTATATAGATATATATATATATATAGGAGAGTTTGAATGAAGGCGTTCATTAATTGAATGCCGCGGCTCACGTGCTGAATGAAGGCACTCACTCACGCATTTGATAACGTTACGACGGTAGTAAATGAAGGCGCTAACGCACCCGAATGAAGGCACTCGTATGCTGAATGAAGGTATTCGCATGCTGAATGAAGCTGCTGCTCACTCACGTGATGAATGAAACCACGCGTTCTGAATGAAACCACGCGCAATGAATGAAGCCGCCCACGTAATGAATGAAACCACGTGTGCTGAATGAAGCCCTCCCACTTAATGAAGGAAACCACGCGTGCTGAATGAAGCCTCCCACGTAATGAAGGAAACCACACGCAATGAATGAAGCCACCCACGTAATGAAGAAAACCACGCGCAATGAATGAAGCCGCTCAGGTAATGAAGGAAACCACGCACAATGAATGAAGCCGCCCACCTCATGAATGAAACCACGCGCAATGAATGAAGCCGCTCACGTAATGAAAGAAACCACGCGTGCTGAATGAAGCCGCCCACGTAATGAATGAAACCACGCGCATTGAATGAAGCCGCTCACGTCATGAATGAAACCACGCGCAATGAATGAAGCCGCTCACGTCATGAATGAAACCACGCGCAATGAATGAAGCCGCTCACGTCATGAATGAAACCACGCGTGCTGAATGAAGTCGGTCATTCACCCACGGTGAACTTCCACGTGAAATGGATCGAGTGCCACCCAAATGCATTCGTTCCACTTCCTTCATCTGCAACATGAAAACGAACTTCGCTAATCACTGGACCTCAAACATGAAAACACGCCCCCAAAAAAAAGAAAGAAAAAAGAAAAAAATTCTTAGTTAATAGCCACTAGCGTGCGGCAGAACCTCTTCCCGTTTTCTAATCGTAGCGAAAACGGAACGTGGTAACTAACCCCCCCTTACCCCACCCAGCCAGAGAGAGGGTGTGGGGTGGGTGACCAAATTGTACTCCCGCCTCCCCCTGACCCCCCTGATGGAACAGCCTACATCCTCCCACTGATTGGAAATAGCGTATGAATCCATCTCCACCCCGTCATTACGCATATAGGTCCACCTCCACCCCGTCAATACGCATATAGGTCCATCTACACACCGTCAATACGCATATAGGTCCACCTCCACCCCGTCAATACGCATATAGGTCCACCTCCAGCCCGTCAATACGCATATAGGTCCATCTCCACCCCATCATTACGCATATGGGTCCACCTCCACCCCATCAATACGCATATAGGTCCATCTCCACCCCGTCATTACGCATATGGGTCCATCTCCACCCCATCATTACGCATATGGGTCCATCTCCACCCCATCATTACGCATATGGGTCCATCTCCACCCCGTCAATACGCATATAGGTCCATCTCCACCCCGTCAATACGCATATAGGTCCATCTCCACCCCGTCAATACGCATATAGGTCCATCTCCACCCCGTCAATACGCATATAGGTCCATCTCCACCCCGTCAATACGCATATAGGTCCATCTCCACCCCGTCAATACGCATATAGGTCCATCTCCACCCCGTCAATACGCATATAGGTCCATCTCCACCCCGTCAATACGCATATAGGTCCATCTCCACCCCGTCAATACGCATATAGGTCCATCTCCACCCCGTCAATACGCATATAGGTCCATCTCCACCCCGTCAATACGCATATAGGTCCATCTTCACCCCGTCATTACGCATATTGGTCCACCTTCACCCCCTCATTACGCATATGGGTCCATCTCCACCCCGTCAATACGCATATAGGTCCATCTCCACCCCGTCAATACGCATATAGGTCCATCTCCACCCCGTCAATACGCATATAGGTCCATCTCCACCCCGTCAATACGCATATAGGTCCATCTCCACCCCGTCAATACGCATATAGGTCCACCTCCACCCCGTCAATACGCATATAGGTCCATCTCCACCCCGTCAATACGCATATAGGTCCATCTCCACCCCGTCAATACGCATATAGGTCCATCTCCACCCCGTCAATACGCATATAGGTCCACCTCCACCCCGTCAATACGCATATAGGTCCACCTCCACCCCGTCAATACGCATATAGGTCCATCTCCACCCCGTCAATACGCATATAGGTCCACCTCCACCCCGTCAATACGCATATAGGTCCATCTCCACCCCGTCAATACGCATATAGGTCCATCTCCACCCCGTCAATACGCATATAGGTCCATCTCCACCCCGTCAATACGCATATAGGTCCATCTCCACCCCGTCAATACGCATATAGGTCCACCTCCACCCCGTCAATACGCATATAGGTCCATCTCCACCCCGTCAATACGCATATAGGTCCATCTCCACCCCGTCAATACGCATATAGGTCCATCTCCACCCCGTCAATACGCATATAGGTCCACCTCCACCCCGTCAATACGCATATAGGTCCATCTCCACCCCGTCAATACGCATATAGGTCCACCTCCACCCCGTCAATACGCATATAGGTCCACCTCCACCCCGTCAATACGCATATAGGTCCACCTCCACCCCGTCAATACGCATATAGGTCCATCTCCACCCCGTCAATACGCATATAGGTCCACCTCCACCCCGTCAATACGCATATAGGTCCATCTCCACCCCGTCAATACGCATATAGGTCCACCTCCACCCCGTCAATACGCATATAGGTCCATCTCCACCCCGTCAATACGCATATAGGTCCATCTCCACCCCGTCAATACGCATATAGGTCCATCTCCACCCCGTCAATACGCATATAGGTCCACCTCCACCCCGTCAATACGCATATAGGTCCACCTCCACCCCGTCAATACGCATATAGGTCCATCTCCACCCCGTCAATACGCATATAGGTCCATCTCCACCCCGTCAATACGCATATAGGTCCACCTCCACCCCGTCAATACGCATATAGGTCCATCTCCACCCCGTCAATACGCATATAGGTCCACCTCCACCCCGTCAATACGCATATAGGTCCATCTCCACCCCGTCATTACGCATATGGGTCCATCTCCACCCCATCAATACGCATATAGGTCCATCTCCACCCCATCATTACGCATATGGGTCCATCTCCACCCCGTCAATACGCATATAGGTCCATCTCCACCCCGTCAATACGCATATAGGTCCATCTCCACCCCGTCAATACGCATATAGGTCCATCTCCACCCCGTCAATACGCATATAGGTCCACCTCCACCCCGTCAATACGCATATAGGTCCATCTTCACCCCGTCAATACGCATATAGGTCCACCTCCACCCCGTCAATACGCATATAGGTCCACCTCCAGCCCGTCAATACGCATATAGGTCCATCTCCACCCCGTCATTACGCATATTGGTCCATCTCCACCCCGTCAATACGCATATAGGTCCATCTCCACCCCGTCAATACGCATATAGGTCCATCTCCACCCCGTCAATACGCATATAGGTCCATCTCCACCCCGTCAATACGCATATAGGTCCACCTCCACCCCGTCAATACGCATATAGGTCCATCTCCACCCCGTCAATACGCATATAGGTCCACCTCCACCCCGTCAATACGCATATAGGTCCACCTCCACCCCGTCAATACGCATATAGGTCCACCTCCACCCCGTCAATACGCATATAGGTCCACCTCCACCCCGTCAATACGCATATAGGTCCACCTCCACCCCGTCAATACGCATATAGGTCCATCTCCACCCCGTCAATACGCATATAGGTCCACCTCCACCCCGTCAATACGCATATAGGTCCATCTCCACCCCGTCATTACGCATATGGGTCCATCTCCACCCCGTCAATACGCATATAGGTCCACCTCCACCCCGTCAATACGCATATAGGTCCACCTCCACCCCGTCAATACGCATATAGGTCCACCTCCACCCCGTCAATACGCATATAGGTCCATCTCCACCCCGTCAATACGCATATAGGTCCATCTCCACCCCGTCATTACGCATATGGGTCCATCTCCACCCCGTCAATACGCATATAGGTCCACCTCCACCCCGTCAATACGCATATAGGTCCACCTCCACCCCGTCAATACGCATATAGGTCCATCTCCACCCCGTCAATACGCATATAGGTCCACCTCCACCCCGTCAATACGCATATAGGTCCATCTCCACCCCGTCAATACGCATATAGGTCCATCTCCACCCCGTCAATACGCATATAGGTCCATCTCCACCCCGTCAATACGCATATAGGTCCATCTCCACCCCGTCAATACGCATATAGGTCCATCTCCACCCCGTCAATACGCATATAGGTCCACCTCCACCCCGTCAATACGCATATAGGTCCATCTCCACCCCGTCAATACAGATTAGTGCGGTAGAAGGTAGAAGGTAACAGATTAGTGTGGTAGAAGGTAGAAGGTAACAGATTAGTGTGGTAGAAGGTAAAAGGTAGACAGATTAGTGTGGTAGAAGGTAGATGGTAGACAGATAGTGTGGTAGAAGGTAGAGGGTATACAGATTAGTGCGGTAGAAGGTAGAAGGTATACAGATTAGTGTGGTAGAAGGTAGAAGGTAGACAGATTAGTGTGGTAGAAGGTAGAAGGTATACAGATTAGTGTGGTAGAAGGTAGAAGGTATACAGATTAGTGTGGTAGAAGGTAGAAGGTAGACAGATTAGTGTGGTAGAAGGTAGAAGGTATACAGATTAGTGTGGTAGAAGGTAGATGGTAGACAGATTAGTGTGGTAGAAGGTATACAGATAATTCAAAGCATAACCTAATCTTTGTCATTGTGATCATGGCGGCGTCAATAATGTAAGTTGTGGACTTTGAAGCTGAAACATTGTGATCAAATCTATTCTTAAACGTATCTAAAGCTCTGCTTCCCACCACTCTAATTGGGAGATCGTTCCATATGTTAACAACCCTGTTGAAGAAAAATTGGCTTCGCCTCACTGAAATTGAATTGTTTGCCCACGAGTGAAACCAGACGAATCAAATCTTAAGTAGCGATCATAGATCCAGATATACCTTGTTAGATCACCTCTTTCACCTCTTCTCTTTTTTCTAAGCGATCATAGATCAAGATACCTGTGTTAGATCACCTCTTTAACCTCTTCTCTTTTTTCTAAGCTCAGTTGATTAAAGTCATTCAATTCGCTGCCATAGACTTTATGAGTTCGGTAATCCTCTTGGTCGCCCAACGATGTTCTCTTTCCATTCCAATCTTGTCTTTGAGGTAGGGGTGACCCAAAAACGGAACACAGTATTCAAGATGTGGACGCTCAGTGAATAATGGTAAAGAGTAAGGGTGATTTCCATAGACTCAAAATCGAAAATTTTGCCCATCAATTCAAGGCTTATGTTCGTTCTTTTCCACTGTCTCTCTCTCTCTCTGTGTATGGACCACTTGCATTTACATCCTACAGAGACCCATACGCCTGTCTTTTTTCCTCATTTAATTTTTGGCAGTTCAATAGAACCCGTACTGTAATTTGATACCTTGCTATGCAGTCTATTATTAGTCTAAAGGATATAGAAAGAGAAATGGACTCCAACAGTGATCCCTGTGGCACGCCACTTCTCACGTTCCACCATTTCGACGTCGAACCGAAGTTCGGCCATATGGATCAAGCTGAGGTTCCTCTGTCGCAGTTTTTTTTGACCCCCAAGCCCTAGCCCTCTCTGGCGAAATGGTACACCGGTACATAAGTTCGATCCCCCCGCTCCTCAGTTCGGTCTGTGATGGCCTCCCGTTACCCCCCACTGTGGGTATTCGTGTGTTTTCCAGTGGCAGTCAGTGGGAGAAGTTCCCCTCCTTCCTCATCCCATATCATAAGGATTTGATAAACTCATCTTTATCTCTCATCTGGTGTCCTTGGCGCTCCATCATGCGTTCCTCATTCGTTCCCTCTCATTCCTCACACTTGGTTGGCCCTCCCTCCCTCCATCTCTCTCCTCCACCTCATGGCTCTCATACTACCGGCTCCTCATACTACCGCTGTGAGGCACTTTGCTTCCAACCTGTGTCATCACTGTGTGTTTGTGTGTTACGGGGACACACACACACACACACACACACACACACACACACACACACACACACTTCGCCTTTGAACAATTTCTTATAATGACACAAGAAGTGAAAACAAAAAAGGAAGAAACATGCAAATGACATATAATCAAAATTCTAATCATTTATTAATCGGTTTTCAATATTAGAAGCATTACAGATATTCTGTATTAAGGGCAATACAGATTTTTCTGTATCTCTGTATGTTTTCTGAAGTTCTGTTCTCAAAGACCCATTATCTGTTTCGAATACTTTGCTCTTAATACAAAGGCATTGATATACGATAGGCTATATATATATTTTTCTATATCAGGTTTTGTGTATCTATATGATGGGTTTCGTATATCTATATGGTGGGTCTTGTATATCTGTATGGTGGGTGTCATCTACCTATATGGTGGGTTTCGTGTGTGTGTATGATGGGTTTCATGTATGTATACAGTGGATTTTCATATATCTATGTGGTGGGTTTCATATATCTGTAGGTGGGTTTTATCTATCTATATGGTGGGTTTCATGTATATATGTGATGGGTTTCATGTATGTATGCAGTGGAATTCATACATTTATATGCTGGGTTTCATATATCTGTACGGTGGGTTTCATTCATCTGTATGGTGGGTTTTATCTATCTATATGGTGGTTTTGTTCCCTGGGGATAGGGGAGAAAGAATACTTCCCACGTATTCCCTGCGTGTCGTAGAAGGCGACTAAAAGGGAAGGGAGCGGGGGGCTGGAAATCCTCCCCTCTCATTTTTTTTTTTTTTAATTTTCCAAAAGAAGGAACAGAGAAGAGGGCCAGGTGAGGATATTCCCTCAAAGGCCCAGTCCTCTGTTCTTAACGCTACCTCGCTATCGCGGGAAATAGCGAATAGTATGAAAAAAAAAAAAAAAATGGTGGTTTTCATTTATCTGTATGGTTGGTTTCATATATCGATATAGTGGGTTTCATCTATCTATATGGTGGGTTTCATCAATCTATATGGTGGGTTTTGTGTATATAAATATAATAGATTTCCTATATTTGTACATAGGGTTTTCTTTATCTACAAGGTGGGTGCTATGTACACTTTGCCAAAAAAGTATCTTCGCTCCGGGTCTGAGGATTCTATTAATCTACAACAGATTAATACTTCATTTCACTGCCACGCTAATGCACCATTAAAGGTCAAGTTTTAATCTCGGTCGGCCTGTTGGAGATTAAAAAGAATCCTCAGACCCGGAGTGAAGATAATTTTTTGACAGAGTGTACCTATACAGTGTTTTCCAATCATATGTACAGTTGGTTTCAAATATATCTATACACAACAGGTTCCATGTGACGTTTAAGTACATAGATAACAAAATAATTCTGCCAGTTGTTCAAGTCCAACATACGGGGGAAAGTAGAATATATTTCTCAAGTTTGGTCACCGTATTTTTTAATATATGTTCTCTGTAACTTTTCCCTTTAATTTAGCTCTCTGTTGTCCTCTCGTGGACCTGGACTGTAGTTCATTGTACTTTTTTAAGTACGGTGACCAAACTTGAGAAATATATTCAACTTTCCCCATTATATTGGACGTGAACAGCTGGCTGAATTATTCTGTTATCTATGTACTTAAACGCCACATGGAACCCGTTGTGTATAGATATATTTGGAACCAACTGTACATATGCTTGGAAGCCAATGTATAGGTACACTCTGCCAAAAAAATATCTTCACTCCGGGTCTAAGGATTCTTTTTAACCTTCAACTGGGTGACTGAGATTAAAACTTGACCTTTAATGATGCAGTTGTAAAGTGACAGTAGAGAATGTTCAAAGAGATGTGGGCCCTCACGAGTGTAGAACTCCCTCACCGTACAATAGCAAGTAGTTAATTAAGGCGCCCTGTTCCTTTAAAGGCGTGACTGGGGTCAAAGGACTTGTCAAACGAGAGAAGAATCATACCAGGATTTGTTAGCTGATGATGCCATAAGTGGTGGAAGAGGTGCACAGTAATGTGGAACCGCGAGAGGATGCTGAGAGTCCTTAGAGAGGCGCCGAAGTGGTCAAACAAATGGCTTTTGAAAGTTAATTGGTGCTTGACTGTTCAATGATGATGAGGAGGAGGGGTTTGTAAAACTACATGAGTACTAAACTGTGACGGAGTCCAATGGGTTAACCTCACAATGATGAGGGGGATGGGGGGTCGAGAGTCGACACCACACTTGTCTTCGAGTATTTGGAGTGTGAGAAGTTGCGGGGATGAATAACAAGCGAAGTACATTCGCCGGAGTGTGTGTGCATGTGTATACATACGACACATGTAACGGTTGGAAACGTGGAAGAGAAGACCACGCGAATGGGTAACAAGGGCTGAGTGGACTGAGCCAGGAAAGAGAAGTGGGAGGAAGCCTTCGATCTGCCACCTTCGACAGAAAGAAGGATAAGGAAGAGATGCAATAATAACTATGTATTAATCCCCCGCGCGAGGCCAGGGCTAACCATGTCAACATAGGTCATTTCTTTCAAGTCAGAAGGAAAAAAAAAAGGGATAAAGACGACTAATCTAGAACTCGAGGTCGTGAGTCATTGGGTTTAGACGAGAGTAAGCATGCGCAGATGGGCGAGGAGGAGGCGTGTCTTAAGCAGGAGCTGTGGATTCGAGCTGAGCACAACAATCATTTGGAAAATTCGTAAATCTTAGATGACAGACGTGAGAGGGGTTAAGAGGCGAGGGTCACGGCGGCAACACACACACACACACACACACACACACACACACACTTAAGACAGACGTCCCAGGGTGAGGGAAGCCCCTCACGGTGAAGTAATGAGGCCAGACATTACCTGGGATTCATGCCTCCCTCCCATTCCCCTCCCATTCCCCTCCCTGCTAGATCCCACGGCCTGGTTCCCTCCTCCCCTTCCCCTTCCCACACAACCAACCAACCCCTTCCCCTCTTCCCTGCCATCTGCCACCTCACGTTCCCCTCACACACCCCACCCTAACCCCCACACATCACCCCCACACCCACCATACTTTCTCTGTTGACTCCCACAGCCTGATGTGCCACCCCACAACCCCAACCCCCTCCCAGCCTCATATCTACCACAACCTGGTACCCCAACCCCCTCCCAACCTCATATCTACCACAGCCTGGTACCCCTAACCCCCTCCCAACCTCAACCTCATATCTACCACAGCTTGGTACCCCCAACCCCCTCCCAACCTCATATCTACCACAGCCTGGTACCCCCAACCCCCTCCCAACCTCATATCTACCACAACCTGGTACCCCCAACCCCCTCCCAACCTCATATCTACCACAGCTTGGTACCCCAACCTCATATCTACCACAGCTTGTTACCCCAACCCCCTCCCAACCTCATATCTACCACAGCCTGGTACCCCCAACCCCCTCCCAACCTCATATCTACCACAACCTGGTACCCCCAACCCCCTCCCAACCTCATATCTACCACAACCTGGTACCCCAACCCCCTCCCAACCTCATATCTACCACAACCTGGTACCCTCAACCCCTTCCTCTACCAACCCGCACCCCCCCCCCCCCTCAACACCCATCAAAATGGCCACACAACGAATATTATCGTCACTATTTCCCTCAAATATTACCGTGAATATTTCCCTCAGATATTACCTTGAATATTTCCCTCAGATATTACCGTGAATATTTCCCTCAGATATTACCGTGAATATTTCCCTCAGATATTACCGTGAATATTTCCCTCAAATATTACCGTGAATATTTCCCTCAGATATTACCGTGAATATTTCCCTCAGATATTACTGTGAATATTTCCCTCAAATATTACCGTGAATATTTCCCTCAAATATTACCGTGAATATTTCCCTCAGATATTACCGTGAATATTTCCCTCAAATATTACCGTGAATATTTCCCTCAAATATTACCGTGAATATTTCCCTCAATTATTACCTTGAATATTTCCCTCAAATATTACCGTGAATATTTCCCTCAGATATTACCGTGAATATTTCCCTCAGATATTACCGTGAATATTTCCCTCAAATATTTCTCGTGTTCAATAACCGGTATGATGAACAACTCCGGAAATGTCAGTAGATTTCAAGATGAACATCAAAAAAAAAAAATTGGTCACATTTTTTGATGTTCAAGAAGAATTAACTTTATTATTTTTTTCACTGTGTATGAAATAGATGTTGATAGATAGGTGGATTAATACATACATACATACGTACATACATACATACATACGTACATACGTACATACATACATACATACATACTTATATACATACATGCGTACATACATACATACATACTTGATTAAATACATATATACTTACATAGATATATACATAGATATATACATACTAACATAAATGCATGTATACTTACATACATACATGTATACTTACATACATACATACATACATACATAATACATATTTGAGACCATGTCACTCGTCTTATTTCCATTTCTCAGGGGGAAAGCCTTCCTCCCCCCCGGATTCTGTGGGCACCTGGGGAAGCTGGGGTAACCTTGGGGGGTTCAGTACCCCCTTCCCACCCACTCATCCCACCCACTCATCCCACCCACTCTTCCCACCCACTCTTCCCACCCACTCATCCCACCCACTCATCCCACCCACTCTTCCCACCCACTCTTCCCACCCACTCTTCCCACCCACTCTTCCCACCCACTCATCCCACCCACTCTTCCCACCCACTCTTCCCACCCACTCATCCCACCCACTCTTCCCACCCACTCTTCCCACCCACTCATCCCACCTACTCATCCCACCCACTCATCCCACCCACTCTTCCCACCCACTCATCCCACCTACTCATCCCACCCACTCTTCCCACCCACTCTTCCCACCCACTCTTCCCACCCACTCTTCCCACCCACTCTTCCCACCCACTCATCCCACCCTCTAGAGAGGCAGATGTAGGGCGCACTATAGGAATGTACACACCACAAAAAAAAAAAAATGATTTATTGTGTGAAAGAATATGACACCCAGCCTAAACATTATGAGAAATACCTATTGGTCTGGCCTCACACTGGGAGCCTTTCGTTCATTATATAGTTATATTGTAACCCCTAAAGCCATTTCCTGTCATTTACCTTAATGAATATCATATTCAATACATATTTCGATGTGAATAACTAATAAAAATTGGGTTACTATAGTTATAAATGAATTTATCTCGCATTCAGTCTCACCCAACCTTACCCAGACAACACGCGTCGTATTGATCATTTCGGAACTCATCGGACATCTCCGTGAAGATACTTTTTTTGCCGAGTGTACGTACAGGGTTCACATCCCCCCCCCCCCCCCACTCCTGTTGCGCAGCCGATCTGACGTACGATAAAATAACGGGGCGTTGTTCAACAGATCAACAGGTTTTTTTTACCGTTTCGTTTTCATATCCCGTTTAAGCCAAGGGCTAGAATATCTGTTCCATTCGCCTTTTAGTAGAAATAACACAATTTTTCTTTTTTTTTTTTTTTTTACAATTATTTACGTGCCACATATGTAAAATGAAATACGTGCCACATATGTGAAAAAATAATGTATGGTACATATGTCATAAAAATGCGTGCCACATATGTAAAAGAATGATATATGGCACATATGTAATAAAGATGCGTGCCACATATGTAAAAGAATGATATATGGCACATATGTCAAAAAGATGCGTGCCACATATGTAAAAAATGATATATGGCACATATGTAATAAAAACGTGAACCACATATATAAAGAAATGCGCACCACATATGTAAAAAATATGTGCCACGTATGTGAAAAAATACGTAGCACATATGTAAAAAAAATTACCTACCACATATGTACAAAAAATACGTACCACATATGTAAAAAAAAAAAAACGTACCACATATGTAAAAAAATATGTACCACATATGTAAAAAAAAATGTACCACATATGTAAAAAAATATGTACCACATATGTAAAAAAAAATACGCACCACATATGTAAAAAAAATACGCACCACATATGTAAAAAAAATATGTACCACATATGTAAAAAAAAATATGTACCACATATGTTAAAAAAAATGCGTACCACATATGTAAAAAAGAAATACGCATCACATATGTAAAAGAAAAAATACGCACTACATATGTAAAAAAAAGATAGACGCACCACATATGTAAAAAAAAATAGACGCACCACATATGTAAACGTTCCAAAGCTACTGTAGCCCCGAACGTCTGTTGCTGTGAACACATATGTAAATTTGATCGGAAATTCATATTTTGCATGTGGGGCAAAAAAAGAAAAAAAATAAATAAATAGAATGCATAACTGTGACACATAAATCATTTATGACGGATAACACAAACGTTATATTACGTTCTGATAACGAATAAACCCCTTTGGACAACAGCAGTTGAACGTAAGGTAAAATTCCCACTGTATCCTGGTTTTTGGACCAAGATAGTGGTATATGGAAACCCCGCCCTGTATTGCCCCTACTTTACCTAGAGAGTGTACCCAGCCTTGCGCAGATGGAGCCGTAATCACGATACCACTGCGCAGGTTGTTTTTGATAATGAAGGCGTCCTTCTGCGCCGGCGCGGCCTATGTGTTCCTCTCCCCCCCCCCCCCCGCAGCTCCTGCCGGAGACACCCGAACGTTATGACGTAATGACGTATTTAAAGGGGGAAGAGGGGAAGAGGGAGGGGGAAAGGAGGGAAGGTTGGGGGGGTCGAAGCCCCACGTTGCCAGAGGTCAGCACCTGCACTGATTATACTGGAGGCCTACACCCGGCCCTCCCTTCCCTCCCTTCCCTCCCTCACTCCTTCCCTATTCCATTCCCCCCCTCCCTATTCCCCTCCCCTCCCTCCCTCCTTCCTTATTCCCCACACCCTCCCTCCCTATTTCCCCCACTCCCTTGCTCTCTATTTCCCCATCCCTCCCTCCCTCCCTATTTCCTTCCCTCCCTCCTTCCCTATTCCCCCTCCCTCCCTATTCCATTCCCCCCTCCCTCCCTCCCTATTCCATTCCCCCCTCCCTATTCCCCTCCCCTTTCTCCCTCCCTCCCTATTCTCCTCTCCCTCCCTCCCTCCCTATTCTCCTCTCCCTCCCTCCCTATTCCTCTCCCTCACTCCCTCCCTATTCCCCCCTCCCTATTCCCCCCTCCCTCCCTCCCTCCCTCCCTCCCTATTCCCCCCTCCCTCCCTCCCTCCCTATTCCCCCCCTCCCTCCCTATTCCACCCTCCCTCCCTATTCCACCCCTCCCCCCTCCTCTGTACTGCCGCTGCGCCTATGACTTACGAACCGTTATCGCTAAGTGACTTATTTCCCAGCGCTACCAAGTGACTTATTTCCCAGCTCTGCTGAGAAATGATTATTTTTCATATTCCTAGTTTTTTTTGCATATATATATATATATATATATATATATATATATATATATATATATATATATATTATCCCTGGGGATAGGGGAGAAAGAATACTTCCCACGTATTCCCTGCGTGTCGTAGAAGGCGACTAAAAGGGAAGGGAGCGGGGGGCTGGAAATCCTCCCCTCTCATTTCTTTTTTTTTTTTTTTTTAATTTTCCAAAAGAAGGAACAGAGAAGGGGGCCAAGTGAGGATAATCCCTCAAAGGCCCAGTCCTCTGTTCTTAACGCTACCTCGCTAATGCGGGAAATGGCGAATAGTATGAAAGAAAGAAAAAGATATATATATATATATATATATATATATATATATATATATATATATATATATATATATATATATATATATTAAATTACACAGTGTATTTTTAGAAGAGCATTTAACTCTTAACTAGTCTAGTATAAATGCCGATGAAATGAAGGAAGAGGAAAAAATATAGACATTTTAACATCTAGAAACCTCGGAAATGTCTATTACGAAATTAATGTCTATTACGAAATTACCTCCCCCCCTCCCCCTCCCCCCCCCCAGAGGCAGTGGTTGACCACTGGCTACATCCCTTACAGTGGGGGTTTGGGATTATATCTCTGACGATGGTAGATAAGGGTTATCTACAGTTGGTAGATAAGGGCTGTCTACAGTCATGTGATAGATATGCGTGTGGGGGGGGGGGGGGCGCATGCCGACATGGTCGGCTGACGAATCTCTGAAAGGGTTGAGGAGGGGGGGGAGGGGGGGGTTGTGGTATCTATAGGCCGCCCTCCCCCCCTTCAACGGGGGGAGGGGGGGTTGTGGTATCGATAGGCCCCCCCCTTCAACTAGAGACATCTATTAATCTATTTCCGAGAACAGGGTTGAGGAGGGGGGATGTGTCGATCCCCCCCTTCAACTAGACACATCTATTAATCTATTTCTGAGAACAGGGTTGAGGAGGGGGGATGTGTCGATCCCCCCCTTCAACTAGACACATCAATTAATCTATTTCTGAGAACAGGGTTGAGGAGGGGGGATGTGTCGATCCCCCCCTTCAACTAGACACATCTATTAATCTATTTCTCAGAACAGGGTGAAGGAGGGGGTGTGTCGATCTCCTCTCCCCCCCTTCAACTAGACACATCTATTAATCTATTTCTGAGAACAGGGTTGAGGAGGGGGGATGTGTCGATCCCCCCCCCTTCAACTAGACACATCTATTAATCTATTTCTGAGAACAGGGTTGAGGAGGGGGGTTGAATCATTTCCTCTCTCCCCCCCTCTCAAATCCTCCCCTCCTCCCCCTCTCAATTCCTCCCCTCCTCCCCCTCTCAAATCCTCCCCTCCCCCCCTCTCAAATCCTCCCCTCCCCCCCCTCTCAAATCCTCCCCTCCCCCCCTCTCAAATCCTCCCCTCCCCCTCTCAAATCCTCTCCCCCTCTCAAATCCCCCCCCCCCCAACTTGACCCTTATTGTTTAATGGGTGTCTATGCTGGTCATTTTGATGCTGACGTCGTCATGATGAATGGATAGGGTGGCGCTGTGGTGCTGACGTCATTATGACGAATGGATAGGGTGGTGCTGACGTCAGCAGGACAGTCCCAGTGGCGGACGCTACGTCACCTTATGACGTCATGGTTCCCCCCATCCCGCAAGTCATCCCGTGACGTCACCTTGTGACGTCACGGGTCCAATACAGCCGTCGGCTGTTACAGCTGGTACTGTAACGATCTGTGTCTCAAATACAGCTGTAACGAAGGATCTATTTCTCAGATACAACTGTAACGAAGGATCTATTTCTCAGATACAGCTGTAACGGAAGATCTATTTCTCAGATACAGCTGTAACGAAGGATCTATTTCTCAAATACAGCTGTAACGAAGGATCTATTTCTCAGATACAGCTGTAACGAAGGATCTATTTCTCAGATACAGCTGTAACGGAAGATCTATTTCTCAAATACAGCTGTAACGAAGGATCTATTTCTCAGATACAGCTGTAACGAAGGATCTATTTCTCAGATACAGCTGTAACGGTGGATCTATTTCTCAGATACAGCTGTAACGAAGGATCTATTTCTCAGATACAGCTGTAACCAAGGATCTATTTCTCAGATACAGCTGTAACGGAAGATCTATTTCTCAAATACAGCTGTAACGAAGGATCTATTTCTCAGATACAGCTGTAACGAAGGATCTATTTCTCAAATACAGCTGTAACGAAGGATCTATTTCTCAGATACAGCTGTAACGAAGAATCTATTTCTCAGATACAGCTGTAACGAAGGATCTATTTCTCAGATACAGCTGTAACGAAGAATCTATTTCTCAGATACAGCTGTAACGAAGGATCTATTTCTCAGATACAGCTGTAACGAAGAATCTATTTCTCAGATACAGCTGTAACGAAGGATCTATTTCTCAGATACAGCTGTAACGAAGAATCTATTTCTCAGATACAGCTGTAACGAAGGATCTATTTCTCAGATACAGCTGTAACGGAAGATCTATTTCTCAGATACAGCTGTAACGGAAGATCTATTTCTCAGATACAGCTGTAACGGAAGATCTATTTCTCAGATACAGCACTGGCTAGCCATTCCATAGCTCTGAGTGTTCAACGAGAGCGGCTGAAGGATTAGGTTCGTTGAACAAGCCTTGGATATGGTCCAGGGTCATGTGGGGTCGCTCGTTAATCCTGATCCATCGGGTTGTGTGACGGTTAACGAGCCAGCGCTCTCTCTCTCTCTCTCTCTCTCTCTCTCTCTCTCTCTCTCTCTCTCTCTCTCTCTCTCTCTCTCTGTATATATATATATATATATATATATATATATATATATATATTTTTTTTTTTTTTTTTTTTTTTTTTTTATACTTTGTCGCTGTCTCCCGCGTTTGCGAGGTAGCGCAAGGAAACAGACGAAAGAAATGGCCCAACCCCCCCCCCCCCATACACATGTACATACACACGTCCACACACGCAAATATACATACCTACACAGCTTTCCATGGTTTACCCCAGACGCTTCACATGCCTTGATTCAATCCACTGACAGCACGTCAACCCCTGTATACCACATGACTCCAATTCACTCTATTCCTTGCCCTCCTTTCACCCTCCTGCATGTTCAGGCCCCGATCACACAAAATCTTTTTCACTCCATCTTTCCACCTCCAATTTGGTCTCCCTCTTCTCCTCGTTCCCTCCACCTCCGACACATATATCCTCTTGGTCAATCTCTCCTCACTCATTCTCTCCATGTGCCCAAACCATTTCAAAACACCCTCTTCTGCTCTCTCAACCACGCTCTTTTTATTTCCACACATCTCTCTTACCCTTACGTTACTTACTCGATCAAACCACCTCACACCACACATTGTCCTCAAACATCTCATTTCCAGCACATCCATCCTCCTGCGCACATCTCTATCCATAGCCCACGCCTCGCAACCATACAACATTGTTGGAACCACTATTCCCTCAAACATACCCATTTTTGCTTTCCGAGATAATGTTCTCGACTTCCACACATTTTTCAAGGCTCCCAAAATTTTCGCCCCCTCCCCCACCCTATGATCCACTTCCGCTTCCATGGTTCCATCCGCTGACAGATCCACTCCCAGATATCTAAAACACTTCACTTCCTCCAGTTTTTCTCCATTCAAACTCACCTCCCAATTGACTTGACCCTCACCCCTACTGTACCTAATAACCTTGCTCTTATTCACATTTACTCTCAACTTTCTTCTTCCACACACTTTACCAAACTCAGTCACCAGCTTCTGCAGTTTCTCACATGAATCAGCCACCAGCGCTGTATCATCAGCGAACAACAACTGACTCACTTCCCAAGCTCTCTCATCCCCAACAGACTTCATACATGCCCCTCTTTCCATATATATATATATATATATATATATATATATATATATATATATATATATATATATATATATATATATATATATTCCTATGAATCCACGGGGAAAATGAAACACGAAAAGTTCCCAAGTGCACTTTCGTGTAATAATCACATCATCAGGGGAGACACACGAGAGATGATGTTATTATTACACGAAAGTGCACTTAGGAACTTTTCGTGTTTCATTTTCCCCGCGGACTCATAGGAATATATATATATATATATATATATATATATATATATATATATATATATATATATATATATATATATATATATAAGATATTCCGTGTTTAACGAGCCAGTTTTCCAGATCAACGAGGCCGCTGGTCCAAACTAACGACACCTCTCTCTCTCCCCCTCCCAGCCTTCGGTAACGCACGGACGAGAAGAAACGACAATTCTTCAAGATTTGTGAGTATGTGTGTGTATGTGTGTGTGTGTGTGTGTGTGTATGTTTGTGTGTGTCTGTGTGTGTGTGTGTGTGTATGTGTGTGTGTGTGTGTGTGTGTGTGTGTGTGTATGTCTGTGTGTGTGTGTGTGTATGTGTATGTGTGTGTGTGTGACGTGATTAATCCCGTGTATAGGTCGATATGATCCCTGTGTTGATGCGTATATATATATATATATATATATATATATATATATATATATATATATATGAAATATTGTATATATGAGAATACCTGTGTGTATATCTTCATCTCTGTAAACTGTCGTCAAAAAAATAATAATCATATAATCAAGTGTTGTTATTCATAACCCTCCCCCCCTCTTCCCCTCTTCCCCAGGGCAAGTATATGGAGATCGAGTTTGACCACAAGGGTGACCCAATTGGCGGCAGTATAACGCACTGTGAGTATACCCGGCACAGTATACTGTGGGTATACTCCTCTCTGTCAGTATCGCTAGTAGAGTACTAGAACTTCTACCTCTATTTTGATATGTATCGATAGATAGATAGATAGATTGATTGATTGATTGATTGATTGATATAGATAGATAGACATAGATAGATAGATAGATTGATTGATTGATTGATATAGATAGATAGACAAGATAGATATAAATAGATAGACATAGATAGATAGATAGATAGATATGAATAGATAGATATAGATAGATAGACATAGATAGGTAGATAGATAGATAGATATAAATAGATAGATATAGGCAGATAGACATAGATAGATAGATAAATATACTGCTAATAGATTTAGTGTGAAAATGTTTTAATAGATCGTAATTTTCTGTTATAATGAAGTATGATAATATTCATGAAGGCATATATCTGATATGTGATATACCCGTGGCAATGAACTGAAGATATATCGAGAATATGTTGTCATATTGTGATGTATGTTGTTCTCTTATTATGCCGACTGAAGACTTGTTGGAAAAGGTGAGCAATTTTTCAAATTTTTAATTTTTAATTTTTAATCTTATTTTTTGGATGAAATTTAGATCTAATTTTTTTTTGGATGAAATTTGAATTTAATTTATTTTTTGGATGAAATTTAAATTTAATTTTTTTTGGATGAAAATTAAATCTAATTTTTTTTGGATGAAATTCAAATTTATTTTTTTTTGATGAAATTGAAATTTAATTTTTTTTTGATGAAATTTAAATTTAATTTTTTTTGGATGAAATTTAAATTTAATTTTTTTTTTGAAACAAAAAAATAGAAAATTTATATGAAATATTTGGTAATTATTTTTTTTTTATGTATATAACTTTGAACCTGATGGCGGTACGACCCCTCCCCCCCATCCCCCCCACCCCCCCGCCCCCCAATCCCCCCCACCCCCCGCTGAGCACGACAACGGATACGACGACCCCCCTCCTCCCCTCTCTCCCCCTCCCCCCTCCCCCCCTCCACGACAACGGTACAGCACGACGGTACGATTCGTGCTGAGAGGGGAAGGGGGTGAGGGGAAAAGGGGGAAATGGGGGGAAATGGAGGGGGGGGGAAATGGGGTATTAAACAGGGTCGTACCCAAAGTCGTGCTCGCGGGGAGGGGGGGGGGAGGGGAAGGGGGGGTGGTTGGTCGTACCAACGACCCCCCCTCCCCCTCCCCTCCCTCTCAGAAATTATCTCAAATCACCCACTGTCTTTTCTCTCTTCCCCCTTTCCCCCAGCCCAGAGTCACTGGACGCGCCGCTGGCGAGCGGAATTTCCACATTTTCTACCAAGTGTTGGCAGGCGCTGACATCCAGACCCTGAGTAAGTATCCGTGCCAACATCTGCCACCAACTGCTTATCCTGCCAACACCTTGCCTATCCTGCCAACCCACCTTGCGTGTCCTGCCAACAACTCCTTGCCTATCCTACCAACAGTTAACTATCCTGCCAACACTTTGCCTGTCCTGCCAACACCTTGCCTGTCCTGCCAACATCTACCTATCCTTTCAACACCTGCCTACCCTGCCTACACCTGCCTACCCTGCCAACATCTGCCTATCCTACCAACAGTTAACTACCCTGCCAACACCTTGCCTGTCCTGCCAACAGTTAACTATCCTGCCAACACCTTGCCTGTCCTGCCAACATCTGCCTATCCTTCCAACAGTTACCTATCCTTCCAACACCTGTCTGTCCTGCCACCATCTGCCTATCCTGCCAACAGTTACCTATGCTGCCAACACCTGCCTATCCTGCCAACACCTGCCTACCCTGCCAACATCTGCCTATCCTGCCAACACCTGCCTGTCCTACTCTCTTTTACCAACAAGCAACGGTGTATTTGAGTAGTTTGTTGTCACATATGATCACCCACTGCCAACACGTCTGTCACTCGCCCATTACCAACACTCACGGCAATCCTTGACTTCCAACAGTTCACAAAGAATAGATTAGAAATTTTATTTTCTTTCCACATCTTCGTAAAATAATGAATAAAAAGAAATATAAAGTTTTTTGCTGTATAATTGTATACATCAATGGATGGATGTATGCCACAGTAATTATGTATGCAAATGTATGCTTGATTTCGAAGGTACATAGTGAGAAAAGTTGATTTACATATGTAAAATGAAAAAAAAAACAGTGATCCTCATATGGCAACAGTAGGCGACAGAATTTATGTCACTTGGGCAAATTTTCTCTCGTCATATTTTTTTTTCCATATTTACCCAGCTTTATTTCTTTCTAATTCAACGCCGTAGTTGCAAAGTAGGTCTTTCAAAATCCATAGAATAAAATATGTATATTCAGCTATCAATTATGTAGATTAGATACATCAATGATTGATAAATATGAACTGAGTCTAAGAATGTGGATGGGGAGGGAGCTGTGGTTTCGGTGCATTACACATGACAGCTAAGAGGCTGAGTGTGAACCAATGTGGCCTCTTCTTGGTCTGTTTTCTTGGCGCTACCTCGTTGAAGTAGGGGGTGGCGATGCTCTTTCCTGTGGGACGGGGTAGCGCCAGGAATGGATGAAGGAGAGCAAGAATGGATACGTACATGTGTATTTGTGTATATCTTTGTATTTGTATGCATATGTGTATATGTTGATGTATGTATGTTATATTTTTTCCATATTCGCCATTTCTTGCGTTAGCGAGGTAGCGTTAAGAACAGAGGACTGGGCCTTTGAGGGAATATCCTCACCTGGCCCCCTTCTCTGTTCCTTCCTTTGGAGGAGAACATATGCAGCCTCCTCCACCGCCTACAACAACAACAACAACAACAACAACAATCACATAATTACCAACAAGTAACCTCCAGCAACCCCCCCAACCCCCCCCCCCCACGCCATCCACAAGGTAGCGCACAGGTTTCTTTTATTCTGGGAGAGAGGACCATGTATGGCTTCCTTCCCACCTCTCCCACCGACTCCCGCACTTCTTTCACACACACACACACTCTCTCTCTCTCTCTCTCTCTCTCTCTCTCTCTCTCTCTCTCTCTCTCTCTCTCTCTCTCTCGTGTGTGTGTTTTATTTATCGTATTTTTATTGATTTGATTAAACTTCCGCCCAGTCTGTAAACAAACCCTCGGCTACGTCTTGGGGGAGGAAAGGGGGCGCAAGAGGTAGATATATTTCCTGGTTTTTGTGTGTGGGGGGGGCCGCGCGCGTCCCTCCCGGACGATCAGCTGTTCCGCCCACCGTCCTTGGCGCCCACATCACTCGATGTGGGCGCTCTTAACACCCGCTATTTTTCACTTGAAATTTTACCGTCAGCCTCACGAGTTTTATGATCGTCGATAATTTCGTGATAATTCTTTTATTATATTCTATGTCTTCCTAGTTTAAAATCTGGCGAGAAAAATTTACCGTTTAGATACCACCAGTTTATTGCGGTAAGTGTTCGGTAACTTTAGTCGACGTCATAGTAGGAAGCTAATGACCGCTTTTTTTTTTATTAATAAAACAGGAGGTGTTGCGTTAACTTAAACATTCTAATTAACACACCTACGTACATATGTATGCGTTATTGTGTCATGCGTGCGCGCATGCGTGTGTTTGTGTTTATATGGTGAAATGAAAATTTACCCTCTTTTACAGTCGTGGGCAAAATTGTAAACATTCATGTCAATGGCCATTTCAGAAAACGTCCGTCAGTCCGTATGTCCGCGTGATTTGAAACCCCATTAATAGTTTTTTTTTTCTTTCTTTTTACATCCTCAAGTAACATATTTGGTTCTAAGGATGTACTGATGAGATTCTTATAATTTAAGTGGAATTTTACCCATGCAGTTAACGTAGGCTGCTTAGCCAACAGCACCTTAGGGGATATTAAAGCCTATATTTCTATATAATTTGATCCTTCTATACATGCGTAAATTGATATAGTTCGGTTTAATTCCTCCAACATTCTAGTATTTCTCTTGGGTCGACTATTTCACGATAAATATGCTAGAAGGGTGAACAGAACTGCTATTTCTAAATGGTGGAAATTATCGACTTCATAATCTGGTATACAGGGGGCGACGTGCTGTCAGTGGACTGAGCCAGTGCAGGTGAAGCGTCTGGGGTAAACCATGGAAAGGTCTGTGGGGCCTGGATGTGGAAAGGGAGCTGTGGTTTCGGTGCATTATTACATGACAGCTAGAGAATGAGTATGAGCGGATATGGCCCTTATATTTTTTCGTCTATTCCTGGCGCTACCTCATTAACGAGGGAAACGGCATAGGGCAGGTAAAGCGTCCTGGGTAAACCATGGAAAGGTCTGTGGGGCCTGGATGTGGAAAGGGAGCTGTGGTTTCGGTGCATTACACATAACAGCTAGAGAATGAGTGGATATGGCCCTTTTTTTTTTTTCGTCTATTCCTGGCGCTACCTCACTAACGAAGGAAACAGCATAGGGTGATATAATACATCATCATCGAAGACCGAGAAAACACACAGCCACATAAACACCAACAAGTAAACAACAACAACAACAACCCCCCCCCCCCACCCTCAGCCAAAAGGTAGCGCACAAGTTTCTTATATTGCAATAGGTCATAGTGGTGTGGGTGTCACCTACTCTGTGTGGAGAATCACATAAAAGACACGATATGTTCCCAAGTGCACTTTCGTGTAATGATCACATCGTCGTCAGGGGAGATACAAGAGAGAGAAATAGAAGACGTAGAACTGTCAGTTGATATACAAGGAAGAGACGTAGCTAAGACGCCATTTGGTAAACAAGTGTTACCAGATGGTGGTGTTCGGGTCTGGCATCATGTCTGTCATGAAATGTTTATCATGTGGATAGGAAAGGGAAATGTTTACAGATTTTGCCTTCGACAGAGCTATCCAATTTGTATAGACCTTCACTAATATTAATGTTACAATTCTTTATGTATTTAGTAATAGAAGAGTCACTGATATTTCTCTTGGTAAAGGAGTTAGTTGATAATTGAATTAGCGTTACACCAGTCAATGCAATGGTCATAATTTTGTAACATGATTAAACAAAGTATTTAATTCTTATCCTGTTCTTACATAGTATTTATGTTGTTTGAGTCTAACATAAAGATCCTTACCAGTCTGCCCAACATAAAACATATTACAGTTTTTACATGGTACTCTATAAACACAGCCAGCAGAACTTTCTGGTGAGATTTTCCATAAGATATCCTTGATAGTATTGTTGTTGCTGAAGGCTACATTTACATTAAAGGGTTTAAGAAACATGGGAAGTAAAGTAAAATTATTAAAATGGAGAACTAAAAGATTTTTGGTGTCAATGGGAGGTTTGGGCTCAACTCTATAAAATGATTTCTTTGCTAACTTAAGGGATTTATCAATGAAAGATCTAGGGTACCTTAACTTAGATCCAATAGAATATATCTTCTCGAACTCATCATCAATAAACTCTGGACTGCGAATACGTAATGCCCTAAGGAACATAGATTGAAATGATGATAATCTAACTCTGTCATGTTGAGATGAGTAATAATGGATATATATATATATGAACAAACATTGGTAGGGTTTTTTATCTGCATATGTGTATGTTGTGTGTGTGTATATGTGTGTGTGTGTGTGTGTGTGTGTGTGTGTGTGTATGCAGGGTTGCCAATGACTGTATGGTTTCCCCTGCAGAGTTGCTAAGGTTGCAGCGTAACGTGGAGAACTACACACTCCTGCAGGCCTCGCGTCACCCCGTCACAGACTCCCTGGACGACCGCACCGAATTCTCCATCACCAAGGTACGGTACCGTCACCACGGTACACTACCGTCACTATGGTACCGTCACCACGGTACCGTCACCACGGTACCGTCACTCATGTACGGTACTGTTACCACGGTACACTACCGTCACCACGGTACCGTCACTCATGTACGGTACCGTCACCACGGTACACTACCGTCACCACGGTACCGTCACTCATGTACGGTACTGTTACCACGGTACACTACCGTCACCACGGTACCGTCACTCATGCACGGTACCGTCACCACGGTACACTACCGTCACCACGGTACCGTCACCACGGTACCGTCACTCACGTACGGTACACTTATTGAAGTTTGTGTATGATCATTATTATTTATAGATATTAAGATTTAAACATACATAGACTTGCACATTTCCTCACACACACACACACACACACACACACACACACACACACACACACACACACAAACACACACACCATTACATACAAGCACACACACACACACACACACACACACACACACACACACACACACACACACACACACACACACACAAACACACACACCATTACATACAAGCACACACACACACACACACACACACACACACACACACACACACAAACACACACACGCTTACATACGAGCACACACACACACACACACACACACATACATGCTTACACACACACACACACACACACACACACACACACACACACACACACACACACACACACACACCCTTCACGTGGTGAGTGAGCCAGCTGACCGTCTGTCTGTCTGTCTGTCTTGGTGGGCGTGCGCGCGTGCAGCGTGCGCTGGACGTGCTGGGGCTGAGCCAGGAGGAGCAGCTGGACGTGCTCAGGATTGTGGCAGCTGTGCTCAAACTGGCCAACCTCACCTTCACCTCCGTCAACAACATAGACGGCACGGAGGGATGCGTCAGCGAGAATGAGTATGGTGAGTCTACCTCCCTCCTGTCTGCTGGGTGAGTCTATATATATATATATATATATATATATATATATATACAGAGGTATAAGTTTGTTGAGTATTCCTGGTAAATTATATGGGAGGGTATTGATTGAGAGGGTGAAGGCATGTACAGAGCATCAGATTGGGGAAGAGCAGTGCGGTTTCAGAAGTGGTAGAGGATGTGTGGATCAGGTGTTTGCTTTGAAGAATGTATGTGAGAAATACTTAGAAAAGCAAATGGATTTGTATGTAGCATTTATGGATCTGGAGAAGGCATATGATAGAGTTGATAGAGATGCTCTGTGGAAGGTATTAAGAATATATGGTGTGGGAGGCAAGTTGTTAGAAGCAGTGAAAAGTTTTTATCGAGGATGTAAGGCATGTGTACGTGTAGGAAGAGAGGAAAGTGATTGGTTCTCAGTGAATGTAGGTTTGCGGCAGGGGTGTGTGATGTCTCCATGGTTGTTTAATTTGTTTATGGATGGGGTTGTTAGGGAGGTAAATGCAAGAGTCCTGGAAAGAGGGGCAAGTATGAAGTCTGTTGGGGATGAGAGAGCTTGGGAAGTGAGTCAGTTGTTGTTCGCTGATGATACAGCGCTGGTGGCTGATTCATGTGAGAAACTGCAGAAGCTGGTGACTGAGTTTGGTAAAGTGTGTGGAAGAAGAAAGTTAAGAGTAAATGTGAATAAGAGCAAGGTTATTAGGTACAGTAGGGGTGAGGGTCAAGTCAATTGGGAGGTGAGTTTGAATGGAGAAAAACTGGAGGAAGTGAAGTGTTTTAGATATCTGGGAGTGGATCTGTCAGCGGATGGAACCATGGAAGCGGAAGTGGATCATAGGGTGGGGGAGGGGGCGAAAATTTTGGGAGCCTTGAAAAATGTGTGGAAGTCGAGAACATTATCTCGGAAAGCAAAAGTGGGTATGTTTGAAGGAATAGTGGTTCCAACAATGTTGTATGGTTGCGAGGCGTGGGCTATGGATAGAGATGTGCGCAGGAGGGTGGATGTGCTGGAAATGAGATGTTTGAGGACAATGTGTGGTGTGAGGTGGTTTGAGCGAGTGAGTAACGTAAGGGTAAGAGAGATGTGTGGAAATAAAAAGAGCGTGGTTGAGAGAGCAGAGGAGGGTGTTTTGAAATGGTTTGGGCACATGGAGAGAATGAGTGAGGAAAGATTGACCAAGAGGATATATGTGTCGGAGGTGGAGGGAACGAGGAGAAGAGGGAGACCAAATTGGAGGTGGAAAGATGGAGTGAAAAAGATTTTGTGTGATCGGGGCCTGAACATGCAGGAGGGTGAAAGGAGGGCAAGGAATAGAGTGAATTGGAGCGATGTGGTATACAGGGGTTGACGTGCTGTCAGTGGATTGAATCAAGGCATGTGAAGCGTCTGGGGTAAACCATGGAAAGCTGTGTAGGTATGTATATTTGCGTGTGTGGACGTATGTACATGTGTATGGGGGGGGGGGGTTGGGCCATTTCTTTCGTCTGTTTCCTTGCGCTACCTCGCAAACGCGGGAGACAGCGACAAAGTATAAAAAAAAAAAAAAAAAAAAAAAAAAAAAAAAAAAAAAAAAATATATATATATATATATATATATATATATATATATATATATATATGGTTGCGAGGCGTGGGCTATGGATAGAGTTGTGCGCAGGAGGATGGATGTGCTGGAAATGAGATGTTTGAGGACAATGTGTGGTGTGAGGTGGTTTGATCGAGTAAGTAACGTAAGGGTAAGAGAGATGTGTGGAAATAAAAAGAGCGTGGTTGAGAGAGCAGAAGAGGGTGTTTTGAAGTGGTTTGGGCACATGGAGAGAATGAGTGAGGAAAGATTGACCAAGAGGATATATGTGTCGGAGGTGGAGGGAACGAGGAGAAGAGGGAGACCAAATTGGAGGTGGAAAGATGGAGTGAAAAAGATTTTGTGTGATCGGGGCCTGAACATGCAGGAGGGTGAAAGGAGGGCAAGGAATAGAGTGAATTGGAGCGATGTGGTATACCGGGGTTGACGTGCTGTCAGTGGATTGAATCAAGGCATGTGAAGCGTCTCGGGTAAACCATGGAAAGCTGTGTAGGTATGTATATTTGCGTGTGTGGACGTATGTATATACATGTGTATGGGGGGGGTTGGGCCATTTCTTTCGTCTGTTTCCTTGCGCTAACTCGCAAACGCGGGAGACAGCGACAAAGTATGAAAAAAAAAAATATATATATATATGTATATGTATGTATTCCTATGAGTCCACGGGGGAAAATGAAACACGATAAGTTCCCAAGTGCACTTTCGTGTCATAATCACATCATCAGGAGAGACACAAGAGAGAAATATAACAGTCATTTGATATACATCGAAGAGACGAAGCTATGTATATGTGTGTGTGTGTGTGCGTGCGTGTGTGTTCTATGAAGGTGCGCGTTCATATGCACTTAGTTTGTATATATATATATATATATATATATATATATATATATATATATATATATATATATATATATATATATACTGGAATTCTTGTTTTCATCCTTATTGCTCTGTATGGCTGGCGAACGCAATACTTTAGAACCGAGATCCCAAGATATTTGTTATGTCCCATCACAGAAAATCAATTTAGGTGTTGGACGTATGTACAGTCGGGCACAGAAAGTCATGACACACGTCTCTGGTCCCGAGGCTTCTTCATGCCCCGCTTGGCGAGCATTTGGCCAAGGCTGTAACTACCCTGTTGAGACAGAGGGCTAGGTGGAGCTTTGACCTGACGTGTTCCGGGACTTTTATCCCCGCCTGTGACCTCAGATTGACCCTGAAAGGAAAAGGTCACCAAGTAGACAAGGTCAATGATGCTTAACAGCAGTGTCACAAATGGTGTATTATTCGACGAACACTTGCCTCCTGTATGACTGTGATTAATCTAATTAAGCTGTTGTGAACATCAGTTGTATACTGTAGAAGTTATAACCGAGTTACAGCCTAGAGCCAATTAATCTAATTAAGCTGTTGTGAACATTATTTATGTACTGTACTACATCCTTGAGCATCGGGGTCTGTATAAACACCCTGTATGATCCACTCACACACCTAGATCTGTGTGTGTGTGTGTGTGTGTGTATGTGTGTGCGTGTGTGTGTGTGTGTGTATGTGTGTGTGTCTATGTGTGTGTCTGTGTGTGTGTGTGTGTGTGAGTATGTATGTGTGGTGTGTATGTATGTGTCCGTGTGTGTGTGTGTGTCTGTGTGTGTATATGTGTGTCTGTGTGTGTATATGTATGTGTGGTGTGTGTATATGTGTGTGTGTGTGTGTGTGTGTGTGTGTGTGTGTGTGTGTATGGTGTGTGTGTCTGTGTGTGGTGTCTGTGTGTGTGTGTGTGTGTGTGTATGTGTGTGTGTGTGTGTGTGTGTGTATGTGTGTGTGTGTGTGTGTCTGTGTGTGTGTGTGTCTGTGTGTGTATATGTAATTGTGGTGTGTGTATGTGTGTGTGTGTGTGTGTGTGTGTGTGTGTGTGTGTGTATGTGTGTATGGTGTGTGTGTCTGTGTGTGGTGTCTGTGTGTGTGTGTGGTGTGTGTGTGTGTGTCTGTGTGTCGAGATGGCTCACGTTCGGTGTCCCCTTTGCCTCGCAGAGCTGCACGAGGTGTGTGAGCTCCTCTTCTGTGAGGTGCCTGCGCTGGTGGGGGCGCTGCAGACGCGGACGGTGGAGTCTCGCGGGGAGACGGTGGTGGCGGAGCTCTCCGCCCTGGAGGCCACGCGCACCAGGGACGCCCTCTGCCGCGCACTGTACAACAGACTCTTCACCTGGGTCGTCAGCAGGACCAATGAGGCCATCAAAGTAAGGCTCCGTTGTGTTTATATGTGAGGATTCCTTCCTCAGTGTAAGTTATTAAGGCCCCACAATGCCCCTTGGATCGGGTCATCAGCTCATAAGATTATGAGAACACTCCCAGGACACACACACACACACACACACACACACACATACATACACTAAGAGATCAGCCATACACCAATCACAGCCCTAGGCTTGGACGACCATGACGCACTTTGCCAAAAGCCACCTTGTCATACATTCCCTCTCATCGACTTCCATAATCTTTATATCATATTCATGACCCGGGCAAAGTCCCCTGCAACATGGTCTAAAATCATATTAGACCTCCACATAAAACACCTCTGCCCAACACTACATGTTGGCCGACATCATGAACCATTCGAGGCTATACAACAAAATACTCCATCTCCGGAAACTTGCCAGCATACTACCCACCCTAAAAACCTCTCGAAACCCCGACCCAACTCCCCCTTCTTCCTCCTGTCTCCTATCATCACTATCTGTACTTCCTGAGGGACTGAGTGACAGCCAAATCCACCAAGACCTCCTCCATTCAGACACCCCTAATCACTCCAGCAACACCAATCACATACACGATGGCTTCATCCAATCTGCACCCACAATCCCACCTCCCCCCACACACCCCAGATCCCAACACACACAGAGTCAGCAACACAATGCAACACTGCTCCCACGTTAACACCCCCCTCGCACCCTTCACACGAAAGATACTCGAAAACACCTTCCCACATGAATGTCAAAAGGTGGATGGCCAACATCATAGCCAGCCAGGGTCGTCCATGTAGGATACAGATCCAAATCTCTCTTGGATCTACAGTTGGGGTTCTCCAGGGAGCTGTTCTTTCTCCACCCTTCTCCAGCCTCTACCTCAGACACACCCCAGCAGTTCACTGAACGTGCGACACGACAGCATCCACGTGGAACACTGCTTGCTTGCTCCCC
>NC_092230.1:6758056-6780556 GCF_036320965.1 Panulirus ornatus | reverse complement strand
GAGAGAGAGAGAGAGAGAGAGAGAGAGAGAGAGAGAGAGAGAGAATGAGAGAGAAATGAGAGAGAAATGAGGCACAGCATTTTAATCAGTAGCTCATCTTTGGGAGGACAATGTCTTAAGACGACCTCACTCACTCATGTCGTACGACGATGTAAAAAAAAACCACCCCCCCGTTGGCGTACGATAACTGAGGCTATCGTACGCCTCGGTGAAGTCCATCGTACCTCCGGGGTGAAGTCGTCGTACCTCAGGAGTGAAGTCGTCGTACGCGCAAGGAGGAAGGAGGGAGGGAAGAGGAAGGAGGGAGGAGACCCAACCCCTTCCCTCCCGCATCCGCTTGTCCCTCCTCCCTCATGGCCCTCCAGTTGTGACCTTCCCACCCACAACCCCCCACAACCCCCCACACCCTCCCCCACTCTTAAACTAACGGTATGTGGTGTCCACCTTGACCAGCGGCAGACCGGAGTGCTGGCGGTGGTGGAGGAGGTGAGCAGCCGGGTCGGGGGCGGGACGGACGCCCTCCTGCAGCAGCTCTCCTTCTCCTGCGGTGGCCACTCCCTCTTCGACATCAAGGGCGGACGACACGCCCACTCGGACAACAACATCCCCGCAGACTCCTTCAGGTGGGAGACGCCCCTGGGGAGGGGTTCTAGAGCCCTCCAGGGGCGCCTGATGGCCATTCGTAAACTTCGACATCCCGACGCAGTTTTGCGACCCGTCGTAATCGCCATCCATTTGATGATTCCTGTACAATTACGAGTCTTTTTTTATTTAAATCCTTGCCATACCAGCAGGAGAATGTATATAGGTGGCATAGAATGTATATAGGTGGCATAGAATGTATATAGGTGGCATAGAATGTATTGAGGTGGCATAGAATGTATATGGGTGGCATAGAATGTATTGAGGTGGCATAGAATGTATATGGGTGGCATAGAATGTATTGAGATGCCATAGAATGTATATGGGTGGCATAGAATTTATGTAGGTGGCATAGAATGTATATGGGTGGCATAGAATGTGTGTAGGTGTCATAGAATGTATACAGGTGGCATAGAATGGATATAGGTGGCATAGAATGCATATAGGTGGCATAGAATGTATATAGGTGGCATAGGATGTATATAGGTGACAAGAGTATAAACATTCCCGATTTGCCACAGCCATTTTTTTGGCTCTCTCTCTCTCTCTCTCTCTCTCTCTCTCTCTCTCTCTCTCTCTCTCTCTCTCTCTCTCTCTCTCTCTCTCTCTCTCTCTCTCTCTCTCTCTCTCTTTTGACGTTTAGAAATCACTCCTGTCTTATCATTTCTGTCTTTTCCTCCCCCTCTCCCTTGTTCCTGGTTTATCTAACTGTTGTTGTCAGTGTGGTTCTTCTCTCTGGAAATCATTGGTTAACACTCTAATGTATTTGTTAGTAGCCATGTCTTTATTTAACCAGAGATAAGTCTGATATATTCTATGTCCGTATTTGCAATAGGTGACCAGGGTTATATGACATTCCCTGGCTTAAAACTGTCATAAACACTAAATATAATATAATTTACATCCTGGTTCTTATGTTACATAGATAAAGATCATACATACTCATTTCTCGTGGAGCTTCTAAGGGAGATTCTCCGACCATAATTACTCCTTGTCAATTCTCCTTCAACCCCTTATATACGAGGACTGCTTTTGTTTTACCCTGATGTTCTCTTTTAGTTTCTCCATCTCTCTGTTTCATTTATCCGCATATGAAACTCATGTTTCGAACCCTTCTCGAATTCCTCAGTCGTAAACCATCTAACGAATCGCCTGTGTTGCAGAATCCGTCATTACGCCGGCTCCGTGACCTACAGCGTCCAGGGGTTCATAGAGAAGAACTGTGATGGTCTCCATAGAGACCTGACCAGGTCAATGTACCACTGCAACCACCGCATCCTGAAGGAGCTTTTTCCGGAAGGTCAGTTCATGTCAGGTCACTCGACTCCTGCCACGTTGGAGCCTTTATGCTGCCTTGGGTTATCTTCAGGACCATTGTGGTATAGTGGGACTGGAGTAGTTAAGATGGTGTAAGATGATGTTATGATTGGACTGGAGTAGTTAAGATGATGTAACATAGTGGCAGTGGTAGTTAAGATAGTGTAACATGATGCTATAATTGGACTGGAGTAGTTAAGATAGGTAACATGATGTTATAGTGGCACAGGAGTAGTTAAGATAGTGTGACATGATGTTATAGTGACACTGGAGTAGTTAAGATAACGTAATATGATGTTATAGAGGCACGGGAGTAGTTAAGATAGTATAACATGTTGTAGTGGCACAATGATAGTTAAGATAGTATAACATGATATTATAGTGGCAGAGTGGTAGTTAAGATAGTATAACATGTTATAGTGGCACAGTGGTAGTTAAGATAGTATAACATGATATTATAGAGACACATCCATCATAAACCTCGGTGCATTAGTACAAGCCACTGTACATTAGTGGATAAAACTGTATGTACATATGTATGATATTCCCTCAAAAAATAATGATAATAACCTCCTTAGGTAATCCAAGAAGGACGACCCTAAAGCGGCCGGCCAGTGTGGCGAACCAGGTGCTGATCTCAGTGTCTGCTCTCATGAGGACCCTCCGCTCCAAAAGCTCACATCTCATAGCTTGCATCAAGCCCAACGAGCTGAAGCAGCCGCGCATCCTGGAGTCCGCACTCGTCCTCCACCAGATAAAGTACCTCGGGTAAGAGCAGCGGTTCCCCCATTCCTTCCTTCCCCGGGAAGGCATTGAACTCGTGGGCTTTAGGGACTGCGTGAGTGTATGTGCGCTGCTTCTCAAGCTTCCCCTCCCCCCTTACTTATGTCATTAATCCATTGGCCTTCTTTGTGGCAACGTAGGGCCTTAATTTGAACTCGTGTGCTTTAGGGACTGCGTGAGTGTATGTGCGCTGCTTCTCAAGCTTCCCCTCCCCCCTTACTTGTGTCATTAATCCAATGGCCTTCTTTGTGGCAACGTAGGACCTTAATTAGGTTTTCTTTTTGATTCATAATTTCAAAATGTCTCGTGATAGGCAGGAGGAGGGAGTTCATATTGTTTGAAGGTCATGTGAAGCGTTTCAGAAGGTCTAAAACGAAAGGGGAGGGGAAAATTGTATTGATATATATGGATGTCTTCGGTTCTCCTGTCTGTTCACTGCACCCGCCAGTGTAGCAGTGAAAGAGTCATTGATGGAAAATGAGGGAAGAAGAGATTGAGGATCGGTAATATGAGGAGGTATTGTCAGAGAAGTTTATGGTGAAGGAAGCAATAGATATTGTAGTTATTTTCACAGGGGATTGTTATGATGAAGGGAGCAATAGATGAAGGAAGCAACAGATATTGTAGCTATTGTTTGAGGTGAAAGTTATGATAGAGGAAGCAGTATATGTTCTAGTGGAGTGACTGTATTTTTCCCATCACACCGTACACCTGTCAACCCCACTCACCTGTTAACCTACCACTGTACACCTGTCAACCCACCTCTGTACACCTGGCAACCTACCACCTGTCAGTCCACCACTGTACACCTGTCCACCCACCACTGTACACCTGTCAACCCACCACTGTACACCTATCAACGCACCACTGTACACCAGTCAACCCACCACTGTACACCTGTCAACCAACCCACCCACTCCGATCGACACCTAATGACCACACCTGCCACACCACCACACTCTACACCTGCCAACCCACCTACCAAGCCCACCCGACACCACGTCACCCACCACTCGCCCTACACACCCGTGTCTACCCAGCGATCATAACAGACATGGGTCCACCCGGCAGACTGGTCGAGCAGGCGCGGGTGAGGTGCGAGGGATGGGCATACCGAGCCACGCACGAGACCTTCCTGGCGCGGTATGGCATGCTCTCCCTCCACACCTGGCCTGGCTGGCGGGGCCCGCCGCTGGAGGGGTGCGCCCTCCTCCTAGCCGACCTGCCCCTCACCCCAACCCAATACACCTTCGGCAGGACCAAGGTCTTCATCAAGAGCCAGAGAGCCGTGAGTACAAGCAATGTCATCCAAACCAATGGCTTATGAACGAGGCAGATTTGATGGATTTTTTGCAAAGATTGATTGATATGCTATATTTAGAAGGTTTGGGAATGTGAGATACGGTAGATTGAAGGGGTTTGCCCAGAGGGTTGGATATATATATATATATATATATATATATATATATATATATATATATATATATATATATATATATATATATATATATATACCGTCCCGGGCCAGTGAACCCTATGAGTTTGTCTTATATGAGCATCTTGTTTACATCGGAGTAGGTTAAGTGAGTTTAGAGTTCGTGTGTGTGTGTGTGATGCATCTCTTCGGCATCTTCATCTCTCTCTCTCTCTCTCTCTCTCTCTCTCTCTCTCTCTCTCTCTCTCTCTCTCTCTCTCTCTCTCTCTCTCTCAGAGCATGTCTGTCATTTGGTATGTATACCCAGTATGCCACATCGTTCCAATTCACTCTTATCCCGTTCGCGCCTCGCACCCTCCTGAATACTCGCTCAAAAATCCTTCCATCTCCATCCTTCTGTCTCCTATTGGGTCTCTCTCTCTCTGTCTCTTTCAATCTCTCACTGTCTCGTGTATCAGAGAGATGCATCACCATTCGTCTCTACCAAGCTGGTGTGTACGTGTGTGTGTTCGTGTGTGTCTCTTCCCCCGCAGGTCCATGAGCTGGAGGAGTTCCGTCGGGAGCGGCTGGAGGACCTGGCCGTCCTGGTGCAGAAGACCTACCGTGGATGGCGGCAGCGGACCAGATACAGGGTCCTGAAGGCAGCCCAGATCACCATCGCCACCTCCTGGAAGAGCTGGAAGGTAAGGAGGAGGTGTCAAAGGGGTGGACTGACTCCCACACTCCCTCAAACGCAGCCCTGGAACGCGCGAGAGCCACAGGCGTCGCAAACGTCTTCTTCGGGCGGTTTCACGCGGGCTCGAAGGACGTGCCCCCTGTGGTCTCCAGTAGGATTGCTGAGTGCCTCGTTAGTGAAGCAGCCTTCTGCATGAGCCTCTCTGGGGTTCTTTTGGTCCATAGATCTCTGGGGGAAGGGGAGGGAAAGGGTGGGGGGAAGAAGTTGTCTGAAAGGAAGATGGCGAAGATATTGAATTAGAAAGAAAAGAGGAGCGTAGGTGTTCCCGGATCCCGCCTGCTCGAGGTTACTCAGCGAGTGAAAAGTCACCTATGGCGAGGCTGTATTGGTGGGAGTATAGTGTTCACTATAGACCCCCACTCCATAGGAGTCTATATTTTCACCCTTTTCGATAACGTTCTTTCTCTCCACACAAAAATTCTTCACCGCTCCCAGAACCTTGGCCCCCTTACCCACCCTATGACTCACCTTCGATTCCACGGTTCTATTCACTGCCATGTCCGCTCCCACATACTCAGAATACTTCACTTCCAAGTTTTCTCCGTTTAAGCTCACATCCCCACTAACCTCTCCCTCAACCCTGCTAAACCTAATGACCTTATTTTCATTCACATTTACTTCAGCTTTCTCCTTTCATGTACTTTTCCAAACGCAGTCACCAACTTATGCATTTTCTTACTCAAATTTGACACCGATGCCGTATCATAAGCAAACAACGTGTGACTCACTTCCCAGGCTCTCTCATCTCCAACAGACTGCATACTCCAAGACCCTTGCACTCACCTCCTTAACTACCCCATCCATAAACAAATTAAAAAACCATGGAGACATCACACACCCCTGCCGCAGACCAGTTTTCACATTAAACCATTTACTCTCCTCCCTTCCTACTCGTATGCATGCCTTACACCCTTGATAAAAGCTTTTCACTGCTTCTAGCAGCTTTCCTCCCACACGGTACATTCTCAAAACCTTCCGTAAGGCAACTCAACCCATCATGTGCTTTTTCTAGCTCCATAAATGCCTGATACAGATCCATCTATTTCTCAAAATATTTCTCACAAATTCTTTAAGACAAACACTTGGTCCACTTCTGAACCATATTGCTCTTTCCGAGTATGATGCTCCGTACGTGCCTTCGCCCTCTCAATCCAACTTACTAGGAATACTCAACAAACTTATGCCTCTGTAGTTTGAACACTCACTTTATCCCCTTTGCCTTCACACAGGCACTATACATGCATTCCGCCAATCCTCAGGCACTTCACCATGATCCATACATACATTGAAAACCCTTACCAACTAATCAACGAAACAGTCATCCCCTTTCTATATAAATTCAATTGCAATGCCATCGAATCTAACCGCCTTGCCACATTTCATCTTACGCAAGGCTTTCACCACTTCTTCTCATTTCACCAAACTACTCTCCATGACTCTCCCTTCGCTTACCACCCCGACCAAAACACCCTACATCTACCACTCTATCATCAAACACATTAAACAATGTTTCAAAATACTCACTTCATCACTACCTGTTATCACTTCCCTCCTTGCCCCCTTTACCGATGATGTTCCTATTTATTCTTTTGTTCTCTGCTCACTGTTTAAGTCCTTGCAAAACGTCTTCTTATTCCCCAAAAAGTGTACTGATACTCGCCACCGTCTGGAGCATTAGATACAATGTTTACATCGAAGGAACGGGGAGGGCGAGGGGGCTTCGGATTCCACTGAAAATTCAAGAATTTTTCGGGGTGGTCCTCCGTTCCGTGTGAGAATTGCCAGATGTGAGCGGGAAGTGCGCTCGTTGCTCAACCGCTCGGTGACATAAGCCAGGTGTTGCGTCATACGACCAAGGCTCCGATGTCTGTGCGTGTGTGTGTGTGTGTGTGTGTGTGTAGAATTATGCATGAACGAACGATTCTTCGTGGCTTATTCTGCCTACTGATGCCCTATGTACGGGATTCATTCAATGTATTTCGATGATTGGTTCACTTGAAGTAGTCGATGATACCGACAAACTCATGCCAGGGAAATAATTAACAGGTTCTTAGCGTCGGCATTTTGATAGGTGAGGAAGATGTCACAGTTCGGTGCTACTCGCTGTCGTAATCGTCATCTGTGATACAGAAATGTGTCAAAACCTACGATTCTTTTTTTAGATTCTGATCCAAAGATTAGTCTGCTCCTCTCGAGTCCCAATGACAAAAGATTATATCACATTCCGTCATATTCTTATCATGATAAAGATATAAATAAATTAATACCAAATTTATGGTCGAATGATACTCAATTAATATTATTCTAAATGGGGTTTTTGTCTTCTTGTTTCCTACAGTGTCTTTATGCTATCTAGATGACATCCTTGAGGGACGCCAAGGGTTCGGGTTGGTCGTGGGTTCGACAGGGGTCCGACAGGGTTGCGACAGCTCCTCTTGGGGTCTCCGTGCTCATAATCATATCACTGCCAAAGATAATAGTCAGGCAGGTCAGTAGGTGGAATGGTTGATGGTTCTGAAGTACAAGGAGGGCTAGTATGCAGTGAATAGGTCGAGTCATGCCCTTAGAAAGACAAGAAAATAGAACAATAAAAGGCGAATGAAGAACGGGTCGCTTCATCCATCCTCCACGACACAGGTGTGGAGAAGAAGGCTGTTTATAACCTGTCGATTGGATGACGCATGAAGGTCCTATAATAAGACACCGTCATTCGAAGAAGAAAAAAGACTTTGAGATAAGCAGCTTCACGGTAGTGTGATAAAGAGATAAGATATATGTGTAGATCTTAACGGTCGGGTTCATGTGTACCAACAGAACTTGGGACATGTAACACATTTTCTTCGTTTGGATTCTAACACCCTGTGGTGTGTGCAGGACCCAGGGATTGGAACCTACTGGCTAGGTCGGCAGGGGAAGGGGATTCTAATGGCCATATCAAATGCTTTTTTTTTTCTCTCTCTCTGTTTTAATCCCATGTGTAAGGGGGCTATAAGACACCTGGCGTTATCGGACATTATTATTTTTTCTCCCCCCTCATTTTTTCCTCTTCTTTGAACTTTACTCAGCCAGTAGCTTGTTGTGGAACTCTTGTAGGTGGTGATGCAAACATATCATTCACGAGACGAATTTCTTCGGGGAAGATTCGAAAGGAAAATGTTAATGAGACACGTAATTCTCCATTGCCTTTTTGAGACCAGCGAATCATAGTGGCGGTGCTTGCACGTCCACACGTGTGAGGGACGTGGCGTCACGTGCAGGATTTGGTGTATGGGATGATTTTAAGCAAGACGCTCACAGTCCTCGAATGAAGTTCCATTCCAAAAAAAAAGAAAGAAATACATAAGCTTAGAATAGATTATTATTCTCTAATTGGGACTCAAATGTCTAGTGGACAAGATGGTTTTAAGCAAGACTCACACAATTCTCGAATGAAGTTCCATTTCAAAAAAAAAAGAAAGAAATACATAAGCTTGAAATAGATAATTATTCTCTAATTGAGACTCAAATGTCCACTGGACATGAAAAAAGAATGGAAGGCACCAGAAAACAAAAATTGGCCACCATTCTGGAAGAACGGGACTATAACCCATTTTCTTTCTTCTTTTTTTTTTTTTTGTAACTATTCCATTATTTTTTAATTCTGTCTCCTCCCTCATGGTATGCTTGCTTCACCACACGACAAGGGGTCATTAACCCACACGTCTTCTTCCGAGCATGACCCACATCTTATTTGTTGAGCTTGCTATTGTGACCAGGCGTAGTAGTGCCTATGGTTTTACTCATTTTCTTTTTGTTATTGATGTTGGTTTTTATTTTAAACCTTCCTTATGCTTATGCATGATCCTGATTTTGCTTCTTTTATCATTTTTGCATGCGAAGCTGCGACAAGCGGCAGCGAAGAAGGACGAAGGCACGTCCAGTGTCACCCTGAAAGGATGGAACTTCTTCATGGTGGTACGTATAAGGCATTTCCTTGGCCTCAGATGGTGTCTGTGTGTGTGTGTGTGTGTGTGTGTGTGTATGTGGGTGTAAGCGGAGGGAAGAGAGACACACACAGCTGCTGCACACGCAAGCACAACCGAAGAGTTACATGCCAAGATACACTCACATACACGGCAGTACACATGCTTGGATGAACATACAAACGTGTGGACCTGAACACACACACACACACACACACATCACACACACACACCAAAACACTCGCTTCTGAGAAATAGTACAGCTGCTGATACTGGGGGATGTCAATTATAAATGGACTGGCCCCGGGAATCTGTATGATCATAGGGGGTTCAAAGACTACTTGGAGAGATAAGGTTTTCGAACGTATGCAGGCGATTCTCTTGACCATGTCAGTGAACACATGAGGATCAGAAGGTCTGATGCTCTATCAGTACCAGATCCTATCCCCACACAAAGTTACGTGGGTACTGAGAACATCCTACACACATATGACATCAGTTTGGACAACTTTGAATATGTGTTAGATAACATAAGAATTAAAAAGGGAACATTAGAATATATAGCAGTAGTGGTACGTGTGTCAGAGAAGAGATATATTCGTGGAAATTATAAAGAAATATCGAGGTTTATTCTTATGATGTTTTCTCATTGTGTGAGTTGGAATGGACTGATAAGGGTTTACGGGTATACGAGTAACGATGTAAGTGTTGTAGTTGGTACGCGTGGCCCAGGAGTGTGGGCCAAGAAGGTGAGGTCAAGTGAAAAGGAAGGCTGCCAAGCTCCCGTGGCGCTTCTGCAGGAGGGAAGTGGTGGGGCGCGCGCACGCGAGTGTCTCTCGCTCCTTTGTGCCCCGGGATGCCAAAGGGGTCCGTATGCCCCAGGGTTTAAGTTGCTCCTCGGGGATAAATGGGGGGCGATAACCCACGGGGGCCTTACGAGAAAGGGTGGCCGTGGGAGATGAGACACCACAGCCCCTCCCTGCTGACGAAGGTGATACAGCAGGAGTCGCGTGGTGCATCTCTCCTGACGAAGTCGTGGGATCCCAGGGGGGGTTCCTTGAGTCAGGGTGTGATGGCAGAGGCCTTCGAGACGCAGGTTCGCGTTCTTGTGGAGTCTGAGTCAGGGTCGGTTTGACCGTCTCTCAGTGATGGTCTTTGCTGCCTGGTTGAGCCAACTTACGGGGAATGGTGACCAAGGAACCAAGGCGGTCCCAGGAGATGAAGATGGCCCCTTGGGAACTCCCTAAGCCTTAAGATTGGCTGGAGAGATGGGAGGAGGCCGTATGCGATCGTTGATTGGCTGGAGAGATGGGGGGAAGGCCGTATGCGATCGTGGATTGGTTGGTGGACCGAGAAAGCTTGTGGGGGAGATGTTGTCGTTAAGGCCAGCAAGATCTGACCTCGCCTCTGCTGGTGAGACGTTGATGAGGGTCAATCACACCAGACGAGGTCACGCGTCGTAATTCGTCAGGCAAAGTGGCGATGTGAGTGGGATGTCAGCCCTCCACTCAGCTTAACAGCTAAACGACGTAGTGTTATGTCGAACTGGGGGGGAAACAAGAGTCAACAGGCGCTTAGAAACCAGGGGCCGTATGCAGAAAACTTCTTAGATTGCTTAAGTATGCTTAACCCCAAAGAATTTTACTTAACTTTAAGAATTTTGCTAAGCATGTTTCTGAAAGCTGCCCTACGCTTAAGTAGTTGCTTAGCAGACGACAAATATTTTGACCCAAACTGCATTTCATACTTCTTCAATCTTATGCTTAAGTTTTGCTAAGCATCGTGCTTAGTCCTTTTCTGTGTGGCACTTAAGTCTCTTGCTCAGCTAAGCATAAAAATAAGCAGAAATTTAAGAATTTTTCTGCATACTTCCCCTGGTCATTGTGGTTAAGAACTATGTGACATTTACATTAAAGGAGTGTAGCACCTTTGACCTCGATTAAAGAGGAAAGGGTAGAAGGAAGAAAAAAAAGAAAAAAGAGAGGGATGGGTTGCTAAAAGGTGCCCTATAGGTGAAAGGGGCTTTTCGCTCTGCTTTGGAGAAAGGTACAGGCGATACCCAAGCGAACCAGACGTATTAGACAGGATTAGACAGTAGAGAGACGGGTACAACAGCAGGATAAGAAAGATGGAATAAATAACCTTGAAGAACATGGTGAACGAGTCGGGGAACAATCCAAACTTTCCCTATGAATTCTTTGGGAGTGAATTGTCACTTGTCACACAGGTAATCAAGCTAAGGCATTGGGAAGGGAAGAGTTTAAAGTATGATGTGAGGATATGTGTTGAGGAACTGAATGACGAGTTCAAAGGTGTTTATCACAGTGGAAGACACTGTAGCCCCCGCCACCAGTGAGATGGAATGGGAGGAAAGTCTTTGGAAAGTATTGAGATATCTTTTCTGGGGCATAAACACAATACTGGAAGATCTTTTGACTCATGGAAGACTCATAGTCCGGCTGGAGTATCTCCATATTGGCTGAACCACTTGAGCAACTGCACTTTAACATAGTATGTGAAATGCTCACCAGGTCTTTACGAGAAGGTGAGTTGCCAAGGGAGTGGAAGAAAGTAAACGTCATGCTCATTTATAAGAAAGGAGATAGGGAGGAGGCTCTGAACTACAGACTGGTTCTCCTACTGAACATGGTCCATAAAGCTTTGGAAGATGTAATAAGTAAGAAAATGAATGACTTGTTGCAGAGGGGGGAAACATCGAAATGAGAGACAGCTTGGTTTCAGGGAAAGGAAGTCATATGTAACGAACATCTTCAGATTTCCACGAGAAAGTGAGCTCCTTTTCCATTCACAGAAAAAAAAGAGAAGGCTTGATGAATTGTCTGTAGCGGGACCGCCAGAGAGCATTTGACACTATACCACACAGGAGACTGGTTTAGAAAGTAGATCTTCGGGCAAGAATGAAGGGGAAGACTACTTTAATGGATACAAGATCATCATAATGGAAGAGAAAAAGTGACGCATTTCAGGAGAGCCATTTTGAAGTGGGTTGTCACTAGTGGAGTGCCACGGGGCTATGTCCTGCGACCATCGCTCCTCTTATCAACGTGAGTGACGTACCAAGAGAATTGGACTCTTAACTCAACATGTTTTTAGATGATGATTCCAAGGTCATGGGGACGGGGCACAGTCAGTGAAAGAAGGCCTCCATAAGAATATATTCTGACAGGGAATAAACAACAAGGATCTGTAAAAGATAGAGTCCTTGGGAGTGGACATTGTGCCTAGCCTGCCGCAGGAGAACCGCGAAGGAGACAAACTGTGCTGGGAAATGTTTCCAACATGGATTACGAAGTACTCAGCAAACGGACCAAAGCGCATGTTTGGCCAGAGTTAGACTATGCTTCCCAAGTTCGGTCACCGCGTTTGAAAAAAGCACATAGAACTTATAGAGAGGATCCAGAGGAGGTCGGCAAAGATTAAAACAACCAGAATTGAGAGATGTGAGTTACTGGGGAAAACTTACAGGCATTTGAATTTGCCCACCATGGAAGAAAGAAGAGTTAGGGGTGACCTAATCATAACCTTCAAGTTTTTGAACCTGCTTAATGACACAACTAGAGAACAACCAGAGATCATAAGATGAAATTAAACTAGGCACTTGTTGGAAAGGTTATCAAAAAGTACCTTTAGAATATACGAGTGGTGGATGAGTGGCGAAACACAGAGTTGTGACACAGTGAGTGTGGATAACGTACAGAAGTTTTGAAAGTCGTGTGATGGAGAAAGTTGAAGAGACATGGGGGCCGCCCGCCCGCGCGCGCGCCCCCACGTATGTACGTAAAACTCCCTCTCACGTACGTGATGAAATTGGTAATGACACACCGCAACTAAGCGGGAAGGTAGCATGGATTCAAAGGGCAGGAGGTCGTGGGTAAGGAAGCTTGTATTCTGAGAGAGAGAGAGAGAGAGAGAGAGAGAGAGAGCTCTGTTTCAGACGAGACGAGAAGGCTCGGTCTGTTATTTGTTTCTGGACCGCCGGAAAGCCTTGGACACTCGCCTACGCTCGAGGTTGTGAAAGACGCGGGATCATCCTTCTCGAAGTGGGATGAGATCCCCAGTGGCGTACCACAGGTTGTAGTGTTGGAACCTTTCTTGTTCTCGATCTGTGTCACTATCAGTAGTATAACAGAACTCCAGTATGACTTATGTCTGTCGGTGCTGGGTAAGTCTTCTAGACGGTACACAGATTGGACGTCCCACTAGGTTGTAACACTGAAGCAGCTCACAGTCTCATTGTTGACGTTTGGTTTTCTATAAACCAAGGTCATAAAAGGGGGAAGTACATAGAGCGAGGAGGATTGGCATAGACTTACAAGGGAAACTCGACTGAGTCCAAAGTTGGTCTGATACACGCTTGATGAAAATGGAAAGTGAGAGGGGACTTGGGAGTGGAGATTGTACCTAGACTTACAAGGGAAACTCGACTGAGTCCAAAGTTGGTCTGATACACGCTTAATGAAAATGGAAAGTGAGAGGGGACTTGGGAGTAGAGATTGTACCTAAATTATTGCGAGACCTCCCAGCAAAATAGGAAATTTTAAGGGAAAGACGTATTGTCTGTCGGAAAGTATTGGATTCACGTTCAAGTACCTAAAATTAGGAAGAATTTTAGCCTGTTGTTAACATCCTACATAGGGCCAAAACTGGGGATATGTGTCCTGGGTTTGGTCACCGCACTTGGAGAATGACAGAGAGCTGATAGAGAAGGTCCAGAGGAGGTCAGTTGGGGGGGAGCGGAGGAGGCCATCCACTTTCACCACCATGGAAGAGAGAAGAGTACAGGGGTGACTTGATCCCAGTCTTTTTTTAAGTGTCTGATCTAGTTTGATGATGTTAATAGTGGAGTGTTAATTCAGGTGTCACTTGTGTTATTAGTGTGTCGAGTGTCATGGTGTCATCTGGCGTTAGAATGATGTCAGTATCACCTGGGTATGAAGTGGTGGCATAAGGTGTCACTGTGGCATACAGTGGTGTTAATAGGTCACAGTGTCATACAATGGTGTCATAAGGTGCCACTGTGGCATACAGTGGTGTTAATAAGTCACAGTGTCATACAATGGTGTCATAAGGTGTCACTGTGATACAGTGGTGTCATAAGGTGTCACTGTGATACAGTGGTGTCATAAGGTGTCACTGTCATACAGTGAGGTCAGGATATAATTAGCATATGGTGTCGATGTAATTAGCATATGGTGTGAGGATATTATCAACATATGATGTCAGTATGTAATTAACATATTGTGTTAGAATGTAATTTGCATATTGAGGTAGGATGTAATTAGCATATGGTGTTAATTTAATTAGCATATTATGTTAGGATGTAGTTAGCATACGGTGGTCCCAGTCTTGAATGTACCCTAACTATGTGGTGGTGTCATGTGGTGTATGTACCCTAACTATGTGGTGGTGTCATGTGGTGTATGTACCCTAACTATGTGTTGGTGTCATGTGGTGTATGTACCCTAACTGTGTGGTAGTGTCATGTGGTGTATTTACCCTAACTATGTGGTGGTGTCATGTGGTGTATGTACCCTAACTATGTGGTGGTGTCATGTGGTGTATGTACCCTAACTGTGTGGTGGTGTCATGTGGTGTATGTACCCTAACTATGTGGTGGTGTCATGTGGTGTATGTACCCTAACTATGTGTTGGTGTCATGTGGTGTATGTACCCTAACTGTGTGGTAGTGTCATGTGGTGTATTTACCCTAACTATGTGGTGGTGTCATGTGGTGTATGTACCCTAACTATGTGGTGGTGTCATGTGGTGTATGTACCCTAACTATGTGGTGGTGTCATGTGGTGTATTACGTACCCTTGTGATGATGTACCGTTACAGTGTACCTTCCCCCTCCTCCCGCAGGCTAGAGAGGAATATCGACTGCTGAAACACCAGAGGCGTGTGCAGTGGGCAGCCACTGTGGTACAGATGGCCTACATCAACTTCCAGGTACGGTACACTTACAGGTACGGTACACCAGCAGATACGGTACACGTACCTCTAAACCCTTACTGTTTAACAGGTACGGTACATGTTTTACCCTAACCTCCCCCCCACTCACTGTTAACAGATACGGTACACCGACAGATACGGTACACGTACCTCTAAACCCTTACTGTTTAACAGGTACGGTACATCTGCCACCCTGACCCTCCCTGTTAACAGGAACGGTACACCTAACCACTCTGACCCTCCCTGTTAACAGGAACGGTACACCTAACCACCCTGACCCTCCCTGTTAACAGGAACGGTACACCTACCCCCCTTGGCCCTCCCTGTTAACAGGTACGGTACACCTAAGCACCCTGACCCTCCCTGTTAACAGGAACGGTACACCTAACCACTCTGGCCCTCCCTGTTAACAAGTACGGTACACCTAACCACCCTGACCCTCCCTGTTAACAGGAACGGTACACCTCCCACCTTGACCCTCCCTGTTAACAGGAACGGTACACCTACCCCCCTGGCCCTCCCTGTTAACAGGAACGGTACACCTAACCACCCTGGCCCTCCCTGTTAACAGGAACGGTACACTTACCCCCCCTGGCCCTCCCTGTTAACAGGAACGGTACACCTAACCACCCTGGCCCTCCCTGTTAACAGGAACGGTACACCTACCCCCCTGGCCCTCCCTGTTAACAGGAACGGTACACCTAACCACCCTGACCCTCCCTGTTAACAGGAACGGTACACCTAACCACCCTGGCCCTCCCTGTTAACAGGAACGGTACACCTAACCACCCTGACCCTCCCTGTTAACAGGAACGGTACACCTAACCACCCTGACCCTCCCTGTTAACAGGAACGGTACACCTAACCACCCTGGCCCTCCCTGTTAACAGGTACCGTTAACAGATGACTAATATAAGGTTAAGAGGCATCTCACCCATGATTCGTGCCTCCCCCTTCCTCTATGACTGCCTCGCTCCCCATTACCCCCATTATCTCCCCCGTGTCCCCATCACCCCATTTCTCCATGACCCCACCCTCCACCACCCCATCTCCCCATGACCCCATGATAGTACCCTGCCCCCCATAACCCATCATTTACCCATAACCCACCATTTACCCATAACCCACCATTTACCCATAACCCCCATTTACGCATAACCTCCATTTACCCATAACCCCCATTTACGCATAACCTCCATTTACCCATGACCCTCATTTACCCATAACCGCCATTTACGCATAACCTCCATTTACCCATGACCCTCATTTACCCATAACCCCCATTTACCCATGACCCCCATTTACCCATAACCTCCATTTACCCATGACCCCCATTTACCCATAACCTCCATTTACCCATGACTCCAATTTACCCATAACTTCCATTTACCCATGACTCCCATTTACCCATAACCTCCATTTACCCATAACCACCATTTACCCATAACCCCCATTTACCCATAACCTCCATTTACCCATAACCTCCATTTACCCATGACCCCCATTTACCCATAACCTCCATTTACCCATGACCCCCATTTACCCATAACCTCCATTTACCCATGACTCCCATTTACCCATAACCTCCATTTACCCATAACCCCCATTTACCCATAACCCCCATTTACCCATAACCCCCATTTACCCATAACCCCCATTTACCCATAACCCCCATTTACCCATAACCCCCAGCTCCTCCTAACCTCAGCCTCCCCATGATCCGTTCATCCCCATGAGCCCAGCGTCCCTCATGACTCTCACCTCACCCATAACCCCAGCCTTCCCCACGATCCCCCATGGCACACGACCCCCATCCCCATGGTACACGACCCCCATCCCCATGGTACACGACGACCCCCATCCCCATGATACACGACCCCATGACACACGACCCCCTACCCCCCCATACCACAGGACCCCCATGGCATACGACCCTTCTCCCATGCCACACAACACACACCCCCATGACACACAGTACCCCCTCCCTCCCCATGCCACACGACACCTTCCCATGACACACAGTACCCCCCTCCCCATGCCACACGACGTCCCCCATGACACACAGTACCCCCTCCCCATGCCACACAACACCCCTCCCCCATGCCACACGACCCCCCCCTCCCATCCCCATGCCACACGACCCCCCCTCCCATCCCCATGCCACACGACCCCCCCTCCCATCCCCATGCCACACGACCCCCCCCTCCCCTCCCCCATGCCACACGACCCCCCTCCCATCCCCATGCCACACGACCCCCCCTCCCCTCCCCCATGCCACATGACCCCTCTCCCCTCCCCCATGCAACACGACCCCCCTCCCCTCCCCCATGCCACACGAACCCCCTCCCATCCCCATGCCACACGACCCCCCTCCCCTCCCTCATGCAACACGACCCCTCTTCCCCTCCCTCATGCCACACGACCCCCTTCCCCTCCTCCCCATGCCACACGACCCCCCCCTCCTTCCCTCCTCCCCCATGCCTCATAACCCCCACCCCTCCTCCCCATGCCACACGACCCCCCTCCTCCCCTCCCCCATGCCTCCCCTCCCCCCATGTCTGACTTCCGGTTGTCGTCGGCAGCGATGGCGGTTCCTGACGCGGCTGCTGGCGGAGCTGCCGAGCGAGTCCCCGGTGGACGGGTCGTGGCCGCCTGCGCCAGTGCCCTTGGCCGACACTAGCGCCCTCCTGCGGCGCCTCCACCACAAGACCAGGGTCAGTCACCAACCCCCACACCAGCCTCACTCTCCACCAACGACATGGCTGACTCTGTGTGTGTGTGTGTGTGTGTGTGTGTGTGTGTGTCTGTCTGTCTGTGTGTGTTGTGCCAGGGATGTGTGTGTGTGTGTGTGTGTGTGTGTGTGTCTGTGTGTGTTGTGCCAGGGATGTGTGTGTGTGTGTGTGTGTGTGTGTGTGTGTCTGTCTGTCTGTCTGTCTGTGTGTGTTGTGCCAGGGATGTGTGTGTGTGTGTTTGTGTGTGTGTCTGTCTGTCTGTCTGTGTTGTACCAGGGATGTGTGTGTGCGTGTGTGTGTGTGTGTGTGTGTGTGTGTGTGTGTGTGTGTGTGTGTGTGTGTGTGTGTGTGTGTTATTACCTATTTGTTCTGTTCCATTTGTTCTCCGTGTGTCATGTAGCGCCATCAGTCTCCACAAATGGTAGAGTTCCATTCACTGTTCCTTGGCTCTTGGTTCATTCCAGGCGTTCCTTGATGGACATATGGTTCGTACCCTCCACCTCTTTTCGTCCCTTCACTTCCCCTGCCTCCCTTCCCTACACGTCTCCTGCCCCTTTTCGTCCCTTCACTTCCCCTGCCTCCCTTCCCTACACGTCTCCTGCCCCTTTTCGTCCCTTCACTTCCCCTGGCTCCCTTCCCTACACGTCTCCTGCCCCTTTTCGTCCCTTCACTTCCCCTGCCTCCCTTCCAGCCATGTTTACTTTCCCAGGCTTCAAAGAAATCCAGATATGGTGTCTCGTCTTCCTTCCTAGGCGCCAGTGGGTCTGTCCACTTGGCTTCATCATTCCAGCTGGCCCCTGGAACCTTACTGGTTCCACTGGAAGCCTTCCAGCCATTCGCTGTGTGGGGTGTGAACCCTGGCGGTATCGACTCGCTGCTTCGAAGCTGAATTCATTTGGGAGCTACTTCGAAGCTGAATTTATTTGGAGCTACTCTCGAATTCGAAGCTTTCGTTCATTTGAAGCTACTTCGAAGCTGAATTCATGGGGGAGCTACTTCGAAGCTTTCATTCATTTCGAGCTACTTCGAAGCTTTCATTCATTTCGAGCTACTTCGAAGCTTTCATTCATTTCGAGCTACTTCGAAGCTTTCATTCATTTCGAGCTACTTCGAAGCTTTCATTCATTTCGAGCTACTTCGAAGCTTTCATTCATTTCGAGCTACTTCGAAGCTTTCATTCATTTCGAGCTACTTCGAAGCCTTAATTCACTTGGAGCTACTTCGAAGCTTTCATTCATTTGGGAGCTACTTCGAAGCTTTCGTTCATTTGGAGCAACTTCGAAGCCTTAATTCACTTGGAACTACTTCGAAGTTTCCATTCATTTGGAAGCTACTTCGAAGCTCCCATTTTCCAGAGGTTTTTTTTTCTTCTTCATCCTATCCAGGCCTTTGGAGTCGACAGGATCGAGTCGTGGGTTCGAAGCCAAGCGGTGGGTAAAGTCAATGGCTCTTCTTTGAGCTCATGAGACCATGAGAGCGAGAGCCAGGTCCCCCTATGTGGCAATACGCTCATGGCGGTGTTACGCTATAAATAAAAGATGTTGATTAAGACGCATGATAACTGATGATAACCAAGGTGTTGATAATGAATTAAATGCCTGAGGTGGAGTCTCCAGGTGGAGGGGGATGAAGGACAGGGTGGATTTAAGAGCCACCTGGTACCCAACCACACAGGGTCGACTTGACAGCCACCTGGTACCCCACCACACAGGGTCGACCTGGAAATGACCGTACGCCCCTCCAGGTCTGTGGCTACCCAAACCATGTCTGTGGCTACCCAAACCAGGTCTGTGGCTACCAAAACCAGGTCTGTGGCTACCAAAACCAGGTCTGTGGTTACCAAAACCAGGTCTGTGGCTACCAAAATCAGGTCTGTGGCTACCCAAACCAGGTCTGTGGCTACCAAAACCAGGTCTGTGGCTATCAAAACCAGGCCTGTGGCTACCAAAACCAGGTCTGTGCCTACCAAAATCAGGTCTGTGGCTACCAAAACCAGGCCTGTGGCTACCAAAACCAGGTCTGTGGCTATCAAAACCAGGTCTGTGGCTACCAAAACCAGGTCTGTGGCTACCAAAATCAGGTCTGTGGCTACCAAAACCAGGTCTGTGGCTACCAAAACCAGGTTTATGGCTACCAAAACCAGGTCTGTGGCTACCAAAACCAGGTCTGTGGCTACCCAAAACCAGGTCTGTGGCTACCCAAAACCAGGTCTGTGGCTACCAAAACCAGGCCTGTGGCTATCAAAACCAGGTCTGTGGCTACCAAAACCAGGTCTGTGGCTACCAAAACCAGGTCTGTGGCTACCCAAACCAGGTCTGTGGCTATCAAAACCAGGTCTGTGGCTACCAAAACCAGGTCTGTGGCTACCCAAACCAGGTCTGTGGCTATCAAAACCAGGTCTGTGGCTACCAAAATCAGGTCTGTGGCTACCCAAATCAGGTTTATGGCTACCAAAACCAGGTCTGTGGCTACCCAAACCAGGTCTGTGACTACCAAAACCAGGTCTGTGGCTACCCAAACCAGGTCTGTGGCTACCAAAACCAGGTCTGTGGCTACCAAAACCAGGTCTGTGGCTACCAAAACCAGGTCTGTGGCTACCAAAACCAGGCCTGTGGCTACCAAAACCAGGTCTGTGGCTACCAAAACCAGGTCTGTGGCTACCAAAACCAGGTCTATGGCTATCAAAACCAGGTCTGTGGCTACCTGGCTACCAAAACCAGGTCTGTGGCTATCAAAACCAGGTCTGTGGCTACCAAAACTGGTCCTCCGTCCACGTCCCATCTATTTCATGGAGACATTTTGGACCACCTGGTATCCTCCACAGTGGACCTGGTTTCTCTCTTCCCATAAGGTGTATATCTCTGTGCTTCCCCCTATTGTTAATCACCCCTGTTGATTAACTCTTTTAATTAACTGCCAGTTCGTCATTAAGAATGAAGAGCTGGTAATGTGTCATCCCTAAGAGCTTCTTCTGTCTTGTATTTAGATTTCAAGTTTGGAAAAAACATTTTGTTCTATGCCATGGCTATGGAATTCGGCCTCTTTAACCTAATTCGTTACTTTAAGGGTAACTGTTACTTCCATGATTGCCTTTGGTATGGTAACGGGTTTCTTGGGCAGGGGTTGAAACGCTGGCTCCAGCTTACGTTCTGCCTCCTCACGGCCAAAACTTTGGACAACACCCCGGTGTCTCTCTCTCTCTCTCTCTCTCTCTCTCTCTCTCTCTCTCTCTCTCTCTCTCTCTCTCTCTCTCTCTCTCTCTCTCTCTCTCTCTCTCTCTCTCTCTCTATCTATCTATCTACTGACTCATACACACATATAAGCGAGACAGACTGATCACAAATTCATCTGAGCTCCCACCCACACCCCCCCCCTTAAATCTCCCCTCCCCCGCCCCCTCCCCAATCTCCCCTCCCCCTCCCCAATCTCCCCTCCCCCTCCCCAATCTCCCCTCCCCCTCCCCAATCTCCCCTACCCCCTCCCCAATCTCCCCTCCCCCTCCCCAATCTCCCCTCCCCCTCCCCAATCTCCCCTACCCCCTCCCCATCTCCCCTCCCCCCTCCCCAATCTCCCCTCACCCTCAAAAAATTTCTTTCGCTTATCTTTCCCCCTTCCTCCCCTTCCTCCTTCCTCCTCCCCCCTCAATCTCCCCTCCCCCTCCTCAATCTCCCCTTCCCCACAAAAAATTTTTTTTCGCTTATCTCCCCCTCTTCCTCCCCTTCCTCCTCCCCCCCCTTCAATCTCCCCTCCCCCCCTCAAAAAAATTTTTTCACTTACCTCCCCACTTCCTCCCCTCCCCTTCCTCCCCTCCCCTTCCTCCCCTCAACCCCTTTCCCCCCCTCAACCCCTTTCCCCCCTCAACTCCCCCACCACCACCACCAGACCCGCCCCATCTGCGCCCTCCACCACACCACACCACAGGCCGCCCTGCAGCGATGAGGGTGGATCATGTGAGCCACTTCAGCCTCCTACACACACACACACACACACACACACACACACACGCGCGCGCGCGCGCGCGCGGTTCATGAACATCTCTCGAGTTGACTTATGTCTTCCTTTTTTCATTTTATTCATGAGTCTTCGTGGCGTCTTCTCTCTCTCTCTCTCTCTCTCTCTCTCTCTCTCTCTCTCTCTCTCTCTCTCTCCACTTCGTCATGGGGCGGGGGGGGAGGAGGGGGGATGGGGTGGATTCCGGTGTTTGAGGTGTGGGGGGGGGGGAGGGCGGCGGGAATGGGCTAACTTTACGCTGAACTCATAGCCAAACTTGGCTATTTTTCTGGCCCTTCTGTCTCGCCGACCTATGTTGTGCTGTGTGTGTGTGTGTGTGTGTGTGTGTGTGTGTGTGTCTGTGTGCGTGGTCTATGTGTTTGTGTATGTGTGTGTGTGTGTGATGTGTGTGTGTGTGTGTGTGTGTGTACACAGTCATTACCCCATTTACAATATTTCGCATTTAAAGTAACATTATAACTACATCCCCTCCCTAATGTGCCCTCATATATATATATATATATATATATTTATATATATATATTCCTATGAGTCCACGGGGAAAATGAAAAACGAAAAGTTCCCAAGTGCACTTTCGTGTAATAATCACATCACCAGGGGAGACACAAGAGAGAAATATAACAGTGTTATATTTATATTTCTCTCTTGTGTCTCCCCTGATGGTGTGATTATTACACGAAAGTGCACTCGGGAACTTTTTGTGTTTCATTTTCCCCCGTGGACTCATAGGAATATCTTGATCACGCGCAAAATTGTGATCCTTTCCAATATATATATATATATATATATATATATATATATATATATATATATATATATATATATATACACATGAGGGTGGGAAGGGGGCGCAACAGATTTTCTGTGTCGTAAATAACGCTATGTTACCTCCTCCACCTCACCAGTGCC
>NC_092230.1:6748056-6753056 GCF_036320965.1 Panulirus ornatus | reverse complement strand
TTTCTCATTCTCTGGGGGGTCATAGCTGTTTCTCATTCTCTGGGGGGTCATATCAGCTGTTTCTCATTCTCTGGGGGGGTCATATCAGCTGTTTCTCATTCTCTGGGGTCATATCAGCTGTTTCTCATTCTCTGGGGGTCATATCAGCTGTTTCTCATTCTCTGGGGGGTCATATCAGCTGTTTCTCATTCTCTGGGGGTCATATCAGCTGTTTCTCATTCTCTGGGGGGTCATATCAGCTGTTTCTCATTCTCTGGGGGGGTCATATCAGCTGTTTCTCATTCTCTGGGGTCATATCAGCTGTTTCTCATTCTCTGGGAGGTCATATCAGCTGTTTCTCATTCTCTGGGGGTCATATCAGCTGTTTCTCATTCTCTGGGGGTCATATCAGCTGTTTCTCATTCTCTGGGGGTCATATCAGCTGTTTCTCATTCTCTGGGGGTCATATCAGCTGTTTCTCATTCTCTGGGGTCATATCAGCTGTTTCTCATTCTCTGGGGGTCATATCAGCTGTTTCTCATTCTCTGGGAGGTCATATCAGCTGTTTCTCATTCTCTGGGGGTCATATCAGCTGTTTCTCATTCTCTGGGGGTCATATCAGCTGTTTCTCATTCTCTGGGGGTCATATCAGCTGTTTCTCATTCTCTGGGGTGGTCATATCAGCTGTTTCTCATTCTCTGGGGTTATCAGATGTTTTTCATTCTCTGGGGGTCATATCAGCTGTTTCTCATTTTCTGGGGGTCATATCAGCTGTTTCTCATTCTCTGGGGTGTCATATCAGCTGTTTCTCATTCTCTGGGGGTCATAGCTGTTTCTCATTCTCTGGGGGTCATATCAGCTGTTTCTCATTCTCTGGGGGGAGGAGGTCATATCAGCTGTTTCTCATTCTCTGGGGAGGAGGTCATATCAGCTGCTTCTCATTCTCTGGGGGGAGGAGGTCATATCAGCTGTTTCTCATTCTCTGGGGGTCATCAGCTGTTTCTCATTCTCTGGGGGTCATCAGCTGTTTCTCATTCTCTGGGGGTCATCAGCTGTTTCTCATTCTCTGGGGGTTATCAGCTGTTTCCTCATTCTCTGGGGGTCTATCAGTGTTTCTCATTCTCTGGGGGTCATATCAGCTGTTCTCATTCTCTGGGGGTCATCAGCTGTTTCTCATTCTCTGGGGGTCATATCAGCTGTTTCTCATTCTCTGGGGGTCATATCAGCTGTTTCTCATTCTCTGGGGGTCATCAGCTGTTTCTCATTCTCTGGGGGTCATCAGCTGTTTCTCATTCTCTGGGGGTCATCAGATGTTTCTCATTCTCTGGGGGTCATCAGCTGTTTCTCATTCTCTGGGGGTCATCAGCTGTTTCTCATTCTCTGGGGGTTATCAGCTGTTTCTCATTCTCTGGGGGTTATCAGATGTTTCTCATTCTCTGGGGGTCATCAGATGTTTCTCATTATCTGGGGGTTATCAGATGTTTCTCATTCTCTGGGGGTCATCAGCTGTTTCTCATTATCTAGGGGTTATCAGCTGTTTCTCATTCTCTGGGGGTTATCAGCTGTTTCTCATTCTCTGGGGGTCATCAGCTGTTTCTCATTCTCTGGGGATCTTTAGATGTTTCCCCATATCTAGAGATCATCAGCTGTCTCTCATTCTCTGGGGGTTATCAGATATTTCTCATGATCTGGGAGGAGGAGGAGGAGCAGGAGGAGGAGGAGCAGGAGAAGAAGGAGGAGCAGGAGAAGAAGGAGGAGGAGGAGAAGGAGGAGGAGGAGGAGGAGGAGGACCAGGGGAGGACCAGGAGGATCAGGAGCAGGAGGAGGAGCAGGAGGAGCAGAAGGAGCAGCAGGAGGAGCAGGAGGAGGAGTAGGAGCAGGAAGGGGAGCAGGAGGAGGAGTAGGAGGAGGAGCAGGAGGAGGAGGATGAGCAGGAGGAGGAGGAGGCGTCTTCCTCCTGGGTCCAGCCCCTGGTGGTGGGGAGGAGAGGGCACATTTGATGATGTATATGGCTGCTGTTTTTATGACTTTTATGTCTTTTTTTGAGGGGGAGATGTGGCTGATTTTTGGGGAGAATGTGGCTGATTTTGGGGGTGATGTGGCTTATTTGTGGCTGATTTTGGGGGAGATGTGGCTGATTTTGTTGGGGGGAGATGTGGCTGATTTTTGGGGGGTGATGTGGCTGATTTTGTGGGGGTGATGTGGCTGATTTGTGGCTGATTTTTGGATGAGTCGTGGCTGATTTGTGGCTGATTTTTGGATGAGATGTGGCTGATTTGTGGCTGATTTTGGGATGAGATGTGGCTGATTTTTGAGTATGTGTGTTGCGTGAGAGACGAAGATGCCACTGGAGTGGGTCGGAAATGATGCCTGAGTTGAGGTGGTTGCTCAAACTTTCATTTATCCCGTTCATTTATTCATTTATCCCGTTCATTTATTCATTTATCCCTTTCATTTATTCATTTATCCCGGTCATTTGTTCATTTATCCCATTCATTCATTCATTTATCCCGTTCATTTATTCATTTATCCCTTTCATTTATTCATTTATCCCTTTCATTTATTCATTTATCCCGTTCATTTATTCATTTATCCCGTTCATTTATTCATTTATCCTTCATTTATTCATTTATCCCGGTCATTTGTTCATTTATCCCATTCATTTATTCATTTATCCCGTTCATTTATTCATTTATCCCTTTCATTTATTCATTTATCCCTTTCATTTATTCATTTATCCCTTTCATTTATTCATTTATCCCGTTCATTTATTCATTTATCCCGTTCATTTATTCATTTATCCCTTTCATTTATTCATTTATCCCGGTCATTTGTTCATTTATCCCATTCATTTATTCATTTATCCCGTTCATTTATTCATTTATCCCTTTCATTTATTCATTTATCCCTTTCATTTATTCATTTATCCCGTTCATTTATTCATTTATCCCTTTCATTTATTCATTTATCCCATTCATTTATTCATTTATCCCTTTCATTTATTCATTTATCCCATTCATTTATTCATTTATCCCGTTCATTTATTCATTTATCCCTTTCATTTATTTATTTATCCCGTTCATTTATTCATTTATCCCGTTCATTTATTCATTTATCCCGTTCATTTATGCATTTATCAACGCATGGTTGATAACCAACCCCTTCCCCTGTGTGTGTGTGTGTGTGTGTGTGTGTCTGTGGCTCATGGTTCTCTGCTGGTGTTCACAGGTTCGACGCCAACTTCGGCCAGCACTCCGTCCTGTTCACCTTCAAGACGGCGGGGCTGGCCGAAGTGACCCCGGGCCAGATCCGCATAATGAGGCGACACAATCGTATGGAAGTCGTCTTGTAGGAAGGGCCTGGCCGACTACTGCAGCAGGAGTGAGGGAAGTGTGAGACACCCCTCACGCATGGTCTGTTAGGAAGGGGGCCGCCTCACGCACGGTCTGTTAGGAAGGGGGGCGCCTCACGCATGGTCTGTTAGGAGGGGGGCGCCTCACGCATGGTCTGTTAGGAGGGGCGCCCTCATGGTCTGCAGGAGGGGCGCCTCATGGTCTGCAGGAGGGGCGCCTCATGGTCTTCAGGAAGGAGCCTCATGGTCTTCAGGAAGGGGCCTCATGGTCTGCAGGAAGGGGCCCTCACGCACGGTCTGTTAGGAGGGGGCGCCCTCATGGTCTTGCAGGAGGAAGGGGCCTCATGGTCTGCAGGAAGGGGCCCCACGCACGGTCTGTTAGGAAGAGGGCGTCATGGTCCTGCAGGAAGGAGCCTCATGGTCTGCAGGAAGGGGCCCTCACGCACGGTCTGTTAGGAAGGGCGCCTCATGGTCCTGCAAGAGGAAGGGGCCTCATGGTCAACAGGAAGGGGCCTCATGGTCTTCAGGAGGGGGGCCCTCATGGTCTGCAGGAAGGAGCCTCATGGTCTGCAGGAGGACCTCAGGGTCTGCAAGAGGACCTCACCTTTTGCAAGTGGACTTCGCAGCCTGCAGGAGGACCTCAGGGCCTGCAGGAAGACCTCACGTTTTGCAACAAGAGGACCTCATGGCCTGCACTTGGCCTTCTTGAGAGAGAGAGAGAGAGAGAGAGAGAGAGAGAGAGAGAGAGAGAGAGAGAGAGAGAGAGAGAGAGAGAGAGATGATGCTCTGTTCCTGTGAATTTGGCCTCTCTCTCTCTCTCTCTCCCCTCCATGGGCCAGCCAGCATCGACAGTGAAGTGGGGGATGTGGTGTTGTGAGGGAGGGGGTACAGCAGTGAGAAGAAACTGGTGCAGTGATAGCGAGGAAGCAATAAGGACCACAGTGAAATGGAAGGACACAGCAGCAGTGACTGTGCAATTGTCCTTTAAGAATATATATATTATATATATTAAAAAAAAAAAAACGGGTTTTTATTCTCTGTACAGTCAACTGCTATAAGGAAAAGCCTTTTTTTACATGTATATCTCAACTAGAAACTTTGCCCATATTTATGTGAGAGAGAGAAAGAGAGAGAAAGGGAGAAAAAAAATAAAAGAAAAACAGACAAGGGTGTAAAAAAAAAACAACCCATAGCCATGGGGGAAAGTTTTGGACCACTGTATGATAGGGTCCCATCCCCAGGTGGGGGGGAGGGGGGGGAGAGGAACTACAACCCTCCCCCACACCCTACCCTACCACCCACACCCACCATCAACACCCTCTGTACACCCACACACCCACACACCCACACCCACACACAAACACACAGCCTTCAGTACACCACAAATCATCCCTTCTCCTCCCACATTAAGTCAGTGTGTCCTCCCCCACACACACAATCCCCAGCCACACTACACCCTCCTCCTCCTACACCTCTGTAGCATCACCCACCCAGATACACAGTACACATGATGAACTTCAAGTATGGCAGCCCAACACGCCACACCCTCCACCACCACACCCCTAATCTAAAATAGTTTGATTTTTGACTGAGTCTCACTCATAAATGTCCAATTTTTTTCTTTTTTCTTCTTTTAAGCCAGACCAACACCCACCCCTTCCCCAAAATC
>NC_092230.1:6510556-6743056 GCF_036320965.1 Panulirus ornatus | reverse complement strand
ATATATATATATATATATATATATATATATATATATATATATATATTATCCCTGGAGATAGGGGAGAAAGAATACTTCCCACGTATTCCCTGCGTGTCGTAGAAGGCGACTAAAAGGGGAGGGAGCGGGGGGCTGGAAATCCTCCCCTCTCGTTTTTTTTTTTTTTTAATTTGCCAAAAGAAGGAACAGAGGGGGCCAGGTGAGGATATTCCAAAAAAGGCCCAGTCCTCTGTTCTTAACGCTACCTCGCTAACGCGGGAAATGGCGAATACTTTAAAAAAAAAAAAGAAAATATATATATATATATATATATATATATATATATATATATATATTTTTTTTTTTTATATATATTTGATAAGCGTTTCAAGAAAATTTCGAGTGTATTTTAGCCGATTTTGTAAGAAACTAAAATCTTTTATGTAACCCTGGAATTTATATACGCAGTATATACTGTACAGTTTATATACCAGGGTTATATAGAATTAATATAACCCTGGTATATAAAGCCTATCTTTAACAGTATTTACATAGATAACTATAACCAGTATGACGTCAGTGAGTAACGTTAGAAATAAAATTGTAATTTTATTGAGGAAAACATGAAATTGATAGTTATAATGTTGCCTCGTTAGAGCTGGGATCCCTGCGCGTTGATTGGTCCTTAGCATAGGGATCCCTGTGTCCTGTGATTGGTCGGCGCAATGGCGGCTGCTCCTTGCCACAGACGACGTGTTTATGTCCTTTTTTTGAGGTGTGTGGTGAGTGTTACGGTGACGGTGAGTGTTACGGTGACGGTAGGTGTTACGGTGACGGTAGATGTTACGGTGACGGAGGACGGGAGTCTCCGTATCTATACAAGAGAGTGTGTGAACTAGCGCCATGGGTTTGTGATGGCGTCACATTACCGCCTTATCCACGGCTTACGACCCATGTGGGTCTGTGACGGCGTCACACTGCCGCCTCATCCACGGCTTACGAACCATGGGGGATGTGACGGCGTCACACTCCCGCCTCATCCACGGCTCACAACGCATGGGGGACAGTGACGGCGTCACACCACCACCTCATCCACGGCTCACAACGCATGGGGGACAGTGACGGCGTCACACTCCCGCCTCATCCACGGCTCACAACGCATGGTGGACAGTGACGGCGTCACACCACCACCTCATCCACGGACCACGACCCATGGGCATCAGTGACGGCGTCACACTACGACTCACGACCAGGATACAGAAGGTAAGGGAAGCCACAGGTGCAGAGAGAAGAATTTCCGTTTCCCACGTTAGCGAGGTAGCGCCAGGAAAAAAAGACAACAAAGGCCCCATTCGTTCACACTCAGTCTCTAGCTGTCATGCGCCGAAACCACAGCTCCCTTTCCACATCCAGGCCCCACACAACTTTCCATGGTTTACCCCAGACGCTTCACATGCCCTGGTTCAATCCATTGTCAGCACGTCGACCCCGGTATACCACATTGTCTCCTTAGTTATTATCATTCAGTTATGACGCTGATTATTATTATTGTTTGTATTGTTGTTGTTGTTATTATTATTATTATTATTATTATTATTATTATTATTATTGCTATTATTATTATTATTATTATTATTATTATTATTATTATTATTATTATTTTATTTTATTTATTTATTTTGCTTTGTCGCTGTCTCCCGCGTTTGCGAGGTAGCGCAATAATAATAATAATAATATCATTATTATAATATCATTATTATTATTATTATTATTATTATTATTATTATTATTATTATCTTATGGTCCCATTTATAAAGATAATGCAATTTTGGACGGTAATGTGTTACTGTGTGGGCCAGTAATGGTAACTGATTACCTCACCCCCCCCTCCCACCTGGCTGGTATAAGGCAGTCACGAACCCCCCCTCCCTCACCCCTCCTCCCCCCCCCCTTATCGGCCGCCTGGTATAAGGCAGTGTCTGGTATCAGCACCTCTGGGGGGGGGAGGGGGGATAGGAGGAGGGGGGGTGTGTCTCGCGCTTTTCCAACCCCCCTCCCCCCCCACCCCCCCCCCCACCCCCCCCATCCAACCCTAGGGTCAGGGGAAGGTGAGGAGGGGGGGAGGGGTAGGGGAGGGGGGGAGGGGGTATGTTCAGCGTCAGTAACCCCCCCACCCCCTCCCCCCCCCCCCCAGATCAGACAGATAACACTCTTCACTGACCCGTTACTTCAGTGGTCGGGGGGGGGGGCGAGAAGAAAGAAAAAAGAAGAGAAAAAAAAGAAAAGAAAAGGGCAGCGCAAGAGAGAGAGAGAGAGAGAGAGAGAGAGAGAGAGTGTAGACTACTCCAGATTAAGGTGTGTGTGTGTGTGTCTGTGTTTACACTCGTGGTGTCCTTGTGTTTCCATTCTTCGTTATATATATATATATATATATATATATATATATATATATATATATATATATATATATATATATATATATTATCCCTGGGGATAGGGGAGTAAGAATACTTCCCACGTATTCCCTGCGTGTCGTAGAAGGCGACTAAAAGGGGAGGGAGCGGGAGGCTGGAAATCCTCCCCTCTCATTATTTTTTTTTAATTTTCCAAAAGAAGGAACAGAGAAGGGGGCCAGGTGAGGATATTCCCTCAAAGGCCCAGTCCTCTGTTCTCAACGCTATCTCGCTAATGCGGGAAATGGCGAATAGTATGAAAGAAAGATATATAGTTCGAATCCTGGTTGCGGCAGTCTGTCCACAGTCAACCCGGCTGTTCATCCAATCCCATGGGGGATGGTCTCATTGGCCATGATCCTCTGTGGCACCCCCTCCCTCCCCCTCCCTCCCTCCTAAGCTCACCTCCCTCCCCCTTCTCCACTAACTCAGACCCCCCCTCCACAGGAGAATTCAGACCCCCCCCCTCAGGCCACAGCCACAGACCACAGTCACAGACCACAGTCGAAAGCCATAGCCACAGACCACAGTCACAGACCACAGTCACAGACCACAGCCACAGGCCACAGTCACAGGCCACAGCCACAGGCCACAGTCACAGACCACAGTCACAAGCCACAGTCACAGGCCACAGTCACAGACCACAGTCGCAGCCCACAGTCACAAGCCACAGTCACAGCCCACAGTCACAGGCCACAGCCACAGACCACAGTCACAGACCACAGTCACAGACCACAGTCACAAGCCACAGTCACAGGCCACAGTCACAGCCCACAGTCACAGGCCACAGCCACAGACCACAGTCACAGACCATAGTCACAGGCCACAGTCACAAGTCACAGCCACAGACCATAGTCACAGACCACAGTCACAGGCCACAGCCACAAGCCACAGTCACAGGCCACAGTCACAGACCACAGTCACAGACCACAGTCACAGACCACAGTCACAGACCACAGCCACAGGCCACAGTCACAGGCCACAGTCACAGACCACAGCCACAGACCACAGCCACAGACCACAGTCACAGACCACAGTCACAGGCCACAGTCACAGGCCACAGTCGCAGCCCACAGTCACAAGCCACAGCCACAGACCACAGTCACAAGCCACAGTCACAGGCTACAGTCACAGACCACAGTCACAGACCACAGTCATAGACCACAATCACAGACCGCAGTCACAAGCCACAATCACAGACCACAGCCACAGGCCACAGTCACAGGCCACAGTCACAGGCCACAGCCACAGGCCACAATCACAGACCACAATCACAGACCGCAGTCACAGACCACAATCACAGACCGCAGTCACAGACCACAATCACAGACCGCAGTCACAGACCACAGTCACAGGCCACTAAGGGGAAAGGAGACAATACGAGTTGATATCATTGTCCCTAGTGGACACCATGGTGAGGGGTGGGGGGGGGGGGGGGTTTGAATGCCCCGTGGGGGTCCCCAACACATGTTTTTTTTTGGGGGGAGGGGGGAGGGGGGGGGAGTTATGTCGAATTGTTACGCCCAGCGGTCGGACGAGAGAGAGAGAGAGAGAGAGAGAGAGAGAGAGAGAGAGAGAGAGAGAGAGCATCCTTTTTTTTTCGTCTCGTTTTCTCTCTCTCATCAACAATGAGGGTAGATACATGTTAAGTACCACGGTATAAAGTACACCAGAGGCAGGTGGAGCTGTGTTTGTGTGGCCTTTTTTTTTTCTCTTTACTATCATGTTTGTATATCTATTTATATCTATTGTCCAGATAGACAGAGGCGAGGCATTTCTCTGATAGTATGAGTGAAGGGCATATAGCTAAGGGGGTAGGTGGTGGAGGAGGCCAGTACAAAGCGTACAGGTGGGTAATGTACGTGGGCGTAGGTGGGTGATACATGGGCCCAAATGGGGCCTAATAGGGGCCCAGTGAGAAGGGAGAGAGAGGGAGGTCCAGGATACATCAATACATGATGTGTAGTTACAGGAGAGTGAGTGATGTTGACAACAACATAGGCAACATTACATATGTCATACTAAGTTTAACACGTCATACATATACAGAACCTCTTGTGAACATTCGAATTACAGTGAATACACAATCGAATTACATATACACAGGCGTGTGTTTTGCAACAGGATACAGCGAAGCGTACAGTTGTTAACACATTAACACTGATTGCAATATGAGAGGTCAAAGGTACCTTACATGTTGGCTACAGTTACAGAATATATTGGCACGGGGCATGTTGTTATGTAGCCACAATAATACAGAAGGTCAGGGTACATTACACACTAGGCCACTGTATTTACCGAACGTACTGTACCAGGCATGATTACACAGGTGTTTACGTAGGTCAGGGGATGGCGAATTTTGGATATAGGGTCAATATGGTCGAGACGAACCAACAGCTATTTCAGTGTAGGGAGAAAAGATGTGTCTTCGTCAGGCCCTTGTGGGATTCGAAGTCAGGGTTAGAATACCAGAGGAGGCAGTGGAACACAGCAGGAGGCAGTAAGGGATTATAGGAGGCAGTGGGATACTAGAAGGAGGCAGTGGGACACTGGAAGAGGCAGTGAAACACTGGAAGAGGCAGTGAAACACTGGAAAAGGCAGTGAGACACTGGAACACTGAAGGTGTTCATTCAAGGCCCCCGGTTAGGAAGGGGTGAGAGGTTTCACTGAGCGGGAGAAGGCGGCAAGTCCACGATGACTTTTAATCCCAGGAGAGCCTCCGCCGAGGAAGGAACCTTGTCTGAATCCCAGGAGAGCCTCCGCCGAAGGAAGAACGTAATGTAAATCCCAGGAGAGCCTCCGCCGAAGGAAGAACCTAGTATGAATCCCAGGAGAGCCTCCGCCGAAGGAAGAACCTAGTATAAATCCCAGGAGAGCCTCCGCCGAAGGAAGAACGTAATCTAAATCCCAGGAGAGCCTCCGCCGAAGGAAGTAGCCCACGTCTACCCAGACCTCTTGGGTTATACTCGAGCTCGTCGGTCGGTCGCTTGGGTCGTACCGTCCAGGCATGTGAGGAGTCCTTAACCCTTTGACCCCGGTTCTTCGTGGCTGACCGAGCCAGTGTTTATCTCGGGGCGTCGTGGTAGCGATGGAAATTTCCAAGGGCGATTCATCTCTCCTGAGCGCTTGCTGGCTATCGCCAAGACTGTACGTTGGTGATCGCTGGGAGGTCAGAGTGGAGGTGCGTTGGAGGGGGTTGTGGCGTGCGTGGGTCTACGACCCAGCAACCGGTGTCAGAGGCATGGCCCGTTTGAGGCAGACGGTCTGTGTGGACCACCGTGTGTGGACCACAGCAGGGCAGTAGGTCAGTGGACCAGCGGAGAGAGAGAGAGACTTTTTAATTTTTTTTTTTGATGCCACACCGCGTCACCCATCACCGGGGGAGGGAGGGAGGGGAGGAGGGAAGGGGAGGGAAGGGAGGGAAGGGAAGGGGATGAAACGACCTACGTCGCTGGTGATTAGATACGACACACACACACAACCACCCCTCCTCCTCCTCCCCTCCCCTTCCCTCCTCCCCTCCCCTTCCCTTCCCTCCCCTTCCCTCCCCTCCCTCCCCTTCCCTCCCCTCCTCCCCTTCCCTCCCCTAACTGTAGTGTCTTTGTTGGCAGCAGCGCGTCACACCCACCACTATCTCTGGACTACCTCCTCCTCCTCCACCTCACACACCCCACACCACACTCCACCTTCCTCCTCCACCTCACACACCCCACACCCTCCTCCACCTTCCTCCTCCACCTCACACACCCCACACCCTCCTCCACCTTCCTCCTCCACCTCACACACCCCACACCACACTCCACCTTCCTCCTCCACCTCACACACCCCACACCCTCCTCCACCTTCCTCCTCCACCTCACACACCCCACACTCTCCTCCACCTTCCTCCTCCACCTCACACACCCCACACCACACTCCACCTTCCTCCTCCACCTCACACACCCCACACCACACTCCACCTTCCTCCTCCACCTCACACACCCCACACCACACTCCACCTTCCTCCTCCACCTCACACACCCCACACCACACTCCACCTTCCTCCTCCACCTCACACACCCCACACCCTCCTCCACCTTCCTCCTCCACCTCACACCCCCCTCCACCTTCCTTCTCCTCCTCTCTCTCTCTCTCTCTCTCTCTCTCTCTCTCTCTCTCTCTCTCTCTCTCTCTCTCTCTCTCTCTCTCTCTCTCTCTCTTTCTACCTTCCTCCTGTATTAGAACGTGATACGAGAGAACGTCTCCCTCCTCCTCCCCTTCCCCTCCTCTTCCCCTTCCCCCAACACACACAAATGTGTCCAATGGTCTATGATCCAATGGTCCTTCTTACACCCCCCCATGAAACCCAGGGAGACGCGAAGACCATTTGCGACCGAGATGGTTCGTGAGCTTCGAAGGGAGGGTCTATGTGTGTGGGGGGGGGTGAGGGATGTGGGTGTGTGGATGTGGGTGTGTGGGGAGTGTGGGGGGGGAGTGTGGGGGTGGGGAGTGTGGGGTGTGATTGTGGGGGGGTGATCATGTGATGGCTTATCATGGGGCGGGCAGGAAGCTGAGGTCTGTCGCCCCGGTGAGCGACGCTACGGGAGGAGAGGGGAGGAGGAGAGGGGAGAAGGGGGAGTGGGGAAGGGGGAGGGGGGAAGGGGGCTTCATACGAGATGTGTGTATGTGGGGGGGGGGGTGGTCTGGTCGGGGGGGGAGGGGGGGGTGGTTAGGAGGGTGGGGGGAGGAGGGGTGGTCTCTCTTCCCCCCCCCTCCTCCTCCACTCCTCCTCCTCCCTCCCCCCCAGGTTGGGAACTTCAGCCTGGGGGAGGTTGAAGAAGGAGGGGGAGGAGGGAGGAAGGGGTGGTGGAGGGGCGTGGAGGGAGGGGGGGAAGCAGAAGAAGGGCTGCCCCCTTATCTTCAGCCTTTCTGGGAACACACACACACACACACACACACACACACACACACACACACACATCGGCTCTCTATCTCTCTGGGGTGGATTGGAACTCTCTGGGGTGGGTTGGAACTCTCTGTGGTGGGTTGGAACTCTCTGTGGTGGGTTGGAACTCTCTGGGGTGGATTGGAACTCTCGGGGGTGGATTGGAACTCTCTGGGGTGGATTGGAACTCTCTGGGGTGGGTTGGAACTCTCTGGGGTGGGTTGGAACTCTCTGGGGTGGATTGGAACTCTCTGGGGTGGGTTGGAACTCTCTGGGGTGGGTTGAAACTCTCTGGGGTGGATTGGAACTCTCTGGGGTGGATTGGAACTCTCTGGGGTGGGTTGGAACTCTCTGGGGTGGGCTGGAACTCTCTGGGGTGGATTGGAACTCTCTGGGGTTGGTTGGAACTCTCTGGGATGGGTTGGAACTCTCTGGGGTGGGTTGGAACTCTCTGGGGTGGGTTGGAACTCTCTGGGGTGGGTTGGAAAACCTCCCGAAGAACGAAAGCGAAACTTCAGACTTCAGCATAACGTACAGAAGGATCAAAGTCACATCACGTCACATCCCCCCCCCCAGATCCTCACCACTGTCTCGTGTTTTTTCAGTGGGGGATTAATACCCCCAGAGACACCGTCTTGAAGGTGTATCTGGGGTTATTAATCAAGCTTTATGCCCCCAGAGACAACACACGTGGCCCTGGTGTCCCCCAGCCTCACAACACACGGGCCCTGGTGTCCCCCAGCCTCACAACACACGGGCCCTGGTGTCCCCCAGCCTCACAACACACGTGCCCTGGTGTCCCCCAGCCTCACAACACACGGGCCCTGGTGTCCCCCAGCCTCACAACACACGGGCCCTGGTGTCCCCCAGCCTCACAACACACGTGGCCCTGGTGTCCCCCAGCCTCACAACACACGTGCCCTGGTGTCCCCCAGCCTCACAACACACGGGCCCTGGTGTCCCCCAGCCTCACAACACACGGGCCCTGGTGTCCCCCAGCCTCACAACACACGTGGCCCTGGTGTCCCCCAGCCTCACAACACACGGGCCCTGGTGTCCCCCAGCCTCACAACACACGGGCCCTGGTGTCCCCCAGCCTCACAACACACGGGCCCTGGTGTCCCCCAGCCTCACAACACACGGGCCCTGGTGTCCCCCAGCCTCACAACACACGTGGCCCTGGTGTCCCCCAGCCTCACAACACACGGGCCCTGGTGTCCCCCAGCCTCACAACACACGGGCCCTGGTGTCCCCCAGCCTCACAACACACGGGCCCTGGTGTCCCCCAGCCTCACAACACACGGGCCCCTGGTGTCCCCCAGCCTCACAACACACGTGGCCCTGGTGTCCCCCAGCCTCACAACACACGGGCCCTGGTGTCCCCCAGCCTCACAACACACGGGCCCTGGTGTCCCCCAGCCTCACAACACACGTGGCCCTGGTGTCCCCCAGCCTCACAACACACGGGCCCTGGTGTCCCCCAGCCTCACAACACACGTGGCCCTGGTGTCCCCCAGCCTCACAACACACGGGCCCTGGTGTCCCCCAGCCTCACAACACACGTGCCCTGGTGTCCCCCAGCCTCACAACACACGGGCCCTGGTGTCCCCCAGCCTCACAACACACGTGGCCCTGGTGTCCCCCAGCCTCACAACACACGTGGCCCTGGTGTCCCCCAGCCTCACAACACACGGGCCCTGGTGTCCCCCAGCCTCACAACACACGGGCCCTGGTGTCCCCCAGCCTCACAACACACGTGGCCCTGGTGTCCCCCAGCCTCACAACACACGGGCCCTGGTGTCCCCCAGCCTCACAACACACGTGGCCCTGGTGTCCCCCAGCCTCACAACACACGGGCCCTGGTGTCCCCCAGCCTCACAACACACGTGGCCCTGGTGTCCCCCAGCCTCACAACACACGGGCCCTGGTGTCCCCCAGCCTCACAACACACGTGGCCCTGGTGTCCCCCAGCCTCACAACACACGTGGCCCTGGTGTCCCCCAGCCTCACAACACACGTGGCCCTGGTGTCCCCCAGCCTCACAACACACGTGGCCCTGGTGTCCCCCAGCCTCACAACACACGTGGCCCTGGTGTCCCCCAGCCTCACAACACACGGGCCCTGGTGTCCCCCAGCCTCACAACACACGTGGCCCTGGTGTCCCCCAGCCTCACAACACACGTGGCCCTGGTGTCCCCCAGCCTCACAACACACGGGCCCTGGTGTCCCCCAGCCTCACAACACACGTGGCCCTGGTGTCCCCCAGCCTCACAACACACGTGGCCCTGGTGTCCCCCAGCCTCACAACACACGGGCCCTGGTGTCCCCCAGCCTCACAACACACGGGCCCTGGTGTCCCCCAGCCTCACAACACACGGGCCCTGGTGTCCCCCAGCCTCACAACACACGGGCCCTGGTGTCCCCCAGCCTCACAACACACGGGCCCTGGTGTCCCCCAGCCTCACAACACACGGGCCCTGGTGTCCCCCAGCCTCACAACACACGTGGCCCTGGTGTCCCCCAGCCTCACAACACACGGGCCCTGGTGTCCCCCAGCCTCACAACACACGTGGCCCTGGTGTCCCCCAGCCTCACAACACACGGGCCCTGGTGTCCCCCAGCCTCACAACACACGGGCCCTGGTGTCCCCCAGCCTCACAACACACGGGCCCCTGGTGTCCCCCAGCCTCACAACACACGTGGCCCTGGTGTCCCCCAGCCTCACAACACACGGGCCCTGGTGTCCCCCAGCCTCACAACACACGGGCCCTGGTGTCCCCCAGCCTCACAACACACGGGCCCTGGTGTCCCCCAGCCTCACAACACACGGGCCCTGGTGTCCCCCAGCCTCACAACACACGGGCCCTGGTGTCCCCCAGCCTCACAACACACGGGCCCTGGTGTCCCCCAGCCTCACAACACACGGGCCCTGGTGTCCCCCAGCCTCACAACACACGGGCCCTGGTGTCCCCCTGCCTCACAACACACGTGGCCCTGGTGTCCCCCAGCCTCACAACACACGGGCCCTGGTGTCCCCCAGCCTCACAACACACGTGGCCCTGGTGTCCCCCAGCCTCACAACACACGTGGCCCTGGTGTCCCCCAGCCTCACAACACACGGGCCCTGGTGTCCCCCAGCCTCACAACACACGTGCCCTGGTGTCCCCCAGCCTCACAACACACGTGGCCCTGGTGTCCCCCAGCCTCACAACACACGGGCCCTGGTGTCCCCCTGCCTCACAACACACGTGGCCCTGGTGTCCCCCAGCCTCACAACACACGGGCCCCTGGTGTCCCCCAGCCTCACAACACACGACGGGTTGTGGGACGATATCAACCCCCTCCCCCCAAAAAAAAGGGGGAACAGTTACAACCCGTGTGGGGTTGTGTTCACGGTAGAGGCCCCCCCCCCCCCCAGAGCATCGAGAACCAAAAGTTCTTCCAGTTATCATGACAGTTAGGATGAAGTTAGTGGAACCCCTTATAGAGTTAGGATGAAGTTAGTGGAACCCCCTTATAGAGTTAGGATGAAGTTAGTGGAACCCCCTTATAGAGTTAGGATGAAGTTAGTGGAACCCCTTATAGAGTTAGGATGAAGTTAGTGGAACCCCTTATAGAGTTAGGATGAAGTTAGTGGACCCCCTTATAGAGCAGGAGGAACAGAGCATACTCTCACCCCCTTATAGAGTTAGGATGAAGTTAGTGGACCCCCTTATAGAGAAGGAGGAACAGAGCACACTCACATCCCCTTATAGAGTTAGGATGAAGTTAGTGGAACCCATTATAGAGTTAGGATGAAGTTAGTGGAACCCCCTTATAGAGTTAGGATGAAGTTAGTGGACCCCCTTATAGAGTTAGGATGAATTTAGTGGGCCCCCTTATAGAGTTAGGATGAAGTTAGTGGGCCCCCTTATAGAGTTAGGATGAAGTTAGTGGAACCCCTTATAGAGTTAGGATGAAGTTAGTGGAACCCCTTATAGAGTTAGGATGAAGTTAGTGGACCCCCTTATAGAGCAGGAGGAACAGAGCATACTCTCACCCCCTTATAGAGTTAGGATGAAGTTAGTGGACCCCCTTATAGAGAAGGAGGAACAGAGCACACTCACATCCCCTTATAGAGTTAGGATGAAGTTAGTGGAACCCATTATAGAGTTAGGATGAAGTTAGTGGAACCCCCTTATAGAGTTAGGATGAAGTTAGTGGACCCCCTTATAGAGTTAGGATGAATTTAGTGGGCCCCCTTATAGAGTTAGGATGAAGTTAGTGGGCCCCCTTATAGAGTTAGGATGAAGTTAGTGGAACCCCTTATAGAGTTAGGATGAAGTTAGTGGAACCCCTTATAGAGTTAGGATGAAGTTAGTGGACCCCCTTATAGAGCAGGAGGAACAGAGCATACTCTCACCCCCTTATAGAGTTAGGATGAAGTTAGTGGACCCCCTTATAGAGAAGGAGGAACAGAGCACACTCACATCCCCTTATAGAGTTAGGATGAAGTTAGTGGAACCCATTATAGAGTTAGGATGAAGTTAGTGGAACCCCCTTATAGAGTTAGGATGAAGTTAGTGGACCCCCTTATAGAGTTAGGATGAAGTTAGTGGGACCCCCTTATAGAGCAGGAGGAACAGAGCACACTCACATCCCCTTATAGAGTTAGGATGAAGTTAGTGGGACCCCCTTATAGAGCAGGAGGAACAGAGCACACTCACATCCCCTTATAGAGTTAGGATGAAGTTAGTGGGACCCCCTTATAGAGCAGGAGGAACAGAGCACACTCACATCCCCTTATAGAGTTAGGATGAAGTTAGTGGAACCCCCTTATAGAGCAGGAGGAACAGAGCACACTCACATCCCCTTATAGAGTTAGTAGGATGAAGTTAGTGGGACCCCCTTATAGAGCAGGAGGAACAGAGCACACTCACATCCCCTTATAGAGTTAGGATGAAGTTACTGGGACCCCCTTATAGAGCAGGAGGAACAGAGCACACTCACATCCCCTTATAGAGTTAGGATGAAGTTAGTGGGACCCCCTTATAGAGCAGGAGGAACAGAGCACACTCACATCCCCTTATAGAGTTAGGATGAAGTTAGTGGAACCCATTATAGAGTTAGGATGAAGTTAGTGGAACCCATTATAGAGTTAGGATGAAGTTAGTGGAACCCCTTATAGAGTTAGGATGAAGTTAGTGGGACCCCCTTATAGAGCAGGAGGAACAGAGCACACTCACATCCCCTTATAGAGTTAGGATGAAGTTAGTGGAACCCCCTTATAGAGCAGGAGGAACAGAGCACACTCACATCCCCTTATAGAGTTAGGATGAAGTTAGTGGGACCCCCTTATAGAGCAGGAGGAACAGAGCACACTCACATCCCCTTATAGAGTTAGGATGAAGTTAGTGGGACCCCCTTATAGAGTTAGGATGAAGTTAGTGGGACCCCCTTATAGAGCAGGAGGAACAGAGCACACTCACATCCCCTTATAGAGTTAGGATGAAGTTAGTGGGACCCCCTTATAGAGCAGGAGGAACAGAGCACACTCACATCCCCTTATAGAGTTAGGATGAAGTTAGTGGGACCCCCTTATAGAGCAGGAGGAACAGAGCACACTCACATCCCCTTATAGAGTTAGGATGAAGTTAGTGGGACCCCCTTATAGAGCAGGAGGAACAGAGCACACTCACATCCCCTTATAGAGTTAGGATGAAGTTAGTGGGACCCCCTTATAGAGCAGGAGGAACAGAGCACACTCACATCCCCTTATAGAGTTAGGATGAAGTTAGTGGGACCCCCTTATAGAGTTAGGATGAAGTTAGTGGGACCCCCTTATAGAGCAGGAGGAACAGAGCACACTCACATCCCCTTATAGAGTTAGGATGAAGTTAGTGGGACCCCCTTATAGAGCAGGAGGAACAGAGCACACTCACATCCCCTTATCAGATTAGAACAATACAAAGATGGCAGTGTGGAAGATAACATTTCTCAGGAGCCACTGCTTCAGCGAGAGAGTTGACATATGGTCCTGGGTGTGACATATTCCAGGAGGGCCCACGTCACCACACTGGCCCAGCAGGAGGGCCCACGTCACCACACTGGCCCAGCAGGAGGGCCCACACCTCCATATTGGCCCAGCAGGAGGGCTTACGTCACCATACAGGGCCAAGTAGGAGGGCCCACACCTCCATATTGGCCCAGCAGGAGGGCTTACGTCACCATACAGGGCCAAGTAGGAGGGCCCACACCTCCATATTGGCCCAGCAGGAGGGCTTACGTCACCATACAGGGCCAAGCAGGAGGGCCCACACCACCCTACTGACCCAGCAGGAGGGCCCACACCACCATACTGACCCAGCAGGATGGCCCACATCACCTTACTGACTCAGCAGGAGGGCCCACATCACCATACAGGCCCAGCAGGAGGTCCCACATCACCATACAGGCCCAGCAGGAGGGCCCACATCACTCTACAGGCTCAACAGGAAGGAGGGCCCACACCACTCTACTGACACAGTAGGAGGGCCCACACCACCATACTTTCCCAGCAGGAGGGCCCCACAATCCCACAGCCCTGGGGTGTAAACCCATTCTTACTTTAGAAAGAAAAGATGAAAATCTTGTGTACCATCTGTGTACACCAGTCCACCTTGGACGTATGTGTGTGTGTGTGTGTGTCTCCTGTATGTGTGTGTGTGTGTGTGTGTGTGTGTGTGTGTGTGTGTGTGTGTGTCTCCTGTATGTGTGTGTGTGTGTGTGTGTGTGTGTGTGTGTGTGTGTCTCCTGTGTGTGTGTGTGTGTGTGTGTGTGTGTGTGTGTGTCTCCTGTAGTGTGTGTGTGTGTGTGTCTCCTGTATGTGTGTGTGTGTGTGTGTGTGTGTGTGTGTCTCCTGTATGTGTGTGTGTGTGTGTGTGTGTGTGTGCGTGTGTGCACGCAACTGTGGCGTCATCATGAAGGAGGGAGATAAACCGTACGATCTAAGTCGTCTTATCACGAACGGAAGAAGAAGAAAGAAAAAAAGAGATGCCAAGTTAGCGGTCGATTAGAGGCGGGAGGTCGTCCACTGCTAACCCACTTTTCTCTCACTTAAATGGTTGAAGTATAGCTGGTTTTAAGTACGTACCTCACTTTACGCCTTCATAAGTGACGCTAGGATCGACAACCAGTCGTGTGAATAATCCTGGCTCACCCTGTACGTGGCAATGATTCTATTCTTAAAAGAACTATTTCCTCTCCCCGCTGGGCGTTCGTGACGGAATCCGGATTCGTGGCAGCGAACGAGAAGTCCCTCCAAGAAGTCCCTTCCGCCTCTTTAGGAGCCTCCTGCATCCCTAGCGCCTCTCTAGGAGCCTCCTGCATCCCTAGCGCCTCTCTAGGAGCCTCCTGCATCCCTAGCGCCTCTCCAGGAGCCTCCTGCATCCCTAGCGCCTCTCCAGGAGCCTCCTGTATCCCTAGCGCCTCCAGGAGCCTACTGCATCCCTAGCGCCTCTCTAGGAGCCTCCTGCATCCCTAGCGCCTCTCCAGGAGCCTCCTGCATCCCTAGCGCCTCTCCAGGAGCCTCCTGTATCCCTAGCGCCTCTCTAGGAGCCTCCTGCATCCCTAGCGCCTCTCTAGGAGCCTCCTGCATCCCTAGCGCCTCTCCAGGAGCCTCCTGCATCCCTAGCGCCTCTCTAGGAGCCTCCTGCATCCCTAGCGCCTCTCTAGGAGCCTCCTGCATCCCTAGCGCCTCTCTAGGAGCCTCCTGCATCCCTAGCGCCTCTCCAGGAGCCTCCTGCATCCCTAGCGCCTCTCCAGGAGCCTCCTGTATCCCTAGCGCCTCCAGGAGCCTACTGCATCCCTAGCGCCTCTCCAGGAGCCTCCTGTATCCCTAGCGCCTCCAGGAGCCTCCTGCGTCCCTAGCGCCTCTCTAGGAGCCTCCTGCGTCCCTAGCGCCTCTCCAGGAGCCTCCTGCGTCCCTAGCGCCTCTCCAGGAGCCCCCTGCGTCCCTAGCGCCTCTCCAGGAGCCTCCTGCATCCCTAGCGCCTCTCCAGGAGCCTCCTGCGTCCCTAGCGCCTCTCCAGGAGCCTCCTGCATCCCTAGCGCCTCTCCAGGAGCCTCCTGCGTCCCTAGCGCCTCTCCAGGAGCCTCCTGCATCCCTAGCGCCTCTCCAGGAGCCTCCTGTATCCCTAGCGCCTCTCTAGGAGCCTCCTGCATCCCTAGCGCCTCTAGGAGCCTCCTGCATCCCTAGCGCCTCTCTAGAAGCCTCCTGCATCCCTAGCGCCTCTTCAGGAGCCTCCTGCATCCCTAGCGCCTCTCTAGGAGCCTCCTGCATCCCTAGCGCCTCTCTAGGAGCCTCCTGCATCCCTAGCGCCTCTCTAGGAGCCTCCTGCATCCCTAGCGCCTCTCTAGGAGCCTCCTGTATCCCTAGCGCCTCTCCAGGAGCCCACTGCATCCCTAGCGCCTCTTCAGGAGCCTCCTGCGTCCCTAGCGCCTCTCCAGGAGCCTCCTGCGTCCCTAGCGCCTCTCTAGGAGCCTCCTGCGTCCCTAGCGCCTCTCCAGGAGCCTCCTGCGTCCCTAGCGCCTCTCCAGGAGCCCCCTGCGTCCCTAGCGCCTCTCCAGGAGCCTCCTGCATCCCTAGCGCCTCTCCAGGAGCCTCCTGCGTCCCTAGCGCCTCTCCAGGAGCCTCCTGCATCCCTAGTGCCTCTTCAGGAGCCTCCTGCATCCCTAGCGCCTCTCTAGGAGCCTCCTGCATCCCTAGCGCCTCTCCAGGAGACTCCTGCATCCCTAGAGCCTCTCCAGGAGCCTCTTGCATCCCTAGCGCCTCTCTAGGAGCCTCCTGCATCCCTAGCGCCTCTCCATGAGACTCCTGCATCCCTAGCGCCTCTCCAGGAGCCTCCTGCATCCCTAGCGCCTCTCCAGGAGACTCCTGCATCCCTAGAGCCTCTCCAGGAGCCTCTTGCATCCCTAGCGCCTCTCCAGAGCCTCCTGCATCCCTAGCGCCTCTCCAGGAGCCTCCTGTTTACCGTATGGCGTCCTAGCTACGTCTCTTCGATGTATATCAACTGACTGTTATATTTCTCTCTTGTGTCTCCCCTGATGATGTGATTATGACACGAAAGTGCACTTGGGAACTTATCGTGTTTCATTTCCTCGTGGACTCATAGAAATACACTTGATCACGCGCAAAACAGTGATCCTTTCCAATATATATATATATATATATATATATATATATATATATATATATATATATATATATATATATATATATATAATCCCTGGGGATAGGGGATTAAGAATACTTCCCACGTATTCCCTGCGTGTCGTAGAAGGCGACTAAAAGGGGAGGGAGCGGGGGGCTGGAAATCCTCCCCTCTCGGTTTTTTTTTTATTTTTCCAAAAGAAGGAACAGAGAATTGGGCCAGGGAGGGTATTCCCTCAAAGGCCCAGTCCTCTGTTCTTAACGCTACCTCGCTAATGCGGGAAATGGCGAATAGTTTGAAAGAAAGAAAAGATATATATATATATATATATATATATATATATATATATATATATATATATATATATATATATATATATATATATATATATATGTATATGTGATGTTTTGCGGGTGTAATGAGGTACTGTAAGTTGTATGAATTTCTCCAGGATTCTAAGAGGTGGCTGCAGATTTTTATGACATAGATGCAGATTTTTATGAGGTAGATGCAGATTTTTGTGAGGTAGATGCCTATTTTTGTGAGGTAGATGCCGATTTTTGTGAGGTAGATGCCGATTTTTGTGAGGTAGATGCAGATTTTTGTGAGGTAGATGCCGATTTTTGTGAGGTAGATGCAGATTTTTTATGAGGTGGATGCAGATTTTTATGAGGTGGATGCAGATGTTTATGAGGTGGATGCAGATTTTTATGAGGTGGATGCAGATGTTTTATGAGGTGGATGCAGATTTTTATGAGGTGGATGCAGGCTTCATGGGGTGGGTGCAGGTTTTATGAGGTGGATGCAGATTTTACGAGGTGCATTCAGATTTTTTTTATGTGGTGGATGTAGATTCATGAGGTGGATTCAGATTTTACGAGGTGGATTCAGATTTTTTTATGAGGTAGATGTAGATTTATGAGGTCGATTCAGATTTTTATGAGGTGGACGTAGATTTTATGAGGTAGTTGCATGCAGATTTCATGAGAGACGATTGTAGATTTTATGAGGTGGTTGTAGAGTTTATGAGGCACTGGCAGAGTTTATGAGGGTGCTGCAGATTTCATAAGGGTCATTTGACGATTAATCTTGTAGGGAAAAATATCACTTAATGTCAAACGTAAGAAAAGTTCGAGAATGTTGAGTTCTGCCTGGGGTAGAAAGTAGAGTCACTGTGGTAGAAAGTAGAGTCACTGTGGTAGAAAGTAGTCACTGTGGTAGAAAGTAGAGTCACTGTGACAGTGGGTAGAGTCAGTGTGATGAAAAGGTAGAGTCGGTGTGGGAGAGAGTAGAGTCAGTGTCATAGAGAGTAGAGTCAGTGTGGTAGAGAGCAGAGTCATTGTGATAGAGAGTAGAGTCAGTATGATTGAGGGTAGAGTCAGTGTGACAGAGTAGAATCAGCGTGGTAGAGAATAGAATCAGTGTGGTAGGGAGTAGAATCAGCGCGGTAGAGTCAGTGTGGTAGAGAGAGAGAGAGAGAGAGAGAGAGAGAGAGAGAGAGAGAGAGTAGAGTCAGTGTGGTAGAGATAGAGAGAGAGAGAGTAGAGTCAGTGTGATAGAGAGCAGAATCAGTGTGGAAGAGACTAGAGTCAGTGTCGTAGAGAGAAAGAGAGAGAGAGAGAGAGAGAGAGAGAGAGAGAGAGAGAGAGAGAGAGAGAGAGAGAGTCAGTGTGGTAGAGAGAGAGAGAGAGAGAGAGTAGAGAGTCAGTGTCGTGGTGGAGATAGCAGACAGGCGGTCAACTTCTCAACGCCTGATATGGCTTATCTACGCTCCACTAAACCAAGCCAGGTCAGCAGGCTGGTGACGTAATATTCTCCCCCCCAAAAAAAACCCACAAGATAAGAAATAAATAATAATAATAATAATTTCCCCCAGCCGACATATTATGTTGTTCTCTTCCCATCGGATTTGATTGCCTTCTTCTTCTTCTTCCACTAATGGGGGAAGAGGGGGGTCTGTGTTCATGGGGTGGGGGAAGGGGTGGTAATTGATGGGGTAAATCGTAGAGAGGGGGTGGTAATTGATGGGAGGAAAATCGTGGAGAGGGGGTGGTAATTGATGGGGTAAATCGTAGAGAGTGGGTGGTAATTGATGGGGGAAATCGTAGTGAAGGGGTGGTAATTGATGGGGTAAATCGTAGAGAGGGGGTGGCAATTGATGGGAAATCGTAGAGAGGGGGTGGTAATTGATGGGGTAAATCGTAGAGAGGGGGTGGTAATTGATGGGGTAAATCGTAGAGAGGGGGTGGTAATTGATGGGGTAAATCGTAGAGAGGGGGTGGTAATTGATGGGGGGAAATCGTAGTGAAGGGGTGGTAATTGATGGGGGGAAAATCGTGGAGAGGGTGTGGTAATTGATGGGGAAAATCGTAGAGAGGGGTGGTAATTGATGGGGTAAATCGTAGAGAGGGGTTGGTAATTGATGGGGTAAATCGTAGAGAGGGGTGGTAATTGATGGGGTAAATCGTAGAGAGGGGTGGTAATTGATGGGGGAAATCGTAGAGAGGGGGTGGTAATTGATGGGGGGAAATCGTAGAGAGGGGGTGGTAATTGATGGGGTAAATCGTAGAGAGGGGTGGTAATTGATGGGGGAAATCGTAGAGAGGGGGTGGTAATTGATGGGGTAAATCGTAGGGAGGGGTTGGTAATTGATGGGGAAATCGTAGAGAGATAGAGAGATTTAAGAACCCTTGTTGGGCCTGGGTTTAGCTCGGATCAGTTTGGAATGGGAGCGACACACGGGGGGGCGGGTTTCGACCCTGTGGGAAGGTAACGGTGTGTGGGGGTGTGGTGTGGGGGAGGTGTGGTGAATGATGGAGGAAGCAAGGAAGGAAGGAAGGAAGGAAGGAATGAAGGAAGCTGCTTCTGCGTGTGTGGTGAGAGAGAGAGAGAGAGAGAGAGAGAGAGAGAGAGAGAGAGAGAGAGAGAGAGAGAGAGAGAAGGGACCAGGAATGTCGCTTCGGACGCCGAGAGAGAGAGAGAGAGAGAGAGAGAGAGAGAGAGAGAGAGAGAGAGAGAGAGAGAGAGAGAGAGATTCCCCCCCGGGGGGATCCATGTCAACAGCTGATCCATGTCAACACAGGAGAGAGATGATGAACAGCTGATCCATGTCAACACAGGAGAGATGATGAACAGCTGATCCATGTCAACACAGAGAGAGATGATGAACAGCTGATCCATGTCAACACAGGAGAGAGATGATGAACAGCTGATCCATGTCAACACAGGAGAGATGATGAACAGCTGATCCATGTCAACACAGGAGAGAGATGATGAACAGCTGATCCATGTCAACACAGGAGAGAGATGATGAACAGCTGATCCATGTCAACACAGGAGAGAGATGATGAACAGCTGATCCATGTCAACACAGGAGAGAGATGAACAGCTGATCCATGTCAACACAAGAGAGATGATGAACAGCTGATCCATGTCAACACAGGAGAGAGATGATGAACAGCTGATCCATGTCAACACAGGAGAGAGATGATGAACAGCTGATCCATGTCAACACAGGAGAGAGATGATGAACAGCTGATCCATGTCAACACAGGAGAGAGATGATGAACAGCTGATCCATGTCAACACAGGAGAGAGAGAGAGAGAGAGAGAGAGAGAGAGAGAGAGAGAGAGAGAGAGAGAGAGAGAGAGAGACCACCCCCTCTCCCCCAGGCCCACAGGCCACCGAAGTCATCGCCACAGAAGAAGAAAAAAAACCCATCGGCCAGGGGGGGGGGAAAAAAAAGGTATGTCACTGCCATGCATCGGGGTCTATGATTTCTGGGGAAAAATTCCCATCATGGCGGTAACTAGGGGATATAGAGGGAGAAAGTGTGTCACTGTGATGCATCGGGGTCTGACTTTGCATATCCCGTTGTGTGACAGAAGAAAGGAAGGAGAGAGAGAGAAAAAATAAAAAAAAGAGAAAGATCCATTTTTTTTATTCGTAACAGAAAAAACACTGGAGACATTTACATATTTACAGTGGGGCAGGCAAACACACACACACACACACACACACACACACACACGTGAGATGGCCAATGGATGGGGTCCAAACGAATGTATATATCTAACAGTACAAAATAGGTAATCACACACACACACACACACACACACACACACACACACACACACACACACACACACGCGCATACGCAATACAATTTAAGTTAACCATAAGTGAGGATTATAAGACTTTTGACTTGTTTACATCTTTGAGACACTTATTTTTACAGCGATTTTATAAAGTAAAACACTTTTGGTCCTCGTTCAGTGTAGAGAGTACGAGGGGAAATATAACATTGTCAAATATATAGATTGATTTATTTATTGAAATGATTATGAGATGTTTGAGGATAGTGTGTGTGTGTGTGCGGTTTGCTTCTGCAAGGTGTTACCGGGCTCTGCCTGCCTGTGGTGGCGGCCACGAGTGAAAAGTCGCCTTCGTCGGAGGCTGTGGCATTGTCCACCGACACACACACACACACATAGTAGGGGTACAATCAACTTCTCATTCCAATGGGGTCCAACCTTCCCCTGGCACTGATTGCAGCGCAGCATCGAAGTTGGGAAAAGGAGTAGGTGGTGGCGAAAGAGATGCTTCTGGCATGTTGCCCCCGTGGTGGTGTGGTGGATCGGCGGCACGATGATGGAGACTTGGTATGTGTGTGTGTGTGTGTGTGTGTGTGTGTGTGTGGGTGTGTCCTCCTCTTAGAAGCAGAGCTTGTCCTTGACCTTGAGGTAGTATATGAGTCCAGCGATGAGTGCCACTCCAGCCAAAGTGCCGATGACTATACCAGCGATCTCCCCGCCAGACAGCCCTGCGTGTGCGGAAAGGGAAGAGAGAAGAGTAAGGGTACCCATCTTAGATTGAGGGACATCTATATATGAACAGGTTTTAAAAAGATTTTACGTATGGTGAAAGTATTATATATATATATATATATATATATATATATATATATATATATATATATATATATTTCGTATACTTTGTCGCTGTCTCCCGCGTTAGTAAGGTAGCGCAAGGAAACATACACATGTATGTACATACACGTCCACAGACACAGCACATATACATACCTATACATCTCAACGTATACATATATATACACACACAGACATATACATATATACACATGTTCATAATTCATACTGTCTGTCCTTATTCCTTCTCGTCGCCACCTCGCCACACATGAAATGACAACCCACTACCCCCGCATGTGAGCGAGGTAGCGCTAGGAAAAGAAAACAAAGGCCCCATTCGTTCACACTCAGTCTCTAGCTGTCATGTAATAATGCCCGAAACCAGAGCTCCCTTTCCACATCCAGGCCCCACAGAACTTTCCATGGTTTACCCCAGACGCTTCACATGCCCTGGTTCAATCCACTGACAGCACGTCGACCCCGGTATACCACATCGTTCCAATTCACTCTATTCCTTGCACGCCTTTCACCCTCCTGCATGTTCAGGCCCCGATCACTCAAAATCTTTTTCACTCCATCTTTCCACCTCCAATTTGGTCCCCCGCTTCTCCTCGTTCCCTCCACTTCTGACACATATATCCTCTTGGTCAGTCTTTCCTCACTCATTCTCTCCATGTGACCAAACCATTTCAAAACACCCTCTTCTGCTCTCTCAACCACTCTTTTTATTACCACACATCTCTCTTACCCTTTCATTACTTACTCGTTCAAACCACCTCACACCACATATTGTCCTCAAACATCTCATTTCCAGCACATTCACCCTCCTCCGCACAACTGTATCTATAGCCCACGCCTCGCAACCATATAACGTTGTTGAAACCACTATTCCTTCAAACATATCCATTTTTGCTTTCCAAGATAACGTTCTCGCCTTCCACACATTTTTCAACGCTCCCAGAACTTTTGCCCCCTCCCCCATCCTATGATTCACTTCTGCTTCCATGTTTCCAAGCCACTGGCAAATCCACTCCAAGATATCTAAAACATATCACTTCCTCCAGCTTTTCTCCATTCAAACTTACCTCCCAATTGACTTGACCCTCAACCCTACTGTACCTAATAACCTTGCTCTTATTCACATTTACTCTTAACTTTCTTCTTTCACACACTTTACCAAACTCAGTCACCAGCTTCTGCAGTTTCTCACCCGAATTGGCCACCAGCTCCCTATCATCAGCTAACAACAGCTGACTCACTTCCCAAGCTCTCTCATCCACAACAGACTGCATACTTGCCCCTCTTTCCAAAACTCTTGCATTCACCTCCCTAACAACCCCATCCATAAACAAATTAAACAACCATGGAGACATCACACACCCCTGCCGCGAACCTACATTCACTGAGAACCAATCACTTTCCTCTCTTCCTACACGTGCACATGCCTTACATCCTCGATAAAAACTTTTCACTGCTTCTAACAACTTGCCTCCCACACCATATATTCTTAATACCTTCCACAGAGCATCTCTATCAACTCTATCATATGCCTTCTCCAGATCCATAAATGCTACGTACAAATCCATTTGCTTAGAATATATATATATATATATATATATATATATATATATATATATATATATATATATATATATATATAAAAGAGATTTTGGAGGAAGTGAAGTAAGACTGCCATACCATTGTCTTGGCCCCCAGGTGTCACAGGGTTGGAGGTGGTGGTGTGGGTGATGGGTTGAGAGGTGCTACCATCCTCCGAGGTCAGCTCTGTGGAGAGGTCTTCGTCTGTGGTGAACACACCGTCGTCTGTGGTGCTCTCTTCTGTCGGGAGGATCTCTGTCGTGCTGGCACCTGTGGACGATATTACAGGGTTGGGACATTCTAGCGGTGGTAGGGAAAGCGTGTGTGTGGGTGTGTGTGGGTGTGTGGGTGGGTGTGTGTGTGTGGGTGTGTGTGTGTCTGTGTGCGTGTGTGGGTGTGTGTCATCACCTTAAGCTGTGGTAGGACTGGTCCTTCATCACGACGGTACGACCTTCCTGGGGGAGAGAGAGAGAGAGAGAGAGAGAGAGAGAGAGAGAGAGAGAGAGAGAGAGAGAGAGAGAGAGAGAGAAGGAAGGAAGGGGGGGTGGGCGCCATTGCCTCCGAAGCCTTGGCGGGGGGTCCTCTCTGAAGCCCTGAAAGGGGTCTCTAAAGCACTGGTTGGGGTCTCTGAAGCCCTGGCTGGGGTCTCTAAATCCCTGGCTGGGGGTCTCTGAAGCCATGCTGGAGGTCTCTGAAGCCCTGAAGGGGTCTCTGAAGCCCTGAAGGGGTCTCTGAAGCCCTAACTGGGGGTCTCTGAAGCCCTGGCTGGGGGTCTCTGGGGTCTCTGAAGCCCTGGCTGGGGGTCTTTGAAGCACTGAAGGGATCTCTGAAACCTAACTAGGGGTCTGTGAAACCCTGGCTTGGGTCTCTGAAACCCTGGCTGGGGGTCTCTGAAGCCTATGAAGAGGTCATGAATGGTTCAGTGGTTCAGAGACCCCCCAAAAAGAGAAAAGAGACCTATACACGAGGCAGGATTCGTACCGTCGTGTTCTAGAGGGCCAACCTAACCTATAGGGTAGGGTCTTCGTTATGGATTACCTCGCCTGGCGAGGGTCTGCCACAGACCCCCGCCACCGACCTCTTACCTTCTCCTCCGTCGCCACCCGCGGGGTCTTCCACCTCAGCGGCGGCCTCTGGCAGGTCCTCCGGATCGAGTCCTGCGGGGAGGGCGAGGCCCTTCAGGTCCTCATGTTCTGCTGACTTGATCCCCTCTTGCACTGACCCTAGAGGCGGCACCTGGAGAACACGAAGAACAAACGGGGATGTATTGGTAACCTGAGAACTGAACATGTCTGTTCCTCTCCCCCAGACCTGAACATTTCTGTTCCCCTCCAGACCTGAACATGTCCCTGAACATTGTCCCTTCCCCAAGACCTGAACATTGTCCCTTCCCCCCCCAGACCTGAACATTGTCCCTTCCCCCCCAGACCTGAGCATGTCTGTTCCCCTCCAGACCTGAACATGGACGTTCCCCTCCCCCAGACCTGAACATGTCTGTTCCCCTCCAGACCTGAACATGTCTGTTCCCCTCCAGACCTGAACATGTCTGTTCCCCTCCAGACCTGAACATGGACGTTCCCCTCCAGACCTGAACATGTCTGTTCCCCTCCAGACCTGAACATGGACGTTCCCCTCCAGACCTGAACATGTCTGTTCCCCTCCAGACCTGAACATGTACGTTCCCCTCCAGACCTGAACATGTCCCTGAACATTGTCCCTTCCCCTCCAGACCTGAACATTGTCCCTTCCCCCCCCCCCCCAGACCTGAACATGTCCGTTCCCCCAGACCTGAACATGTCCGTTCCCCCAGACCTAAACTTTGATAAGATATTCTTGGGGTCATTACTAGCTGCGTCCCTGGGTGGGTATTGGTCTAGTCTGTACTGATCTTATGGTCTGTGGGAGGATCTCAAGGAGGATCTGCAGGAGGGAATCATGAGACGGTCTCTGCACGAGGTGTCAGTACATGCTTAACGGGCCACAGTGCTCTCGGAATTCGAACTGAGCGAAAGATTTTACTTCAGCGGCTGAACCTGAATGTCTGAATGCAAAAGAAAGAACTGGTTCTCGCATGCATGGAAAAACCAGAGAGGACTTGGGACTACTTACCAGGCCTGCTGACGCTGCCACCACAAGAAGGAAGACGAGGGAAAAGCGCTTCATTTGGAGGTATGCTGGATGGCCGTGGCTGTCAAGGGAGAGATATGGAAACACAGCTCAGGTAAATACTGGCAATTTCTCGATAGACACATCATGTGCGACAAAGTAAATATGTACCAAAGAAAGTACCAAGAAATTCGTACCAAGAAATTCGTCCCGTTTCACCATACCAGTACAGAGAGGGGGTCTATTTCTTATCTGAGTTCTTTCTGAGTCTCTCGCCCCCCATCTATCATAGGTCTTAGAGTGTTTTTTCCCACCCCCTCGGAATAAAACATTCAGAATACCACAGGCCAGAGCTCCTTGGGACACTTCGATCCATCTTATGAACCACAAATCAAATTGTAAACCACAAGTTTAGAATTTCCAAACACTGTAAATCGCAAGTTTGTAAAACCACGGGTTTACTATTGTAAATCAAATATTGTCAAATATTGCAAGCCACAAGTCAAGTATTGTGAACCACATCAAATATTGTAAACCACAGATCATATATTGTAAACCACAGGTCAAATATTGTAAACTACAGGTCAAATATTGTAAGTCACAGGTCAAACATTGTAAACCACACGTCAAATACTGTAAACCACGGGTCAGATATTGTAAACCACGGTACAACTTTCAGGCCCCACATGCCTAGGGCACAATTTTCAGGCTCCACATGCCTAAGGTACAACTTCAAGGCTCCACATGCCTAGGGTACAACTTCAAGGCTCCACATGCCTAGGGTACAACTTCCAGGCTCCACATGCCTAGGGTACAACTTCAAGGCTCCACATGCCTAGGGTACAACTTCCAGGCTCCATATGCCTAGGGTACAACTTCCAGGTTCCACATGCCTAGGGTACAACTTCCAGGCTCCACATGCCTAGGGTACAACTTCCAGGCTCCACATGCCTAGGGCACAACTTCCAGGTTCCAGGAAATCCAGTGACCTGACGAAGACCATTCAGGTAAATCCAGTGACCTGACGAAGAACATTTAGGTAAATCCAGTGACCTGACGAAGACCATTCAGGTAAATCCAGTGACCTGACGAAGACCATTCAGGTAAATCCAGTGACCTGACGAAGACCATTCAGGTAAATCCAGTGACCTGACGAAGAACATTCAGGTAAATCCAGTGACCTGACGAAGACCATTCAGGTAAATCCAGTGACCTGACGAAGACCATTCAGGTAAATCCAGTGACCTGACGAAGACCATTCAGGTAAATCCAGTGACCTGACGAAGACCATTCAGGTAAATCCAGTGACCTGACGAAGACCATTCCACTTCATTGTCTTGGCACAATATTCCGGACCTCAACATCACGATTTAATCCCTCCCCCCTTTAAAATGAAAGAAATGAGATGAACGCAGCATTCTTCATTCCACATGAGGGGGTGAGGGGGATGTGAGGGTTTATAGAAAGGTGGGAGGGCCGAAACAAACGCCTGTAAGTTTTCCGACCCGGGATGGTCGTGTGTCTGGCCAGGTTTCTGATGTCTCGGGTGAGGTTCTAACTCCATATATACTTGTCAGTATCGACTCTCAGCACGATTTGACTGAGCACCTCATCCAGTCTGACTTCAGAACCAGAACCCACTGGTTCTACATTACAGTGGTGGTTCTCTTTCTCTCTTCTGTAGCTATTACTCCGATTTCTAGTCTGACTTCAGAACTAGAACCCACTGGTTCTACATTACAGTGGTGGTTCTCTTTCTCTCTCTCTTCTGTAGCCATTACTCCGGTTTCTAGTCTGACTTCAGAAATAGAACCCACTGGTTCTATATTACAGTGTTAGTTATGTTTCTCTCTCTCTTCTGTAGCTATTACTCCGGTTTCTAGTCTGACTTCAGAACTAGAACCCACTGGTTCTACATTACAGTAGTGGTTCTCTTTCTCTCTCTCTTTTCTGTAGCTATTACTCCGGTTTCTGCTCCCGAGGGCGTCAGGTGAATGTTTTGTGTCCATCTGGGACTCTGGGTTGCGCCTTTCTAAAGTCAATTCTTTCTTTCGTTCCAAAACGGCGAAACCGCGAAGAGTTTTTTGGGGGGACTTTACCATCTCATCCTTTGCATCAGCTGCGACCTACAGGTTCACTGGTTCTTCCACAATTCATAGATTGTCTTTCCCATTTCACTCTTCTTTTCTATCACTTCTTTGTGTGTTTTTTTCTTTCTTTCTAGATACGATTCACGGTGACACACCTACGTAAACGAGTGTGTGTGTATTTGTGTGTGTGTGTGTGTGTGTGTGTGTGTGTGTGTGTGTGTGCGTGTGTGTGTGTGTGTGTGTGTAGAGGAGACAAAGACATAGTACATATACACAAAGTTAAGAGACGGGCAGTGCTGACGGTACTATAGCTGTCTCTCCCGTAGACAAAGCGACTCTCTCTTTTTAGTTCCCGTTTCTCCTTTAACTCCATCTTGGATGACTCTCATATTCCTTCACTCTCTGATGCTCCTCTTTCTAATCCTTTACCTCTTCCCGTAATCTCCTATCGAGCTGTCTGAAAGGCAGTGCTTTCTCTGGACACAAGCGAGGCTTATGGTCCTGATGGCATGCCATCCCCGTGTGCTGAAAGAGTGTGTCTTTGAACTTGCACCTGTGCTTGCTCGTCTATTCTACTGGCACCTGTGCTTGCTCGTCTATTCCACTTGCACCTGTGCTTGCTCGTCTGTTCCATTTGCACCTGTGCTTGCTCGTCTATTCCAAATTGCACCTGTGCTTGCTCGTCTGTTCCATTTGCACCTGTGGTTGCTCGTCTATTCCACTTGCACCTGTGCTTGCTCGTCTATTCCATTTGCACCTGTGCTTGCTCGTCTGTTCCACTTGCACCTGTGCTTGCTTGTCTGTTCCACTTGCACCTGTGCCTGCTCGTCTGTTCCACTAGCACCTGTGCTTTCTCGTCTCTTCCACTTGCACCTGTGCTTGCTCGTCTCTTCCACTTTCACCTGTGCTTGCTCGTCTCTTCCACTTGCACCTGTCCTTGCTCGTCTCTTTCACTTGCACCTGTGCTTGCTCGTCTCTTCCACTTGCACCTGTGCTTGCTTGTCTGTTCCACTTGCACCTGTGCTTGCTCGTCTCTTCCACTTGCACCTGTGCTTGCTTGTCTGTTCCACTTGCACCCGTGCTTGCTCGTCTCTTCCACTTGCACCTGTGCTTGCTCGTCTGTTCTACTTGCACCTGTGCTTGCTTGTTTCTTCCACTTGCACCTGTGCTTGCTCGTCTCTTCCACTTGCACCTGTGCTTGCTCGTCTCTTCCACTTGCACCTGTGCTTGCTCGTCTCTTCCACTGGCACCTGTGCTTGCTCGTCTATTCCACTTGCACCTGTGCTTGCTCGTCTGTTCCATTTCTGTTTGAGAAACAGAACTTTTCCCTCTGCTTGGAAGCACGCGTAGGTACATCCCATCCCTAAGAAGTGTGACCATTCTGACTCCTCTAACTTAACTATCTTCTTGTTGCTCTCACATCCACCAATTCCAAAGTATTGGAATCCCTCCTCAACTCCCATACCCACGGACGTTTGAATCTCATCGTCTTCTCTCTGATCACCAGTATAGTTTCTGTAAGACGAGAGTCCACTGGTGATGCTCTTTTCTATCTTACTAATAAAATCTGGTCATCATCCCAGAAAGATTTTGGGGGGGAATTATGTGTTGTTGCCCTTGATATTTCCAAAGCTTTTGACAGGGTGTGGCATCGGGGTCTCATCTATAAGCTCCCCTTCCCTCACGTTGCTCCCTCATATCTAGCTTCCTCTCTGGCCGGTCTGTCTCAGTGGTTGTTGATAGGTCAGCACTACTCAGCAAGCTACTGCGTCACATGATTGCTGTGTGGCCATTGGCAACTCACGGTTTTAATATCTGCTTATATTTTATTTCCCCCACACCCCAAAGCTCAGGAACTCTGTACCCTCTCATGTCCTCCTTCCCAATACCTATGAGTTGGTGTATATGAAGAGACACGTTTTCCACACTCTTCAAAATTCGTATATACTCTCCCTCGTTTTGTATCACTTGCACAATGTTCTCTTTATTTCAAGTTAAGGTCTGTGAGTGTAGCTTTCAATATGGACTAGGATCTTTTATAATATTATCTGCCATATGGTGAGCATTAGCTGTGAGAAAATATATATAACAAGGCGACCATTTAAACCTAGCTTAACATAGCGAAGTAAACGGGGCGATTATTGAAAATCTAGCTTAGTATAGCCTAGTGGATAGGGCGATTATGGAAATCTAGCTTAACATAGCTTAGTGCACAAGGCGATCATTGAAACCTAGCTTAGCATAGCTTAGAGCACGGAGCGTTTATTGAAACCTAGCTTAGCATAGCTTAGTACACGAGGCGATCATTGAAACCTAGCTTAGCATAGCTTAGAGCACGGGGCAGTCATTTAAACCTAGCTTAGCATAGCCTAGTGCACGGGGCGATTATCAAAACCTAGCATAACATAGCCTAGAACACGGGGCGACTATCAAAACCTAGCTTAGCATAGCCTAGCCTAGTACACGGGGCGATTATCCAAACCTAGCTTAGCCTAACCTAGAACACGGGGCGATTATCAAAACCTAGCTTAGCCTAGCTTAGTGCACGGGGCGATCATCAAAACCTAGCTTAGCCTAGCTTAGTCGCACGGACCCTCACCTCATAAGGGTACCCCATTCATCAAAGTGGCAATAGATTAATCTAAAGGAAAATTCCAGGACAAAAATGGCCAAAAGTGTTTCGATTTTGGGGAGGGTGAGTTCCTTCCTCCCCCACCACTTTAACTTTACTTAATTACTTAAAAGTGAAGTGGCACAGCACATTTCCCGTAGGTCACGCTCTTGACTAATAATGTAATAATATGTTAATAAACATGGACTGCGCACGACGTCCCCACAGTGAATGAAAGAAAAAAAAAAATGAGGAAAAAAAAAATCGAATCGCAGAACTCACGGTACAAATATGGCGCGTGCGTCCGTCTCCAAGCGAGGGTTGGCGCGAACTGGCGGTCTAGGGTGGCCGTTGACGCCGTTAATTAGTTCGTCTAACACCGCCCTTATCACCAGTGACGTCACGGAGGGAGGGAGAAGGGAGGGAGGTTATTGGAGGGGCCCGTCAACCTCCTCCTCCTCCTCTGGGCATGAAATACCCAACCCCTTTGACTCCCTATGACGTCACTCGCCCTCTCTCTTGGGGGATGACGTCACTCGCTCTCTCGGGGTGACGTCACTCCCTCTCTCGCGCCCCCAAAAGCTAGATTATCGAATGTGGCGAAATCCCCCGAACTTACACCGATCGGGTTCCTTTGAGCGAAATTACCACAAGAGCGGTTTTTTTCAATGGCGCTTTTATCTTCTAGCTTCCCCGAGGACGTCAGCAATGGCTTTGGGAAATGCACTAGATCGTTTGTGCTATACGGGGGGCGGCGCGGGAGGAGGCGGCGCCAGCGAGGGTGTGACGTCAGACGGAGGGGGATCAGGAGAGAGAGAGAGAGAGAGAGAGAGAGAGAGAGAGAGAGAGAGAGAGAGAGAGAGAGAGAGTGGACTGTGTGCGTATAAGGCCGTTGCTAGTCTGCTCCTCCTGTGTTACCGGACGCTACCTGCTTGTGGTATACCACACAAAGCCCTTGAAATAAATGGTATCCCTGATCTGTATAATAATAATAGTAATAACAATAATAATGATAATAATAATAATAATAATAATAATAATAATAATAATAATGATAATAATGATAATAATGATGATAATAATGATAATGATTAACAATAATAATAATAATGATAATGATAATAATAATGATAACAATAATAGTAATAATAATGATAATAATAATAAAGATAATAATAATAATAATAATAATAATAATAATAATAATGATAATAATAATAATAATAATAATGGAATGAGTATTTTGAAGGTTTGTTGAATGTGTCTGATGACAGAGTGGCAGATATAGGGTGTTTGGGTCGAGGTGGTGTGCAAAGTGAGAGGGTTAGGGAAAATGATTTGGTAAACAGAGAAGAGGTAGTAAAAGCTTTGCGGAAGATGAAAGCCGGCAAGGCAGCAGGTTTGGATGGTATTGCAGTGGAATTTATTAAAAAAGGGGGTGACTGTATTGTTGACTGGTTGGTAAGGTTATTTAATGTATGTATGACTCATGGTGAGGTGCCTGAGGATTGGCGGAATGCGTGCATAGTGCCATTGTACAAAGGCAAAGGGGATAAGAGTGAGTGCTCAAATTACAGAGGTATAAGTTTGTTGAGTATTCCTGGTAAATTATATGGGAGGGTATTGATTGAGAGGGTGAAGGCATGTACAGAGCATCAGATTGGGGAAGAGCAGTGTGGTTTCAGAAGTGGTAGAGGATGTGTGGATCAGGTGTTTGCTTTGAAGAATGTATGTGAGAAATACTTAGAAAAGCAAATGGATTTGTATGTAGCATTTATGGATCTGGAGAAGGCATATGATAGAGTTGATAGAGATGCTCTGTGGAAGGTATTAAGAATATATGGTGTGGGAGGCAAGTTGTTAGAAGCAGTGAAAAGTTTTTATCGAGGATGTAAGGCATGTGTACGTGTAGGAAGAGAGGAAAGTGATTGGTTCTCAGTGAATGTAGGATTGCGGCAGGGGTGTGTGATGTCTCCATGGTTGTTTAATTTGTTTATGGATGGGGTTGTTAGGGAGGTAAATGCAAGAGTCTTGGAAAGAGGGGCAAGTATGAAGTCTGTTGGGGATGAGAGAGCTTGGGAAGTGAGTCAGTTGTTGTTCGCTGATGATACAGCGCTGGTGGCGGATTCATGTGAGAAACTGCAGAAGCTGGTGACGGAGTTTGGTAAAGTGTGTGGAAGAAGAAAGTTAAGAGTAAATGTGAATAAGAGCAAGGTTATTAGGTACAGTAGGGTTGAGGGTCAAGTCAATTGGGAGTTGAGTTTGAATGGAGAAAAACTGGAGGAAGTGAAGTGTTTTAGATATCTGGGAGTGGATCTGTCAGCGGACGGAACCATGGAAGCGGAAGTGGATCATAGGGTGGGGGAGGGGGCGAAAATTTTGGGAGCCTTGAAAAATGTGTGGAAGTCGAGAACATTATCCCGGAAAGCAAAAATGGGTATGTTTGAAGGAATAGTAGTTCCAACAATGTTGTATGGTTGCGAGATAGAGTTGTGCGCAGGAGGATGGATGTGCTGGAAATGAGATGTTTGAGGACAATGTGTGGTGTGAGGTGGTTTGATCGAGTAAGTAACGTAAGGGTAAGAGAGATGTGTGGAAATAAAAAGAGCGTGGTTGAGAGAGCAGAAGAGGGTGTTTTGAAATGGTTTGGGCACATGGAGAGAATGAGTGAGGAAAGATTGACCAAGAGGATATATGTGTCGGAGGTGGAGGGAACGAGGAGAAGAGGGAGACCAAATTGGAGGTGGAAAGATGGAGTGAAAAGGATTTTGTGTGATCGGGGCCTGAGCATGCAGGAGGGTGAAAGGAGGGCAAGGAATAGAGTGAATTGGAGCGATGTGGTATACAGGGGTTGACGTGCTGGCAGTGGATTGAATCAAGTCATGTGAAGCGTCCGGGGTAAACCATGGAAAGCTGTGTAGGTATGTATATTTCCGTGTGTGGACGTGTGTATGTACATGTGTATGGGGGGGGGGGGGGGTTGGGCCATTTCTTTCGTCTGTTTCCTTGCGCTACCTCGCAAACGCGGGAGACAGCGACAAAGTATAAAAAAAAAAAAAAAAATAATGATAATAATAATAATATTAACAATAATAGCAATATTAGCAATAATAATGATAATGATAATAATAATAGTAGTAATAATAATGATAATAATTAATAATAATGATAATAATAACAACAATGATAATAATGATACTAATAATTTATTCCGAAATCATTTCGGTAAGTTGTTTACCTCCATTTTCTGTGAACAAGTGGGTGGGTTGGGAAATGTATTTCCGACAGTTATCAGGTGAGTGAGGGAGGGAGGGCCTGTGCTAGGCTCTTTTGTTATCAGTAGGGCGAACTCCCCAGTGCCCAGGGATAAGACCTGTTGCAAGATAACGGTGATAAAATGGCTCGCATATCTTAAGCGGTCACTAGTTTGTATTTTATTTATCATTTATTTGTTATTTATCATTATTCTTTATGGGAGTTTCCCCAGAGAGGCTTTGGTGAGCTATGAAATCACTTCCTGCTAAAGGCGACTTTATTTATTTTTTTTTTAATGTGTATAGGAAGAGATTAGTTTACTTTGGCATGGATGTTTATGATGTGTATATTACGACCTACGTCGTACAGGTGTGGGTATATAAATTCATTGTGGGGGGGAGGGGTTATAATTGTCTTTGAGGGTGGGGGTGAGTTGTGGGGGGGCTGGCTGTCTAGTGTTGGGGGGGTGGTTAACTGATTAGGAGCCGACTTAAACGACCATTATCGCTACGATGTTACGTCATACGTTGTAACGGTAATAATGTACACGTACGTAACACACCGTGTGGTGCATCTGATGCCAGAATCAATGATTCAAAATAGATTAACAGCATGATTACCCCCCCCCCCTCGTATACCTCATCATTCCAATTTACTTTGTCCCATGTTCGCATCACATCACGAGAACTGGCTGCTCGTGTGCCCCCCCAACCACTAGTTAGACCACACCAACACTCAGCAAGCTGCTGCTGCGTCACATGCTTACTATATGTCTGTTGGCAACTCAAGGGTGGGCCGTTTTGATATCTGTGTCTTTCCCTACACTCCAAAGTTTTGGAACTTCCTATCATCTCATGTCTTTCCCAATAGCTATGACTTGGCACATTTTAAAAGGCAGGTTATTCACCTCTTCCAAAATTTCGTAAATACTTTTCCCTTGTCTCCTCTTTTTTCCCTTCAATAAGTTCCCTATATTTCAAGTTAAGGCCCAGCCTTGATATGGACTTTTGGCCATGACAGGAGCCTCCAACGTAAAAAGAAAAAAAAAAAAAGAAAACTAAACAAATCCAACCTTGTGTCTCTCACTCCTCAAAATCTAGATTATCATGTTTTCCTCAACTTCTTTCACACACACACTCTCAAACTCTGAAACCAGCCCTAGAATTTGAACACCAGCGTCTTTCAGCAGAACGGCGGCATCAGCAAACAGCAGCTGAATTACCTCCCAGGCTTCTCTCTCTCCAACCCCCAGCAGACTGCAAACTGCACCTCATTCAAAACCTTCCCATTTCCTTCCCTCACCATGCCATCTGGAAACGGATTAAACAGCCATAGTGACAACACACGCCCTTGCCGCAGACCCCACCTTCACCTGGGACCACCACTTACCCTCCTCTCTTCCCTTTCGCATGCGCACCATATTTTGAAGAAACTCCTCATCGCTTCTTCTCCCAGCTCAGTATATTCGTAATACTTTCCATAGAGCATCTCTATCAGCTCTTTCTCCTGATTCATTAATGCCACACAGATGCATCTTCCCTCTCTCGAAATATTTCTTGAAGGCAAATTGCTTCGTCCACACATCCTCAATAACCCCTAAAATTACATTATCCCCCTCCCCCAGTGACGATATATATACAGCACTCTTCATAGCCTAACTCTAGTTACTGGGGGCGTGAAAATCCCGCCATCCTCCTATCCCCCATTTAAATCTGCCAAAGTTTTGAGTCCAAGTTAATTTTTTTAGATTCAGTCCTCCATCACTTCCTTTGTTTTTCTTTTAGCGAGATATTGTGCCAAGCTCAAGCTATCTAAGCTTAAGTTAGTTTTGCATTAGGAGCCTACGAATGGTAGCCTAAATCTAGCTAGCCTAGATGGTCTAACTCTAGTTAGCCCTGACTAGCTAACGTAGCATATGTTATTCTAACTCTAGCTATCCCCGACTCTAGCGAACTGCTAACCTAGCATATGTTACTCTAGCTGTCCCCGACGCTAGCTAACCTAGCATATGTTAGTCTAGCTAGCCCTGACTCTAGTTAACCTAGCATATGTTAGTCTAGCTAGCCCTGACTCTAGCTAACGTAGCATATGTTAGTCTAACTCTAGCTAGCCCCGACTCTAGCTAACCTAGCATATGTTACTCTAACTCTAGCTAGCCCCGACTCTAGCTGACCTAGCATATGTTACTCTAACTGTAACTATCCCCGACTCTAGCTAACCTAGCATATGTAACTCTAACTGTAGCTATCCCCTACTCTAGCTAACATAGCATATGTTAGCCTAACTCTCGCTAGCCTAGCATATGTTACCCTAACTCTAGCTACCCTAGCATACGTTACCCTAACTCTAGCTAACCCTGGAAAGTTAGCGTAGCTCTAGTTATAGCATAAGTTAATGTCATTCTAGCTAGCCTAGCCATATGCGAAACAACATTAGAAAACCCCGACCCACCCCTTTCCCCATCCCTTTCCTAAAAACTCTAAACTACCTCATAAGAAGGCAACAATTCCCTCATGTAATAATAATATTCTAGATGATGAATATCTTATCTCCGTGAGTCATTTCTCTGGTACGTAGCCACGATAGATGGCTGGCTGTATCTCTGTGAATCATCTCTCTGGTATTGTAGCTGCGATAGATGGCAAGCTGTATCTCTGGTATTGTAGCTGCGATAGATGGCTGGCTGTATCTCTGTGAATCATCTCTCTGGTATTGTAGCTGCGATAGATGGCAAGCTGTATCTCTGGTATTGTAGCTGCGATAGATGGCTGGCTGTATCTCTGGTATTGTAGCTGCGATAGATGGCTGGCTGTATCTCTGGTATTGTAGCGACGATAGATGGCTGGCTGTTTCTCTGTGAATCATCTCTCTGGTATTGTAGCTGCGATAGATGGCAAGCTGTATCTCTGGTATTGTAGCTGCGATAGATGGCTGGCTGTATCTCTGTCAATCATCTCTGGTACTGTAGCTGCGATAGATGGCTGTATCGTAGCCATTGCATCGGTTCAGTCCAGAAAATTGTCATTTCACCCTCCCAAATAAGCCTGTTTTGCTTATATTCAATGATATGTATATCATTTTACTCTAAGGGAAAATCCACAAGTGATTTTGAACTACTGTTTGGCTTTCCTGAGGTAAGAGGAAAAGGTATTTTCTTCCTTTCCACTAAGTAAACTACGTAATGTTAAAATGGAACATTTTTTTCTAAGCCATCTATCGTGATGGACGTGTGTGTCTATATGACAGCTACTGGAAGGATGTATGTGTGTATATAAGACAGGTATTTACATGAGTTTACATGAGAAAGACAGACAACAGAAGGCCTGATTGGCCCACGACTAGGTTGTCTAGTAAAGAAAAATAAAGAAAAAAGGGGAGAAAAAATAGGATATTATCATAAGAAAATGTAATTCCGCTCAACTGTTGTTTTATCACCAACTCCCCCTTGTTGCACATTAACCTTCTAGTGTCCCCGTTAACGTTGTCGTTTATACAGTTCATCTCCGGCGTTTTTTTTTTTCTCAGAAAATACCTGAATTTATGGAATATTCGTCTAAACAACTTTTGAGGATAGTTATAGTCTTAGCTTTCACTATGACGGTAACTTTATTCCAGTGCTCAGCACAGCTATAGGAAAAGAAGCATTTGACTCTTACTCCATTTGTCCTGGTAACCGCATTTTTCATGCATTTCAAAAAAGAAATGTTCGTGATTTACTTTATCGAACTTGTTTCATAATTTTTGAACACTTGGATTAAGTCGACGCGAAGTCTTACCTTTTTTTTTTTTTAAAGGGAGAAGAAATCCAATTGCCTCAGCCTCTCTTTTCATATACCATATTTCATATGTCGCTCGTCTTTGTACTTGCTCTGAATTATCCTCGTCTTTTTTTTTTATATATATATATATATATATATATATATATATATATATATATATATATATATATATATATATATATATATATTTATAGTTTAGGGACCAAAACTGGACTGCGTATTCAAAGTGTGGTTTTATTAGAGAATGATAAAGTGTGAGAATTGTTTCTGGTGTGTCTTGTCATCCATGTTCCTGGCTATGAAACCTAACATTTGGTTGCCTTTTTCTACTTCCTGTTTGACAGTGTATAGTGTATTACAAATTGTTGCTAATGACAACATTAGATATATATTTTTTTCCATTATTAACACTTTGTCTTTCCCTAGCGACATCTTAGAACACTATTTCATATGGTTTGTATAGCGAATCTCCCCACATCTTCAGCAGAAATGAAAGTTCGTCTTTATTTGAGCCTTGTGTGAGTCAAAATATATTAGTATTGTGTTAATGGGTTTGTGTGTGTGTGTGTGTGTGTGTGTGTGTGTGTGTGTGTGTGCGTGTGTGTGTGTGTGTGTGTGTGTGTACTTTCGCATGTTGGTCATATAATCTCATTACAGACGCCACTACCATAGACCTTAGGGTCTAATTAGGGGTGATAAGGGTAGCGTATGTGAAGGGTTAGATAAGGTCTCTCACAACCTTACACTCACCACAGAACTTATACAAGGCCGCCCCAAGCTATCTCCACCTTCAGAAAACCGATATTATTTTTATTATCATTTATTATTAGATGAATTAGCATTGCCCTAGGATAATCGCATAAAGAGAAGTGAGTATTAGTCGCATAATTATGCTTCTTGCCACACAACCTCGGTTAATCTACGGCTGACAAATACCTTTTGACTCCATTGAAAATTCTTGCTTATATATATCTCGTATGTTAGTGAGAGAGACGTCAGACTAGAGCCGCAGGTCCTACATAAAGGAAGGGAGACGAAGGTTTAAGCATGTCCCCCCTCCTCTTCCCTGGAGTAACCGTTTTCTATGGTCTTCCTATGGCCGCCGCCGCTGCTGCCAAAACCCAGAGTTAAATAAGTCATTTTCGTCTCTCAGTTATCGTCTGCTGTCGTATGGCTGACCCATGACCATTTTTTTTTTCACAACGGAGTAAAATCTTAGACTGTTTTTATGATGGTCTCTTGATATCTTTTTGGTATGATGACACAAGAAAAAGCGCTAGGATAATTACGTAACCTGCATATGGCAATGCATATCAGCTCTCGTATGTCAACAACGACTGTTTTGGGCAGTATAGCAAAATTATAAGTAATTTTTCTTTAGAAGAAAAATGATATTTTGGGATTTTCTTGAAATGCTTTCTCAGAAAATGCGATTTAGATTCAATGCAGCTTTGGATGAGTTGACTTTTAAACATTCAGTACGTGGCAAAGACAGATAACAGGGGGGACACAATTGCTCTATGATGATGTTATCTGGAAAGATAACAAGACAAAAAAATGTAGTGGTCGAAACAGGATAGTAAAGCAGAAGGCATCTCCTCACCCACCTCTCACTCCGGCTCAACTGCTGAAAAGAAATAGTTAGATATAGAATGAAAGTTGCTAGATAAAAGAGTAGACTGGGGGAAGGTGGTTGCGCTTGTCAGCAAGCTGTTTGCCAGTTAGGTTGGACGTGAATTGATTGGTCGGTCATACTGCAGATCAGTTGCCATCCAGGTGCAACTGAATACACGCTCGTTACACTTAAATAGGCAGTTAAAAAAAAAGAATAAGCTCTTTAGTTAAGTCAGGCCTTCTTACCATCATATAAGCACTAAGAAGCACCATTTTGTAACCCTGCAATTTTTTTTTCGGCTAATGTTCAAGAAAACAAAGACAAAGCACTTTCACCTTCAGAAACCTCTCTTTTACACGCCTATCAATTAATATGTAATCTAGTAATGCCCATTGACCATCTCTCTCTACTCTCACACATGTACTTGTGTATGACCCTCTTTTTAAACCAGGTATTCCCAATCGAAAGTCCCTTTGTAGCACAAAACCCTATAATCTGTTTACCATTATTTCCCTTCATTTTACTGAATGCCCCATTCCTTCGGATTATACCCTCAATTACCCCATTATTCACCTTCGTATCCAAATCACCCATCACTAATACCCAGTCTTGTGCACCCAAACTGCTGACACACACACTCATCTGCACTCAAAACACTCATGATCAAGTGCATAAGCATTAATACTAACCCATCTCTCGCCATCGACTTTCATATTCACCCACATCCATGTAGAGTCCACTGCCTTATACTCTCTCACACACTCCCACAACTCCTGCTTCAGCAGTAGTGCTATTCATATAAATATATACAGAAAAATTTTGAGGTTTATACATTATACATTTAGTGGTGATTCGTTGAATATTACCTGATGCAAAGTTACATATTTGATGAAGCACAGCAGTATTGTGTTGACCTAAATCATATATAATGATGATCATTAAGTAAAGTTACATACTTATTGAACTTCAGTAACACTGTGTTGACAATTATCATTAATGGTGACCATTTACTGACGAATATTTCCAAGTTGGTTCCATTAAAGTATATAGTCGCTAACATACACATAGCTGTAGGAAAACTAAGCCTAGCTGTACGTGGACTGTTTATGACATTAACAGTAGCAGGTAGGTGGCAATTCTCGTACCTGAACAAGCACTGGGTGGTACAAGGTGATAGTGGAGATGGATATCAGCCAGGCAATCGCCACTATGACCCTCAGGGATATTGCCATTGAGTTCCGTGGTCATCTGGGTCGTACGTAGAGCTGTGGCCCATTGTTTACAATGAGGTGCGTGCAGAGTTCCAGGGTCGTCCATTGAGTTACTGGTTCACTAATGCACTGATGAAGGTATTGAACGTGTGTATCTCTTTAATAATCAAATTCATTGGAATTAGCGTTAATGAGGTAGCGCCTGGAATTGAAGAAAGGCCACATCCGCTCACATTCATTCTCTAGCTGTCATGTGCAATGCACCGAGACCACAGCTCCGAGCGGCTTGCGTTTTCCTGCCTACCACGCCAAGGTCCTGGGTTCGAGTCCTGGCTGTTGGAGGGTATTATGAGTTCGATGAAAGTGTGCGTTCATATGCACTATATTCGTGTTCGTATACCTCCACGTTTGCACAGTAAAGTTCTGTAAAATGCTAGCTACTGGTAATGTGGGCTTGATGAGATTTGACCGGTCTAGACCCCGTTGCTCATGGATGTAAGACGCAGAGTATTCGATTACTTGTAATCGAATAGTCATTTTCCCTATTAGGGGCGATCAAAGCTGAGCGGTTACCGTTCCCGTATACCACGCAAAGTTCCTGGGTTCGAGTCCTCGTTGTTGGAAGGTATGATGTGGTATATGTGTGTGTGTGTATGTGTGTTACCGGACTTCACCTGCACAATAGGTCATACCTCAAGTGTGCAGTCACCTTTGGAGTTCACATTTCCCTGCTGCGTGAAGTGGCGCAGCCTTGGAGTGGGTAACACCAGAAGTCTTCGATAGATTTTGGTCCTGTGGTCATTATATATAGATAGATAGATAGATAGATCGATAGATAGATAGATATAAATGGGAAATTGTTAGTTCTGGGTGGTCCTTAACCAAACCTAAATGAAAAAATGAATTATACAAATTACTCAGAATAGGGTGTTCAAATACAATAAGCAGCGTGACCCATGAGTCAGGATGTGTTATTTATGTTTTATCTCATTTGGGAAATGTTGAATCGTGTAAACAAAGTCAGACAACTTAAAAATGATTTCATCTTATCTGAGATAAGCTGTGTGTGTGTGTGTGTGTGTTTCATACTGTCATTCTTTTCTAAATCATTGTATTGATTCTAGGAATACATCTCTTTTATCATAATGCTGTTAAGGATTAGAATATATAACGGGATGATAATTAGATAATTGGCAATTTGTAGTTTGTACAGGAGATTCGTTAAGGCGTATTTGATGAATGGCCTCTGACAATTGCATGTTTAGTATTGATACATTCCAGTCTGTTGACTCATATATTGTTACATTTCGATATCTCGTGAGTCATCTGTGATGATTTGTTGCATATGTTGCCGCTTGAAATGATTACAACAGATGTAATCTGTTAAGGTAATAATAGCTTGGCTATTATTCGTAATCGTGTGACGAAAATTACCATTTTGTAATTGTGTGACGAATTACCATTTTGTAATTGTGCGACGAATCGCGATGTTCCTTCGATTCTATTTACCATGATCATTTGTGAGAATAAAGTAACACACATCACATACATAGTAATTCCACTGCCAATGAGAGGTGTCAGGTAATAGAGTAATGGCCCCCTTCCACGGCTCCCTGCAAATTTAAGGCCACCAGTGAGAGGACTGGCCCAGGTGGTGGTGGTGTATTGGAAACATCTTTTACACTCTCCCTGTCTGGATTGCTGATCATACTCTGTCTCATTAGAATGGTACTACCGGGCTAATCCTGCCGTCTTCTTGCGAGCGTCATGCTCATACTCAACTCTCGCTCAGTTTCTTCGCATAGGTTCTCTTGCCATTTCTTATCTGCATAATCGTTATTAGATAGAATAATGACGGAGTCTAACAAATTTATGGCCTCTTTTTCCCCTGGCATCATGGGGTGCTAAGAATCCCCAGGTTCCCGCCTGACTCTACTGCCAATGCGAAGGAGGGCTCACAGGTTCCCTCTGTAATAGACCTGCCTCTTTTCCTGTTCACCATAACATCTGTGGTCTCTCCAGCAACCTCCCTTTTGTTGAACGCCATCTGTGTATTACCTCTCCTGATGTCTTAACTCTCTCTCTCTCTCTCTCTCTCTCTCTCTCTCTCTCTCTCTCTCTCTCTCTCTCTCTCTCTCTCTCTCTCTCTCTCTTCTCTCTCTTTCAGACCCAAATTGTCTCCTAATACTCTCACCAGCCCCTTTTTCATATCTATCCATAATCTCCACTCACCATTCCAATTCAAAGGTGGTGTCTGTGCTCATTCCAACATCAACACACCTGTTGCACGCCTCGAGGACCTTGAGCCACCAAACTTTGATTATATCTGGTTCAAGGTCTCTCTCCCAGCGACCACTGTTTTCCTTTGTTTGGCCAACTGCTCTCCTAATTCTACAAATTCTATATCTTTCATTAACTGTCTAAACTCTCGCCATGAGACCATAACATCCTCTCACCCTCAAGCCGAGATCCTTTGCCTCGGGGATTTCAGCGTTCACCATAGGGAATGGTTGAATGCCTCCCATACGGATGTTGGAGGGATTGAAGCCCTCACGTTCTCCATTCTAAATCATCTACAGCAAATTATCACTTTCCTCACCCATATACCTGACAGCTGTGACCATTCTCTTTTTCACCTCTAATCCCTCACGCTGTAGCTACACAATCTCGCTCCCAATTGGTTCATTTGCCTTCAAGCTTATACATGGGTACTCTGCTGTTTCTTGTGTGGTGATGTTTCTGTCTCCGCTTAACGCATAGCAAAGGTTATTGCGAGAATGGAAGCATTTTTACCCCCTCCCTCCGAGACAACCTCTTCATTCATGGTTCAACCTTTCCTGTTCTGAGGCCATTCAGGCAAAGGTCCAGGAATATTGGGCTTGCAAAAGCGTCACTTTATTCAAAGGAAGTGTGAGGGTTCCTTGTATTGTAGCAAGATGGAGAAGTCACCAAAGAAGGCACTGCACCCCATTTACAAGACACTTGCACATTGTATATCCCTCTCTTTAAAACAGTTAGAAAAAAGTTTGAAAGCACCATGCATAATATTAATTACATGTCTAGTAATAACTTAATCATTTAGTTAGAGAATCTTTCTTCGTCAATAAATGTTTCCTAGTTGCTGATCTGAGTGGGTTTTTTTAATTTATACATTGTATATAATTTGGTAATGAATTCTATTCTTTAATAGCTATTTGATAGAAGGTATTAGCTGCAGTTCCCTTGGCTCTTGTTACCCAAAAGTTAGATTCACTATGTTTAGTCCTGATTGGTTGGTTATTAACTACCTATGAAAATTTTTTGTGAGATATGTGGGCCCCTCTGTTGTTGTATATGTTAGACATGATTCGGTTTTATTTGTTTAACCCCATTCTCTACACTTAACGTTTTTACTTCTCGCTCTCTGCTTGGCCAGTGTGAGCTCTGGGGTCTACTCCTAGAATAAATTTAATTTTTTTGTTTTGACAAATTTGTAGCTGCTTTTTGGGTTTAGTGCTTACTCTAGAATACCAATCAAAATGAGGTTGAACTGAAGCACATTGGCCCAAATAAACTCCTAGGTACTTCACTGACTACTCCTTTCATTACCTGACCATTACATGTTATTGCAAATCTGTTTACCTTCTCTAGTTTTCTTTTAGATCCTATTAGCACAACTTTGGTTTTTATAGGTGAAGAGACAGTTTGTTGTTAATCATCCAATTATTACATGATTCAAGTTCTTTTCCTAATCTATTTGTGATAACATTAGTATCCTTGTGCGATACAATTAGAATACTGTCATCAGCATAAAGAAGTAGTTTGCATGAGACATAAATTTTCATGTCATTTACATAGCATAAAAGTAATAGTGGTCCTAGAAGACTTCCCTGTGGAATTCCACAAGATATACTACAAGGCTCGGAATGATATTCATCAATTCTAACTACTTTATTCCTTCCAGTCAGATATGAGTAAAACCATTCTACAGACTTTATCCTCATTGCTCTTAATTTTTCTCACAAAATGTGATCAACTGTAGGTCCAGAAGTACAATTCCTGTATAATTTCCTTTTGATATATCAGTTTTAAGTAAGTGTAAATGGTAGACCAAACATGTACCTGTGGAGTACTCTCCCCTGAATCCAGACTGAAGATTGTATATAATATTATTTAACATTAGGTAATTTGCTAATTGATCATAAAGAACCCTTTCCAGTACTTTTGATATTACATTTAGTATACTGACTGGTCTGTAATGTCCTACTTCTTGCCTATTATTCTTTTTGTACAATGGTTTGACTCTAGCTTCCTTTAGCCCAGCTGGTACTTCACTTGTACTTCTAGATAGATTTACAATGTGTTATTTATCCTTTTAGTACTGGTGCCCCTTCCTTTATGAACCTTGCTGGTAAACCATCTAGCCCTATACTTATATTAGCTCCTAGACCCTTTATTACATGAAGAATATATTCTATTCTTACTTCTGTAAACCTAAAATTGTTTTTTGTAATCCTTTTTTGATCTATACTAGCTTTTGAAATGATAAGAATCAGTGCTAAAAATCCTAGGAGCATATGGTAATTTACTAATGAATTTGATGCTACAGGTGTAAAGGATTTATTAAAGTATGTTGCTATCTTTTTTCCATCAAAGCAGAGTTCATCTGCAATCTTGAAGGATGTTTTTGAATTTTCCTTTGATATACTTAAGTAACCTAAGTTTTTCAGTTATTGCCACAGTTTTTTGCTATCATTATTACTTTCTTGTATTTCATCAGAAATATAATCTGATCCAATTTTCTTGATGTCTTGTTGTATCTTATTTCTTACCTTACATAATTTGTCAAATTTCTCTTTCTTGCCTTTATCTTTCTTGTATTCAGCCAAAAGTTCATCCCCTTCTGTTTAACCTCTCTCAAGAATTTCTGTAGTTAACCAGGGCTCTTTCCTGTGTCTGGTTTTTACTTCCTTCATGGGAACTACCTTGTCCAAGTAATTTAATTACAATATCCCTAAAGATATTCCATACATCATCAACTGTTTCATCATTATAAACCTATTTGCAATCCTCACTTGCTAATTTTTCATTGAATTCCAGCAAGTTGTATGTTTCCAGTGACCTAAATTTAAAGCTGTTAGGCTTATTTTGTACATTCCTTAACTACTTTCTTTGTACAGTATATTACATAGTGATCACTTATTCCAATTGGCAATACTCCAATACTTTACTGCACATGACCCAAAATTGTGGCTGATTGACCTTCGTTCCCTGGATCATTTATCTGCACCATTCCATCCATTTTTCGTGTATTCATATACTTTTTATACAGGTATCCTAATTGTTTTATATTAGCAAGCATGAGAGATTTTTTTTTCAAAGTATTCATCATTGAGATTTAGAAGGGAATTCAGGGGTTTGGGCCGAGCGAGACCTGTAACCCTGGAGCCACGCAAATGTTCATGACAGCCTAAATGAATACAGTAATTATGGTATCACTCCAATATCATGTGCTTCATCAATATAACAAGCATGAGAGACTTTTTAAGTATTCATCATTGAGATTTAGAAGGAAATTTAGGGATGTGGGCCGAGCGAGACGCGACCCCCATAGGCCTACGGATGCCATATTGCGTCAGTGGCCGCTTGGCCTTCAGAGGGAGAGGATCTATTTATCGTCCTCTTCCTTTTATTTATCTTCCCCTCATGCTGCCTGGTGGATAATGCTATTAAGAACTCTGTCCCGTCACTGTCCCTGTGGCCCACTGAGGTTACCCTGGGGTGGCGGCGGTGCCCCAGTGAGTGTGGCCAAGCCCCACTGTGAGTAGACTGCCATCATGTGTCCAGTCAATGGTCAACAAATAACTTGCTTTTGATGCTTCGGGATGAGAAATCTTGAGGTGGATTGTGTCTTTTGAAAACTCAGTGGGTGATTATTAGCGGTATATGGTTAACAAGGTGATTTTTATTGAGATCCTGCCATATAGTAGTGCAATGACACTACTATTTCCATATTTAAATGAAGGTGAAGCATGAACGTGGCGAGAGACAAACACAAATGGATGATTAAAATTTAATGAGTAGTCTGAAATGATGGTGATTGATCACTTTACTCTGGCATTATCCAGTATCATAGTAGCCCAACATTATTTGGTATCCAAATTGAATGTGTGTGTGTGTGTGGATAGGCACCTTCCCTGATAACTTGCACGTGGATTAGGTTAATGTGGCCCTAATTAAACCACAGTTTTATCTCAGACTAATTAAACCACAGTTTATCTCTAACAGTCTAATTAAACCACAGTTTTATCTCAAACTAATTAAACCACAGTTTTATCTCTAACAGTCTAATTAAACCACAGTTTTATCTCTAACAAACTAATTAAGCCACAGTTTTATCACTAACAAACTGATCAAACCATAGTTTTATCTCTAACAAACTAATCAAACCACAATTTTATCTCTAACAAACTAATTAAACCACAGTTTTATCTCTAACAAACCCAAAAAAATTAATATTTCAGGAATTAGCGGAAGATCCTGACCTAACCTAACCTTAATCGAACCTAACCTAACATAACATATCTAATCTAACCTAACCTAACCTAATCTAACCTAACTTAACCTAACATAATCTAATCTAACCTAACCTAACCTAACTTAACCTAATATAATCTAATCAAACCTAACCTAATCGTGCTTAGAAAAAGTTCTAGTATGCATGGATGATAGATAAAGAAAGATGAGGGAGCATGATTGGGATTATTTTTTTCCTCAAAAGTGCAATACTGAAATACTCATTAGTAGGGAGGGCTGTGAGTATCAGGGAAAATGTGAGATGATAAATGTAAAAGTAGGTGAAGCACTCAACATGTAAGCATATTATTTGTCTAGAACATCAGTCTTTTACTTACTATTGTAGTCTTTAACAATACAAGAGCAGTTTGGGAGCATGGATTAGGGCATTTACAGTTAGTGAACGATATTAGATGATGCAATGGTAGAATGTCAGGGAGAATTTGGGGTTGGCTAAAGTCAGAAACACAGTGGTAGAAAAATTAACGGAACCCATGAAAGCTTCTTACAAGCTCTACTGGTAGTCAAAATTTAACACACATTTCAATAAACTTGTTGAAATTGAACAGTTGCACCTATGGTACTGCACAGCATCATAGTACGAGATGCAAACAAATAGACAACAGTGATCATGGGATCACTTGCAAGATAATGTTAGTATATTTCTATCATCATTTTAACTAATGGATGGGGTTCGGTGAAATTTTTAAAGATTCTGTTTATATTATACAAGCATAATACCAGTGTTTATGATAGGTAAACCCATATTTTCTGAAAAAATGCAAATGAGTGGGAGATGTATAAAAGAAAGAGACAGGAGGTCAAGAGAAAGGTGCAAGAGGTGAAAAAGAGGGCAAATGAGAGTTGGGGTGAGAGAGTATCATTAAATTTTAGGGAGAATAAAAAGATGTTCTGGAAGGAGGTAAATAAAGTGCGTAAGACAAGGGAGCAAATGGGTACTTCAGTGAAGGGGGCTAATGGGGAGGTGATAACAAGTAGTGGTGATGTGAGAAGGAGATGGAGTGAGTAATTTGAAGGTTTGTTGAATGTGTTTGATGATAGAGTGGCAGATATAGGGTGTTTTGGTCGAGGTGGTGTGCAAAGTGAGAGGGTTAGGGAAAATGATTTGGGAAACAGAGAAGAGGTAGTAAAAGCTTTGCGGAAGATGAAAGCCGGCAAGGCAGCAGGTTTGGATGGTATTGCAGTGGAATTTATTAAAAAAGGGGATGACTGTATTGTTGACTGGTTGGTAAGGTTATTTGATGTATGTATGATTCATGGTGAGGTGCCTGAGGATTGGCAGAATGCGTGCATAGTGCCATTGTACAAAGGCAAAGGGGATAAGAGTGAGTGCTCAAATTACAGAGGTATAAGTTTGTTGAGCATTCCTGGTAAATTATATGGGAGGGTATTGATTGAGAGGGTGAAGGCATGTACAGAGTATCAGATTGGGGAAGAGCAGTGTGGTTTCAGAAGTGGTAGAGGATGTGTGGATCAGGTGTTTGCTTTGAAGAATGTATGTGAGAAATACTTAGAAAAGCAAATGGATTTGTATGTAGCATTTATGGATCTGGAGAAGGCATATGACAGAGTTGATAGAGATGCTCTGTGGAAGGTATTAAGAATATATGGTGTGGGAGGCAAGTTGTTAGGAGCAGTGAAAAGTTTTTATCGAGGATGTAAGGCATGTGTACGTGTAGGAAGAGAGGAAAGTGATTGGTTCTCAGTGAATGTAGGTTTGCGGCAGGGGTGTGTGATGTCTCCATGGTTGTTTAATTTGTTTATGGATGGGGTTGTTAGGGAGGTAAATGCAAGAGTTTTGGAAAGAGGGGCAAGTATGAAGTCTGTTGGGGATGAGAGAGCTTGGGAAGTGAGTCAGTTGTTGTTCGCTGATGATACAGCGCTGGTGGCTGATTCATGTGAGAAACTGCAGAAGCTGGTGACTGAGTTTGGAAAAGTGTGTGGAAGAAGAAAGTTAAGAGTAAATGTGAATAAGAGCAAGGTTATTAGGTACAGTAGGGTTGAGGGTCAAGTCAATTGGGAGGTGAGTTTGAATGGAGAAAAACTGGAGGAAGTGAAGTGTTTTAGATATCTGGGAGTGGATCTGGCAGCGGATGGAACCATGGAAGTGGAGGTGGATCATAGGGTGGGAGAGGGGGCGAAAATCCTGGGGGCCTTGAAGAATGTGTGGAAGTCGAGAACATTATCTCAGAAAGCAAAAATGGGTATGTTTGAAGGAATAGTGGTTCCAACAATGTTGTATGGTTGCGAGGCGTGGGCTATGGATAGAGTTGTGCGCAGGAGGATGGATGTGCTGGAAATGAGATGTTTGAGGACAATGTGTGGTGTGAGGTGGTTTGATCGAGTGAGCAACGTAAGGGTAAGAGAGATGTGTGGAAATAAAAAGAGCGTGGTTGAGAGAGCAGAAGAGGGTGTTTTGAAGTGGTTTGGGCATATGGAGAGGATGAGTGAGGAAAGATTGACCAAGAGGATATATGTGTCGGAGGTGGAGGGAACAAGGAGAAGAGGGAGACCAAATTGGAGGTGGAAAGATGGAGTGAAAAAGATTTTGTGTGATCGGGGCCTGAACATGCAGGAGGGTGAAAGGAGGGCAAGGAATAGAGTGAATTGGAGCGATGTGGTATACCGGGGTTGACGTGCTGTCAGTGGATTGAATCAAGGCATGTGAAGCGTCTGGGGTAAACCATGGAAAGCTGTGTAGGTATGTATATTTCCGTGTGTGGGCGTATGTATATACATGTGTATGGGGGGGGTTGGGCCATTTCTTTCGTCTGTTTCCTTGCGCTACCTCGCAAACGCGGGAGACAGCGACAAAGTATAATAAAAAAAAGTAATAATATATATATATATATATTAGGTACAGTAGGGTTGAGGGTCAAGTCAATTGGGAGGTGAGTTTGAATGGAGAAAAACTGGAGGAAGTGAAGTGTTTTAGATATCTGGGAGTGGATCTGGCAGCGGATGGAACCATGGAAGCGGAAGTGGATCATAGGGTGGGGGAGGGGGCGAAAATTCTGGGGGCCTTGAAGAATGTGTGGAAGTTGAGAACATTATCTCGGAAAGCAAAAATGGGTATGTTTGAAGGACTAGTGGTTCCAACAATGTTGTATGGTTGCGAGGCGTGGGCTATGGATAGAGTTGTGCGCAGGAGGATGGATGTGCTGGAAATGAGATGTTTGAGGACAATGTGTGGTGTGAGGTGGTTTGATCGAGTGAGTAACGTAAGGGTAAGAGAGATGTGTGGAAATAAAAAGAGCGTGGTTGAGAGAGCAGAAGAGGGTGTTTTAAAGTGGTTTGGGCACATGGAGAGGATGAGTGAGGAAAGATTGACCAAGAGGATATATGTGTCGGAGGTGGAGGGAGCAAGGAGAAGAGGGAGACCAAATTGGAGGTGGAAAGATGGAGTGAAAAAGATTTTGTGTGATCGGGGCCTGAACATGCAGGAGGGTGAAAGGAGGGCAAGGAATAGAGTGAATTGGAGCGATGTGGTATACCGGGGTTGAGGTGCTGTCAATGGATTGAATCAAGGCATGTGAAGCGTCTGGGGTAAACCATGGAAAGCTGTGTAGGTATGTATATTTCCGTATGTGGACGTATGTATATACATGTGTATGGGGGGGGGTTGGGCCATTTCTTTCGTCTGTTTCCTTGCGCTACCTCGCAAACGCGGGAGACAGCGACAAAGTATGAAAAAAAAAAAAAAAAATATATATATATATATATATATATATATATATATATATATATATATATATATTAAACCATTATCACCTTAATTAATGCCATTTGGTCTATTAAGAAAAAAATAGGAATATATTTAGATCCCCTGAAGTTTCACCCCCCTCCCCAGTGTTTTTCTAGGCTAGGGTAGTAATGTTTGTACCCCTAACCAAACCTATACAGTTGTTACCCAACTTAGTAGCCAGGCTCTGTCCAAAGGATTTTTAATCCAAGCCTCTCATTTTCAAGAGGTATGTGATTATTTCAACAAAAATATCGTGAGAGAAGGAGGGAATGTCGGATCCTTTCCTTAGAAGAGAAGCACTGTGAGTGGATCTCTTTGCCGCCAGAACCAGAGCCTTCGTATTTGTTACTGTAGTTTAAGACATAATGGTAGTTGCAACAGTTGCTCTGTTGGAGGCAGTTATTATCTCTCTTCCAAGTTAATCCTCTGGGAAAAGGTTCTTTAAAATGAGCTAGTTTTTTGGATACATTTCTGCTGTTAGCTCCAAAGTGGGAATGTTCAACAGTTGGGTTCCCATGAGTTTAAAACTCCCTCCCTACACAATACAAATAGTTAAAAACAAATGCGTAATTACATCTCGGTTGATTCCTCGAATTCTCCAAGACTACCTTAGTGTTTTTGCAGTACTCTGGACTCAGAGAATTGGATACTGAAATTTACATATATGGATTTTTTTTCTCTCTACTGGCAGCAGTTTGGAAAATGCTTATCAGATGACCTTTCTCATAAAATTGGCCCTTCCTCTCAAGGCAGTACCATTCAGTCAGGAAAACCTGTCGATCTTTATTGGAAGGATCTGATGCCTCAGAAGTGACTGATGCCCTATGTTTGAAGTGTCTAGCCTTTTCTGTGACAAGAACAAAGGCTGGTAATGCAGTTGTCTCTTATAAAGGTGCCCATCAAGAACACCTATGTCTAGGTTTTGGTATTAATCTGATAGGCCTTATTCGAGATAAATTTCTCAGGTCTTCCTTTCTGAGGAGACCAGTTGCTTCTACCCCATGGCCCAAATGGGGTCTTTCAAAGTATTACACCTTTTTTGGAGTTTGATAATCTTTCTGACAGTTTAGTTCCTAGACATCTTTTAAGAACTCTTCTTTCCTTATACTACTGGGCTCTGGGAGGAGGGTTAGTGAATTCCACACTTTGTCTAGGCACAGGAATCATCTTGTCTTTGATGTCAATCTCCTGCGGGTAAAGATAAACCCAGACCCCAGACTTTTGGCTGAGAATGAAACCATTAGATTTAGAAGAAGCCCTGTTACCATCCACTCTTGGAAGACTTCGTTAAGACAGCATCATGTCTCATGTCTAGTTAAATCTCTTTGAAACCTTTTGGATTGAACTAAAGATTACCGAGACGGCCTTTTATTTGTGCACCCTCTAACCTCTTTTGGTGAGAAATATCTGTGTGTGGATTAAGAAACTCATGTTACTTGCTCATCCTGGTCATTTTGTTAGAGCATGTGAGGAGGCGATGGTGGCCTTATACCTTAGCCCTCCTCAGAAGCCTTTTATTGAAGGAAATAAAAAAAATGGGGCCTTCGATATTGTTCCTCCACCTTTGTTTGATGCTGCTTTAGTTTAGACATATTTTTTATCAACCCTTTGTGGCTCAAGGTATTCCTCCTTTTGGAAAGCTAGATTCCAGTGTGCCTTTGTCTCACAGATGAAGGTATTTACCTTTGCTATCGGTTTTAGTCTTATCCAAATTTCTTTTTTTTCAAAGCCCTCCTCCTTCATTTGGGTATGCTTCAATGCTAGTGGGATAGACTATACAGGAGAAAAATGTAGATTTTGAGAATGATAAACCTGAGTATTTTTTTTTTTTTCACTCGACATTGTTTTTCTCTGTACCTTCTTTGACTGCCATTTGGTTGGTGCTTATGATCTACAGATTGAGAGCTCTTATTGTTTGGGATTGAGTGGGCTTATGACAGTTTGGTACCAGGCACTGATTGGCTGCTGGTGGGCTTGAAATGAGTGAGTGGCTGCAGTCACATTTTGGATGCTTCACAGAGAGTGTATGAGGTTGACATCTCTTCACCAGAAATCAGATGGGTTTCCTATATCTCATGCTCTAGGAATATCACCTCAGCAAAAAATGGGTTTTCATGAAAGTTTTCATAACTTAAGTTTTTGGCAAGAAAGGTGATAGTAATTATTTTGGGAGCATAAAGTATGGGTATGTTTGAAGGAATAGTGGTTCCAACAATGTTGTATGGTTGCGAGGCGTGGGCTATGGATAGAGTTGTGCGCAGGAGGATGGATGTGCTGGAAATGAGATGTTTGAGGACAATGTGTGGTGTGAGGTGGTTTGATCGAGTGAGTAACGTAAGGGTAAGAGAGATGTGTGGAAATAAAAAGAGCGTGGTTGAGAGAGCAGAAGAGGGTGTTTTGAAGTGGTTTGGGCACATGGAGAGAATGAGTGAGGAAAGATTGACCAAGAGGATATATGTGTCGGAGGTGGAGGGAACGAGGAGAAGAGGGAGACCAAATTGGAGGTGGAAAGATGGAGTGAAAAAGATTTTGTGTGATCGGGGCCTGAACATGCAGGAGGGTGAAAGGAGGGCAAGGAATAGAGTGAATTGGAGCGATGTGGTATACCGGGGTTGACGTGCTGTCAGTGGATTGAATCAAGGCATGTGAAGCATCTGGGGTAAACCATGGAAAGCTGTGTAGGTATGTATATTTGCGTGTGTGGACGTATGTATATACATGTGTATGGGGGGGGGTTGGGCCATTTCTTTCGTCTGTTTCCTTGCGCTACCTCGCAAACGCGGGAGACAGCGACAAAGTATAATATAAAAAATATAAAGTAGAGATTGCTTACCTTACAGTTCATAAATTTTACAGCACTGCCGAATTCCCATCCTAGATATATCTGTTTCTGGCATGGCACTACAGCTGCTCCAGCATTACAAATATTACAAACATTAAACACAAGATGTGTGTTAAACAAAAACCGAGCACTTCAGGATGCTGTGTTCTGCAATGCTACAGGAGGCATGGTTTTATCTACAAAAGCCAGATTACCACATAAAAGGTATGATGATAAACTACGATTTTTGTTTTTCCATGAGTGGCTATTACTTTTGGTTTGATAACATTAAAATTTTTTTGGTATGTTTTTGAAATGTTATTAGAACTTTAACTCATAATGATGCAATGGGCTTTTTATGGAAGAAAGAATCTATGAAACTAACTGATGAAAATATATGTATGTTGGTTAACAGATAAAGTCTTTTTTGGTACTGTACACTTGCATTTCAAACTCTCTCATCCCATTTAGGATGTGATAATTCATTTTTAGTTTATACATTTCCTCTGGTGTGCATTTGTGAATCCATATTGATGGGCTCAGTAATTTTTTTTTGCTTTGAAATGTATGAAGTGGTAACATGATTAGTAACTTAATCATTTGGTTTATAATTTTCCAATTTACAGTAAAGCAGCAGACATACTTGGGGAAGAATGTTCTCCTGAAGGAGAGTTTAATTGGCAAGACAGAAAAAGTATTGAAGTTAAAGGTTCCAGGAAGGAAGTAAGTGTTGTACAATGTATGTCCTCATTATTTTGATGATTTAATAGAGCACATATTTTTGTGGCTATATCTTTACAGAAGTTAGATTTGTGTGTCTTGTACTCTTGTATTTTATCTTAAGGCTGAGTTTTCTCCAGGATATTGAAAATCAAAACAAGTGGTATACCTTTAAACATAAGTAATTAACATTTTTTTTTTGGCCTACCATACAAGATATCAGTGCTCAGAATATTTGCAGAGAAAAGATGGAAATGCTGTACTGTGATACATATTGTAAATGCTTTGTGGACCTTGGAAAGGCTTTTCACTGAGGGAAACTGTATATGATGGGTCGAAAACAAAGATTCCTGCTGAAGCAGCTGTAGGCAGTCAGATATATAGTTGCAGACATGACTGTTTTAGTAGCTGCTGAGTGATTGTGTCAGAAGTTTTGGAGTATGAGACTGGGTATTAGTGATGGGTCATTTAAATGCAAAGGTGAACAATGTGACAGTTGAAAGTATGAGTTTGCAGCTGGGTATTAGTGATGGGTCATTTAAATGCGAAGGTGAATAATGTGACAGTTGAAAGTATGATCAGTTTGCAGAGGGTATTTAGTGATACGAGTAGAAATGGTGAAGAGCTTGTGGAGTTGTGTTTAAAAAAGACTGGTGATTATCACAGATTAAAAAGGGATATACATAAGAATACGTATGTGAGTAGGAGAGATTGTCATTGTGCATAATCATATTATGTATTAATGGTAGGCATATAAGATAGACTTTAGGATGTAAATGTACTGAGAGGGGTGGCTGGTGGGATATCTGATCACTGTCTTGTAAAGGCGAGGGTGAAGATTTATACAGGTTTTCTAAAAAGAGGAAACAATGTCTGGGAGAACAGAGTAGTGAGAGTAAGTGAGCTTGGAAAGTAGACTTGTGTGAAGAAATACCAGCAGAGATTAAGTGTAGAATGGCAAAAGGTGAGAACAAATGAAGTGAGGGGAGTGGATGAGGCATAAGAGATATATAGGGAACCAATGATGGCATGTGCAAGAGGAGGGTGGGTGTGATGGAAATGAAATGTTTTAGGACAGTACATGGTTTGTGTTATGTGCTTTTATTATTTTTTTTAGTATTATTAGTAGTAGTAGTAGTTGTATTATTATCATCATTATCATTATTATTATTCTTATTATTATTATAACGCTTTGACGCTGTCTCTCATGTTAGTAAGGTAGCGCAAGGAAACAGACGAAAGGATGGCCCAACCCACCCACATACACATGTACATACATAAACGCCCACACACGCACATATACATACCTATACATTTCAACATATACATATATATACATACACAGACATATACATATATACACATATACATATTCATACATGTTGCCTTAAATCATTCCCGCTGCCATCGCGCCACACATGAAATGACACCCCCCTCCCCCCCGCGTGCGGGCAAGGTAGCACTAGGAAAAAACAACAAAGGCCACATTCGTTCACACTCAGTCTCTAGCTGTCATGTGTAATGCACCAAAACCACAGCTCCCTTTCCACATCCAGGCCCCACAAAACTTTCCATGGTTTATCCCAGACGCTTCACATGCCCCGGTTCAATCCATTGACAGCACGTTGACCCCAGTATACCACATCGTTCCAGTTCACTGTATTCCTTGCACGCCTTTTACCCTCCAGCATGTTCAGGCCCCGATTGCTCAAAATCTTTTTCACTCCATCCTTTCACCTTCAATTTGGTTTCCCACTTCTAGTTCCCTCCGCCTCTGATACATATATATCCTCTTTGTCAATCTTTCCTCATTCATTCTCTCCATGTGACCAAACCATTTCAATACACCCTCTTCTGCTCTCTCAGCCACACTCTTTTTATTACCACACTTTTCTCTTACCCTTTCATTACTTACTCGATCAAACCACCTCACACTACATATTGTCCTCAAACATCTCATTTCCAGCACATCCACCCTTCTCTGCACAACCCTATCTATAGCCCATGCCTTACAACCATATAACATTGTTGGAACCACTGTTCCTTCAAACACCCATTTTTGCTCTCCAAGATATTGTTCTCGCCTTCCACACGTTCTTCAACGCTCCCAGAACCTTTGCCCCCTCCCCCACCATGTGACTCACTTCTGCTTCCATGGTTCCATCCGCTGCTTAATCCACTTCCAGATATCTAAAACATTTCACTTCCTCCAGTTTTTCTCCATTATTATTATTATTGATATAATTATACTTGATCACCGTTTCTTGCATTGGTAAGGTAGCATCAGGAAACGGATGAAGAATGGCCGATACCCTCATATTTATTTATTTATTATACTTTGTCGCTGTCTCCCGCGTCAGCGAGGTAGCGCAAGGAAACAGACGAGAGAATTGCCCAACCCACCCACATACACACGTATATACATACACGTTCAAACACGCTCATATACATACCTATACATTTCAACATATACATACATATACATACACAGACATGTACATATGTACACATGTACATAATTCATACTTGCTCCCTTCATTCATTCCTGTCACCACCCAGCCACACGTGGAATGACAACCCCCTCTCCCCTAATGCACGCGAGGTAGTGTTAGGAAAAGACAACAAAGGCCACATTTGTTCACACTCAGTCTCTGGCTGTCATGTATAATGCATCGAAACCACAGCTCCCTTTCTAAATCCAGGCCCCACAAAACTTTACATGGTTTACCCCATATGCTTCACATGCCCTGGTTCTATCCATTGACAGCACGTTGACCTCGGTATACCACATCATTCCAATTCACTCTATTCCTTGCACGCCTTTCACCCTCCTGCATGTTCAAGCCCCGATTGCTCAAAATCTTTTTCACTCCATCCTTCCACCTCCAATTTGGTCTCCCACGTCTCCTCGTTCCCTCCACCTGAGACACATATATCCTCTTTGTTAATCTTTCCTCTCTCATTCTCTCCATGTGACCAAACCATTTCAAAACACCCTCTTCTGCTCTCTCGAACACACTCTTTTTATTACCACACATATCTCTTACCCTTTCATTACTTACTCGATCAAACCACCTCACACCGCATATTATCCTCAAACATCTCATTTCCAGCACATCCACCCTCCTCTGCACAACTCTATCTATAGCCCATGCCTCGCAACCATATGACATTGTTGGAACCACTATTCCTTCAAACATACCCATTTTTGCTTTCCGAGATAATGCTCTCACCTTCCACACATATTTCAACGCTCCCAGAACTTTTGCCCCCTCCCCCACCCTGTGACTCACTTCTGCTTCCATGGTTCCATCCGCTGCCAAATCCACTCCCAGATATCTAAAACACTTCACTTCCTCCAGTTTTTCTCCATTCAAACTTACCTTCCAGTTGACTTGTCCCTCAACCCTACTGTACCTAATAACCTTGCTCTTATTCACATTTACTCTCAGCTTTCTTCTTTCACACTTTTTACGAAACTCAGTCACCAGCTTCTGCAGTTTCTCACCCGATTCAGCCACCATTGCAGTATCATCAGCAAACAACAACTGACTCTCTTCCCAAGCCCTCTCATCCACAACAGACTGCATACTTGCCCCTCTCTCCAAAACTCTTGCATTCACCTCCCTAACAACTCCATCCATAAACAAATTAAACAACCATGGAGACATCATGCACCTCTGCCGCAAACCGACATTCAATGAGAACCAGCCACTTTCCTCTCTTCCTACTCATACACATGCCATACATCCTCGATAAAAACTTTTCAATGCTTCTAGCAACTTGCCTCCCACACCATATATTCTTAATACCTTCCACAGAGCACCTCTATCAACTCTATCATATGCCTTTTCCAGATCCATAAATGCTACATACAAATCCATTTGTTTTTCTGAGTATTTCTCACACATTCTTCAAAGCAAACACCTGCTCCACACATCCTTTACCACTTCTGAAACCACACTGCTCTTCCCCAATCTGATGCTCTGTACATGCCTTCACCCTCTCAATCAATACCCTCCCATATAATTTACCAGGAATACTCAACAAACTTATACCTCTGTAATTTGAGCTCTCACCTTTATCCCCTTTGCCTTTGTACAATGGCACTATGCATGCATGCCACCAATCCTCAGGCACATCACCATGAGCCATACATACATTAATTATCCTTACCAACCAGCCAACACCACAGTCTCCCCCTTTTTTACTAAATTTCATTGCAATACCATCCATACCCACCACCTTGCCGGCTTTCATCTTTTGCAAAGCTTTTACTACCTCTTCTCTGTTTACCAAATCATTCTCCCTAACCCTCTCACTTCGCACACCACCTCGACCAAAACACCCTATATCTGCCACTCTATCCTCTAACACATTCAGCATACCTTCAAAATACTCACTCCATCTTCTCACATCACCACTATTTGTTATTACCTCCCCATTAGCCCCCTTCACCAATGTTCCCATTTGTTTTCCTGTCTTATGCACTTTATTTACCTCCTTCCAAAATATCTTTTTATTCTCCCTAAGATTTAATGATACTCTCTCACCCCAACTCTCATTTGCCCCCTTTTTACCTCTTGCACCTTTCTCTTGACCTCCTGCCTCTTTCTTTTATACATCTCCCAGTCATTTGCAATATTTCCCTGCAAATATCATCCAAATACCTCTCTCTTCTCTTTCACTAATAATCTTACTTCTTCATCCCACCACTCTCTACCCTTTCTGATCTGCCAAACCTCTTCATCCCACCACTCTCTACCCTTTCTAATCTGCCCACCTCCCATGCTTCTCATGCCACAAGCATCTTTTGTGCAATCCATCACTGCTTCCCTAAATACATCCCATTCCTCCTTCACTCCCTTTGCATCCTTTGCTCTCACCTTTTTCCATTCTGCACTCAGTCTCTCATGGTACTTCCTCACACAAGTCTCCTTCCCAAGCTCACTTACTCTCACTACTCTCTTCACCCCAACATTCTTCTTTTCTGAAAACCTCTACAAATCTTCACCTTCGCCTCCACAAGATAATGATCAGACATCCCTCCAGTTGCACCTCTCAGCACATTAACATCCAAAAGTCTCTCTTTCACGTGCCTATCAATGAACATGTAATCCAATCACGCTATCTGGCCATCTCTCCTACTTACATATGTATACTGATGTATATCTCTCTTTTTAAACCAGGTATTCCCAATCACCAGTCCTTTTTCAGCACACAAATCTACAAGCTCTTCACCATTTCTATTTACAACACTGAACACCCTATGTACACCAATTATTCCCTCAATTGCTACATTACTCACCTTTGCATTCAAATCACTCATCACTATAACCCGGTCTCATGCATCAAAACTACTAACACACTCACTCAGCTGCTCCCAAAACACTCATATACACATGTACATATTTGTACTTGCTTGCCTTCATCCATTCCTGGTGCTACCCTGCCCCACAGGGAAACAGCATCGCTCCCCCCCCCTGCTTCGGTGAGGTAGCACCAGGAAAACAGACAGAGAAGGCCACATTCGTTCACACTCAGTCTCTAACTGTCATGTGTAATGCTCCAAAACCACAGCTCCCTATGCACATCCAGGCCTAACAGACCTTTCCATGGTATACCCCAGGCATTTCATATGCCCTGGTTCAGTCCATTAACAGCATATCAACCCTGGTATACACATCGTTCCAATTCACTTTGCTCCTTGCACGCCTCTCACCCTCCTGTAAGTTTACTCAAAATCCTGTTCACTCCATCCTTCCACTTCGAATTTGGTCTCCTGTTTCTCCTTGTTCCCTCCACCTCAGACATATATATCCTCTTTGTCAAACTTTTCTCACTCATTATCTCCATATGTCCAAACCATTTCAACACACCCACTTCTGTTCTCTCAGCCACACACTTTTTATTTCCACACATCTCTCTTACCCTTTCATTACTTACTCGATCAAACATGTCTTCAGACATTTTGTTTCCAACACATCCACCCTCCTCCATACATTCCTCTCTATAGCCCATGCCTTGCAGCCATATAATATTGTTGGAACTACTATTACTTCAAACATACCCATGTTTGTGAGTGGATATGTCTTTGTTTGTCTGTTTCACGGTCCTACTTTGCTAATGTGAGAAACAGCAATATAATGAAAATAATAATGTATATACCCATGTAGTTTCTTGCTGTGAGATACCTCAAATCACAACAGAGTGCCTTTATTCCCTTTACAATGTCTGTTTGTTCTTTTTCCAAAAAGGTAACAATTATATTTGAATGATATGTGTGATATTTTTTGAGATGAATGCAAGTAAGATCACTAGATTAACTGCATGTTCCATTGACCAGCACAGTAGACTAACAACCAGTTCAATTAAATTTTGTGTCTCAGGATATGAGGATGTAGCTGATTAATTTCTTTCCAGATATATGTAGGTGAGACTGTGCTACAAGGAATTAATTCATTGTTTGACATAAATCGAGAAGAAGCCGTCACCATGTTTTGTTCCCGTCGGTTTCTGCAGATATCTGATAAGGCTGTTTTGAAAACACTGGATTTCTTAAAAGAACACAATATCACATCACACCAGATAAAACGAATACCTTGGATACTTCTACATTCTGAAGGTTTGTGGTTAGAGTTTGCTTAGTTTTATGATTCTTCCTTCAGCAATTTCTCCAGCCACAGAAAAGTAATATTTCATGGTATTTTTTGAGGATTGGCGGAATGCGTGCATAGTGCCATTGTACAAAGGCAAAGGGGATAAGAGTGAGTGCTCAAATTACAGAGGTATAAGTTTGTTGAGTATTCCTGGTAAATTATATGGGAGGGTGTTGATTGAGAGGGTGAAGGCATGTACAGAGCATCAGATTGGGGAAGAGCAGTGCGGTTTCAGAAGTGGTAGAGGATGTGTGGATCAGGTGTTTGCTTTGAAGAATGTATGTGAGAAATACTTAGAAAAGCAAATGGATTTGTATGTAGCATTTATGGATCTGGAGAAGGCATATGATAGAGTTGATAGAGATGCTCTGTGGAAGGTATTAAGAATATATGGTGTGGGAGGCAAGTTGTTAGAAGCAGTGAAAAGTTTTTATCGAGGATGTAAGGCATGTGTACGTGTAGGAAGAGAGGAAAGTGATTGGTTCTCAGTGAATGTAGGTTTGCGGCAGGGGTGTGTGATGTCTCCATGATTGTTTAATTTGTTTATGGATGGGGTTGTTAGGGAGGTAAATGCAAGAGTCCTGGAAAGAGGGGCAAGTATGAAGTCTGTTGGGGATGAGAGAGCTTGGGAAGTGAGTCAGTTGTTGTTCGCTGATGATACAGCGCTGGTGGCTGATTCATGTGAGAAACTGCAGAAGCTGGTGACTGAGTTTGGTAAAGTGTGTGGAAGAAGAAAGTTAAGAGTAAATGTGAATAAGAGCAAGGTTATTAGGTACAGTAGGGTTGAGGGTCAAGTCAATTGGGAGGTGAGTTTGAATGGAGAAAAACTGGAGGAAGTGAAGTGTTTTAGATATCTGGGAGTGGATCTGTCAGCGGATGGAACCATGGAAGCGGAAGTGGATCATAGGGTGGGGGAGGGGGCGAAAATTTTGGGAGCCTTGAAAAATGTGTGGAAGTCGAGAACATTATCTCGGAAAGCAAAAATGGGTATGTTTGAAGGAATAGTGGTTCCAACAATGTTGTATGGTTGCGAGGCGTGGGCTATGGATAGAGTTGTGCGCAGGAGGATGGACGTGCTGGAAATGAGATGTTTGAGGAAAATGTGTGGTGTGAGGTGGTTTGATCGAGTAAGTAACGTAAGGGTAAGAGAGATGTGTGGAAATAAAAAGAGCGTGGTTGAGAGAGCAGAAGAGGGTGTTTTGAAATGGTTTGGGCACATGGAGAGAATGAGTGAGGAAAGATTGACCAAGAGGATATATGTGTCGGAGGTGGAGGGAACGAGGAGAAGAGGGAGACCAAATTGGAGGTGGAAAGATGGAGTGAAAAAGATTTTGTGTGATCGGGGCCTGAACATGCAGGAGGGTGAAAGGAGGGCAAGGAATAGAGTGAATTGGAGCGATGTGGTATACAGGGGTTGACGTGCTGTCAGTGGATTGAATCAAGGTATGTGAAGCGTCTGGGGTAAACCATGGAAAGCTGTGTAGGTATGTATGTTTGCGTGTGTGGACGTGTGTATGTACATGTGTATGGGGGGGGGGTTGGGCCATTTCTTTCGTCTGTTTCCTTGCGCTACCTCGCAAACGCGGGAGACAGCGACAAAGTATAAAAAAAAAAAAAAAAAAAATTTTGATGAATATAGGAGATATGATATAGAGTTACTTGTCAAGCAACAATTGCTGTGCATAAAAGGTGCATGAAGAAATAACACTGGTCAACAAAGATTTTGCCCTATGGAAAAAAAATGTCTTGTATTTTTGCAAGCTGTATCCAAATATGTATTCTGAGTTTCTGTATCACCCATAGATTTTTGTTCCATTATATACATGTACCAGTGTTCTGCAGAGAGTTTGAAACAAAAGGTTTAACAAACTGCTATTTTCATTATTTGTGAAGTGCAATAGCTTCTTTTTGGAAGCACAGGCCTAGATAAATGAGTCACCAGGGGCCTGCAGAAACATGACTGGAAATGTTGGGACATTCAAACTGCCCACTCCTGAGAAGCAGTTCTCTGTCAGTTGCAGGCTAGAACTCAGTATGTAAACAGTGTCTTTTCCACTCTGTTGACAGATTGTGCTTTTGTGTACTCAAGTGTTGTGCTGATACACCACCACACCATGATAATGCCGAAAAACTTTGTAAATAGTCTGAATTTTTCTGCTACATCTGTGGTGAATTGAAATTCATATTGGAAAATATTCTTTCACACCCCTCATTAAAAGATGCTGTGAGCATTACTTTGGTTGTAAAGTGGGTGACCAGGATGAAAATTGGGCCTAGGTTCCTCTCATCAAACATAGTGCCTGTCTCTCCCTCCTTCTCTTGGTTACATCCGTTCACTTTCAGACACTGTAGCTTGAGTCTCTGAGACAGCCTTGCTTGGCTATTTCTTATATCTATCTGTTTATCTGTCCATATCTCTGATGCCCATTGCCTTTGGGAACTCCCTCAACGGGTATGGAGACTCTTTTGCCACAGCAAAAGAATCTTCATAACTGTTGAACTCTGGTGCTGCTTCTGAGCCTTTACAGCCTCACCCTTAACAGGCTGCTGACAGAGCACAAATGTGGCACATTTTCTCAGAGGCTCCTACCCAATGTTTCTACCAACTTCTACGGAATGTCTCTACCAAATGTTCCTGCCTAATGTTCCTGCGTAATGCTTCTACCCACTACTTCTCTCTGATGTATCGTCTGCTCCTGTTTTTGGAAAGTGATAATACAAGGAGGGAAGGGTTTCCAGCTCCCAACTCCTGCTCCTTTTAGGTGCCTTCTGCAGTGTGCAGTAGACATGAGCAGTATTCTTTCTCCCCTATCCCCAGGGATAAAATTATGCATAAGGAAATATGATTCTTACACATCACTCATTGTATCAAGTTTATGCATATTTCTCTATTTAGCTAGTGTAGATCACTGTCAATGTTATCCAAACTGTAGTTATATGTAGCTTATTTGAAAATATAACTTGTTGAAACTAGCATTAATCCTGTTATTATGAGCTACGATATTCAAATTTATTATTAGATATCAGTGATTATTGAGACATTAAAACTTATAGGAAAAGGTTTTACACTCATGATATTGTGTCTGCTTTTCTCATAAACAGTTCGTATGTGTATTACATTATTTGATACTTTTTGTGAAAATTAGTTGATCAGATATTTTCAGCTTAAAGATGCCTCATTCTGATGATATTTTGTGCTTTAAAAACAAGATGGTATGTGCAGATTCTTCCCCATACATTTCCTTTACCCACTACCTCTACACCTGCCAGTATCATACCCATCAGCTTAGTCTTAAACCATTTGTTGAAAAATTTTGTGTTCGATTGGATATCAGCTACAACAATCACCACTTGCTTACAGTGAATAGTATGAGCATATCTACAAAAGACAAGAGAAATTATGAGGTATATACTGATATATAGCTAGAAAAGATTAGACAGGGGAGCATAACTTTATTTTTTGCTTACTTTGTTCAATCTCCTTAACAGGTAGTCTTCAAGAAAAGTTTGCGAAGCTGACAGAACCCTACTTATTTCAAAACTGCTCAGATGGACTTGGATTTTGTCACTTCCCACTAGAACAGATATCAATTTATCAGAAAAGTTTCATGTCAGAGGCTGCTAAATTTCCCTATCACAACAATCGTCTATACTACCTGGCAGAAAAGTTAAAGGTAAGAATGTATAGGTAAACTTTTTTTTTTATTTCAGAAATCCCTTCATTAGATAAGTATACCTCAAGGACTTCTTAAGAAGTAATTTCCTTGTGGTTGACTTTGATGACTCATCTCCAAATTTGGGCAGTGGTGTACTGAAAAATGTAACTCGCCTTCAGACGCAAAGCATTTCACTGGAACCAAATCATGACTCTAAAGTCGAGTCCGATATGTGAGCAAATTTTGCAAAGATATTACCTGTAGCACAAAAAAAAAAAACCCAGTTTAGTCACCATCTCAAATCATCATAGAGGCTCAGTGAAAGCTTTGGAAAATAATGTGTATTTAATCTTGGTAGACTTCTGTGGTGTAGCGATTAGTGTCCTCGACTATGATGCATTAATGAGCTGTCCAGGTTCTAGTGCATAGGTTCAAATTCTAGTTGTGGCAGTAGGTCTACAGTCAACCCAGCTATACATCCACCCCTCGGGGAAGGTCGATGAAATGGGTACCTGGCTCAGGCCCAGCACCACCCCGCCCCACAGGAAACAGCATCGCTGTCCCCTACTGTAAGATATCAGAATTTACAGACGGACCAACCTAAGAAATAGAGTAATGACAGAAATTGAATGTCTGCATTTACAAACTTACATAAACAAACTGATCTATTTATGTCTCTGATGCCCATTCCCTCTGGGAACTCCTATCAAATGGGTGGCCACGACAAAAGAGTCTCCACTTATCCCTGTTTTTGCATGCCTTCCTTGCATACACTATTCCGTGCATTCTTCAAGTAGTTTTCCACTCTATTTCCCCATGTCAAGGTGCTCTTCCTCTCACACCAACCACTTCAATCATACTGTCTTACAGTCTCTTTGTAAACACTCCGTTTTACATTCTTTTACATGCCAAAACCACAGCAAAGTATTACATTTCACCCACTCTTCCACTCCATAATTCATTCCTTTTGCGTTCCCTGCCATACCAGCTTTCTCGTAAATCACGCATTCTTTCTGCATTCCAGTCAGTCATATTGCATGCTCCTCTCAAATAGCTCATATCCATAGTCTAGATTCTTGCTTGACTTATTCCATGTCCATGTTTTGGCTGTATAGGTCAGGGTTGGGAGGACTGTGGTAGCCCTCAATCCTTTCTTTACTTCCATACTTACATTTTTATCCTTCTTTAATCTGTTAAGGGACCATATACTGCTCTCCTCCTTATCTCTCCTTTCATATCACCAAGATTACCTGAGATAGCTCTTAAATACTTAAATTCTCACCTCTTCCAATCTTTCTACCCCCATATCAGTAACACAGTTTATTTATTATCTGTTTATTTATTTATTTTGCTTTGCCGCGGTCCCCCGCATTAGCGAGGTAGCGCAAGGAAACAGACGAAAGAATGGCCCAGCCCACCCACATACACATGTATATACATACACGTCCACACACGCAAATGTACATACCTATACATCTGAATGTATACATATGTATACACACACAGACATATACATATATACACATGTACATAATTCATACTGTCTGCCTTTATTCATTCCCATCGCCACCTTACCACACATGGAATAACAACCCCCTCCCCCTCATGTGTGTGAGGTAGCACTAGGGAAAGACAACAAAGGCCCCATTTGTTCACACTCAGTCTCTAGCTGTCATGTAATAATGCACCGAAACCTCAGCTCCCTTTCCACGTCCAGGCCCCACAGAAGTTTCCATGGTTTACCCTAGATGCTTCACATGTCCTGGTTCAATCCATTGACAGCACATTGACCCTGGTATACCACATCGTTCCAATTCACTCTATTCCTTGCATGCCTTTCACCCTCCTGCATGTTCAGGCGCCGATCACTCAAAATCTTTTTCACTCCATCTTTCCACCTCCAATTTGGTCTCCCACTTCTCGTTCCCTCCACCTCTGACACATATATCCTCTTAGTCAATCTTTCCTCACTCATCTCTCCATGTGACCATACCATTTCAAAACACCCTCTTCTGCTCTCTCAACTACACTATTTTTATTACCACACATCTCTCTTACCCTATTATTACTTACTCGATCAAATCACCTCACACCACATATTGTCCTCAAACATTTCATTTCCAGCACATCCATCCTCCTCTGCACAACTGTATCCATAGCCCATGCCTTGCAACCATACAGCATTGTTGGAACCACTATTCCTTCAGACATACCCATTTTTGCTTTCCGAGATCATGTTCTCGACTTCCACACATTCTTTAAGGCTCCCAGAACTTTCGCCCCCTCCCCCACCCTATGATTCACTTCCGCTTCCATGGTTCCATCCGCTGCTAAATCCACTCCCAGATATCTAAAACACTTCACTTCCTCCAGTTTTTCTCCATTCAGACTTACCTCCTAATTGACTTGACCCTCACCCCTACTGTACCTAACAACCTTGCTCTTATTCACATTTACTCTCAACTTTCTTCTTTCACACACTTTACCAAACTCTGTCATTAGCTTCTGCAGTTTCTCACATGAATCAGCCACCAGTGCTGTATCATCAGCAAACAACACCTTACTCACTTCCCAGGCTCTCTCTTTCCAAAACTCTTGCGTTCACCTCCCTAACAACCCCATCCATAAACAAATTAAACAACCATGGAGACATCACACACCCCTGCTGCAAACCTACATTCACTGAGAACCAATCACTTTCCTCTCTTCCTACACGTACACATGCCTTACATCCTCAATAAAAACTTTTCACTGCTTCTAACAACTTGCCTCCCACGCCATAAATTCTTAATACCTTCCACAGAGCATCTCAATCAACTCTATCATATGCCTTCTCCAGATCCATAAATGTTACATACAAATCCATTTGCTTTTCTAAGTATTTCTCACATACATTCTTCAAAGCAAACACCTGATCCACACATCCTCTACCACTTCTGAAACCACACTGCTCTTCCCCAATCTGATGCTCTGAATATCCCTTCACCCTCTCAATCAATACCCTCCCATATAATTTACCAGGAATACTCAACAAACTTATACCTCTGTAATTTGAGCACTCACTCTTATCCCCTTTGCCTTTGTACAATGGCACTATGCAAGCATTCCGCCAATCCTCAGGCACCTCACCATGAATCATACATACATTAAATAACCTTGCCAACCAGTCAACAATACAGTCACCCCCTTATTTGATAAATTCCACTGCAATACCATCCAAACCCGCTGCCTTGCCGGCTTTCATCTTCCGCAATGCTTTTACTACCTCTTCTCAGTTTACCAGATCATTCTCCCTAACCTTCTCACTTTGCACACCACCTCGACCAAAACATCCCATATTTGCCTCTCTATCATCAAACACATTCAACAAACCTTCAAAATACTCACTCCATCTCCTTCTCACATCACCGCCACTTGTTATCACCTCCCCATTAGCCCCCTTCACTGAAGTTCCCATTTGTTCCCTTGTCTCAAGCACTTTATTTACCTCCTTCCAAAACATCTTTTTATCCTCCCTAAAATTTAATGATACTCTCACCCCATCTCTCATTCGCCCTCTTTTTCACCTCTTGCACCTTTCTCTTGACCTCCTGCCTCTTTCTTTTATACATCTCCCACTCATTTGCATTATTTCCCTGCAAAAATCGTCCAAATGCCTCTCTCTTCTCTTTCACTAATAATCTTACTTCTTCATCCCACCACTCACTACCCTTTCTAATCTGCCCATCTCCCACGCTTCTCATGCCACAAGCATCTTTTGCGCAAGCCATCACTGCTTCCCTAAATATATCCCATTCCTCCCCCACTCCCCTTATGTCCTTTGTTCTCTCCTTTTTCCATTCTGTACTCAGTCTCTCCTGGTATTTCCTCACACAAGTCTCCTTCCCAAGCTCACTTACTCTCACCACTCTCTTCACCCCAACATTCTTCTATTCTGAAAACCTTTACAAATCTTCACCTTCGCCTCCACAAGATAATGATCAGACATCCCTCCAGTTGCACCTCTCAGCACATTAACATCCAAAAGTCTCTCTTTCGCGCGCCTATCAATGAACATGTAATCCGATAACGCTCTCTGGCCATCTCTCCTACTTACATACGTATACTTATGTATATCTCTCTTTTTAAACCATGTATTCCCAATCACCAGTCCTTTTTTAGCACATAAATCTACAAGCACTTCACCATTTCCATTTACAACACTGAACACCCCATGTATACCAATTATTCCCTCAACTGCCACATTACTCACCTTTGCATTCAAATCACCCATCACTATAACCCGGTCTCGTGCATCAAAACCACTAACACACTCATTCAGCTGCTCCCAAAACACTTGCCTCTCATGATCTTTCTTCTCATGCCCAGGTGCATATGCACCAATAATCTCCCATCTCTCTCCATCAACTTTCAGTTTTACCCATATCAATGTAGAGTTTACTTTCTTACACTCTATCACATACTCCCACCACTCCTGTTTCAGGTGTAGTGCTACTCCATCCCTTGCTCTTGTCCTCTCACTAACCCCTGACTTTACTCCCAAGACATTCCCAAACCACTCTTCCCCTTTACCCTTGAGCTTCGTTTCACTCAGAGCCAAAACATCCAGGTTCCTTTCCTCAAACATACTACCTATCTCTTCTTTTTTCTCATCTTGGTTACATCCACACACATTTAGACACCCCATTCTGAGCCTTCGAGGAGGATGAGCACTCCCCACGTGACTCCTTCTTCTGTTTCCCCTTTTAGAAAGTTAAAATACAAGGAGGGGAGGGTTTCTAGCCCCCCCACTCCCATCCCCTTTAGTCGCCTTCTGCGACACGTGGGGAATGTGTGGGAAGTATTCATTCTCCCCTATCCCCAGGGATAACAGTGACACAGTTAAGTACCCTTTTTTTTTTACTCTGTAGGATTGTGCGCGAAAGAGAGACTTTTGGATGTTAATGTGCTGAGAGGTGCAACTGGAGGGATGTCTGATCATTATCTTGTGGAGGCTAAGGTGAAGATTTGTATGGGTTTTCAGAAAAGAAGAGTGAATGTTGGGGTGAAGAGGGTGGTGAGAGTAAGTGAGCTTGGGAAGGAGACTTGTGTGAGGAAGTACCAGGAGAGACTGAGTACAGAATGGAAAAAGGTGAGAACAATGGAAGTAAGGGGAGTGGGGGAGGACTGGGATGTATTTAGGGAATCAGTGATGGATTGCGCAAAAGGTGCTTGTGGCATGAGAAGAGTGGGAGGTGGGTTGATTAGAAAGGGTAGTGAGTGGTGGGATGAAGAAGTAAGAGCATTAGTGAAAGAGAAGAGAAAGGCATTTGGACGATTTTTGCAGGGAAAAAATGCAGTTGAGTGGGAGACGTATAAAAGAAAGAGACAGGAGGTCAAGAGAAAGGTGCAAGAGGTGAAAAAAAGGGCAAATGAGAGTTGGGGTGAGAGAGTATCATTAAATTTTAGGGAGAATAAAAAGATGTTCTGGAAGGAGGTAAATAAAGTGCGTAAGACAAGGGAGCAAATGGGAACTTCAGTGAAGGGCGCAAATGGGGAGGTGATAACAAGTAGTGGTGATGTGAGAAGGAGATGGAGTGAGTATTTTGAAGGTTTGTTGAATGTGTTTGATGATAGAGTGGCAGATATAGGGTGTTTTGGTCGAGGTGGTGTGCAAAGTGAGAGGGTTAGGGAAAATGATTTGGTAAACAGAGAAGAGGTAGTAAAAGCTTTGCGGAAGATGAAAGCCGGCAAGGCAGCGGGTTTGGATGGTATTGCAGTGGAATTTATTAAAAAAGGGGGTGACTGTATTGTTGACTGGTTGGTAAGGTTATTTAATGTATGTATGACTCATGGTGAGGTGCCTGAGGATTGGCGTAATGCGTTCATAGTGCCATTGTACAAAGGCAAAGGGGATAAGAGTGAGTGCTCAAATTACAGAGGTATAAGTTTGTTGAGTATTCCTGGTAAATTATATGGGAGGGTATTGATTGAGAGGGTGAAGGCATGTACAGAGCATCAGATTGGGGAAGAGCAGTGTGGTTTCAGAAGTGGTAGAGGATGTGTGGATCAGGTGTTTGCTTTGAAGAATGTATGTGAGAAATACTTAGAAAAGCAAATGGATTTGTATGTAGCATTTATGGATCTGGAGAAGGCATATGATAGAGTTGATAGAGATGCTCTGTGGAAGGTATTAAGAATATATGGTATGGGAGGCAAGTTGTTAGAAGCAGTGAAAAGTTTTTATCGAGGATGTAAGGCATGTGTACGTGTAGGAAGAGAGGAAAGTGATTGGTTCTCAGTGAATGTAGGTTTGCGGCAGGGGTGTGTGATGTCTCCATGGTTGTTTAATTTGTTTATGGATGGGGTTGTTAGGGAGGTGAATGCAAGAGTTTTGGAAAGAGGGGCAAGTATGAAGTCTGTTGGGGATGAGAGAGCTTGGGAAGTGAGTCAGTTGTTGTTCGCTGATGATACAGCGCTGGTGGCTGATTCATGTGAGAAACTGCAGAAGCTGGTGACTGAGTTTGGTAAAGTGTGTGATAGAAGAAAGTTAAGAGTAAATGTGAATAAGAGCAAGGTTATTAGGTACAGTAGGGGTGAGGGTCAAGTCAATTGGGAGGTGAGTTTTAATGGAGAAAAGCTGGAGGAAGTAAAGTGTTTTAGATATCTGGGAGTGGATCTGGCAGCGGATGGAACCATGGAAGCGGAAGTGGATCATAGGGTGGGGGAGGGGGCGAAAATCCTGGGGGCCTTGAAGAATGTGTGGAAGTCGAGAACATTATCTCGGAAAGCAAAAATGGGTATGTTTGAAGGAATAGTGGTTCCAACAATGTTGTATGGTTGCGAGGCGTGGGCTATGGATAGAGTTGTGCGCAGGAGGATGGATGTGCTGGAAATGAGATGTTTGAGGACAATGTGTGGTGTGAGGTGGTTTGATCGAGTAAGTAACGTAAGGGTGAGAGAGATATGTGGAAATAAAAAGAGCGTGATTGAGAGAGCAGAAGAGGGCATTTTGAAATGGTTTGGGCACATGGAGAGAATGAGTGAGGAAAGATTGACCAAGAGGATATATGTGTCGGAGGTGGAGGGAACGAGGAGAAGAGGGAGACCTAATTGGAGGTGGAAAGATGGAGTGAAAAAGATTTTATGTGATCGGGGCCTGAACATGCAGGAGGGTGAAAGGAGGGCAAGGAATAGAGTGAATTGGAATGATGTGGTATACCGGGGTTGACGTGCTGTCAGTGGATTGAATCGGAGCATGTGAAGCGTCTGGGGTAAACCATGGAAAGCTGTGTAGGTATGTATATTTGCGTGTGTGGACGTATGTATATACATGTGTATGGGGGTGGGTTGGGCCATTTTCTTTCGTCTGTTTCCTTGCGCTACCTCGCAAATGCGGGAGACAGTGACAAAGCAAAAAAAAAAAAGAAAAAAAAAAAGGATTGTGCAAAATCTATACCTCCACTATCCTTTCAAACGCCATTACTTTACTTTTATATGCTTTTATCTTCTATTGCCAGTACTTACACACATCATAAAAGACACTTAAACCTTCTGCAACTCATCTTCACTCTCAGCAAACAACACAGGATCATATACCTCCACTACACTCCATCTGCACCCCCTTTCCCTGGTTTTGCTTCTACCTCTCTTGTCACTTTATCCATACATATATATGCTAAAAAGCCATGGTGACATCACACAGCCCTGTCTTCCACCCTCATGTATATGGAAGCTTTCTCTAAACTCTCCATCCATTCTTACACATGACTTTTCTATTCTATAGAAAGTTTTCACACCTAACTAACAGTTGTCCTCCTACCCCATATATTCTTAACACATCCCATAAAGCATTCCACTCAGCACTATCATATGCTTTCTCTAGATCCGTAAAAGTTCCATACACCTTCTTTCCTTCTGATGTATACTTTTCATCAGTCATTTTCAACACAAAAATCTTATCCACACATTCCCCTGCCTTTCCTAAAACCCCTTTTCTCCTCACTTGTTCTGCATTCATTTCCACTACTCTGTCAGTCAACACTTGCATACACTTTTCCTGGTATACTTATTCCCCTATAATTGCTACACATAACCTTAGCACCTTTTCCTTTGAATAAAGGAACAGTAATAGCTTTAACTAATTCCTTTGGCACAACTTTCTGCTTCCATGCTAAATTACATGCACTGTATTACTCTCCTCCATACTTCAACATTTCAGCCATGATCCCATCCACTCGAGGTGCGTTTCTTACCTTCAGTCTCATTACTGCCCTTTTTACCTCCCGTCTTGCAATAGACCCCTGCACTTTTATCCTTTTCCTTCCATCCTCCATACTCATGCATGTAAGAACTGCTGCCTCACCTCCCACATTCATCAGTTCTTCAGAATACTCTGTTCATTTTCCCATCACTTCCTCCTTTTGATTCAGCAACTCCCCTTTCTTCTCACATTAACATTTCCTCTCTTACATCCACCCCTTTCCCTTTTCACGACCTTTCAATACAATTTTTTATTTTTCCTAAGCTTTTCACTCAACTTTCTTCCAAAATCTTTATCTACTCTTTCTTTGCTTTTCTTTATCAGCTTGTTAACATTCTGTGTACACATCTTATACTCTTCCCTCCTTTTCTGGACTTACACTTGTATATTCTTTTCAAGCAATCTGCCATATGCCTTTTTTTTTATCTCTTCCATAGTATTTCTAATCTCATTTGTCCACCATGCATTTCCACTTTTTCCTCTCAGATCCTTGTATCTTACTCCTAATTCTACAACCTTTGATAGTCCTTCTCTAAACTTATGGAACAGCTCATTGACTTATGACTACATCTCTACATGAACTGCACCTCCATCTAAACTTTTGGTCACCCTTCTTTCATACTCCTTGCATTTTTTTTTATTCATCTCGCTTGGCAATGCATTTACGTCTTCGTTCTTCCTTACACCTTACCTCTGTTTCTCCGTGATCCCCACCACCACAAGAACTGCAAAATGGTCAGTCTCTAAAGAATCCTCTCACAACTCTGGCATCCAGCACGGCCATTCTCAGCCTTGCATCTACTGCCAAATATTCAAACCCCTTTGTTCTTCTTGCCCAATGTTTCTCATCTTGTGGATGATCTTTTGTTGAAAAATGGTTTTTGCAGGGAATAAAGCCTTCCGAGCACAGACATCCACAAGATAACTTCCATTCTCATTTACTCCAGGCACTCTCCATTTACCATCTATCTCATCAGTTTCATCAGATCCCACCTTCGCAGCCATATCACCAATTAGAGGCCCCTTTCTCTCCTTCCCAAAACCATTTATAGTCATTCAAATTTCTCCAGAAATGTTTCATTTCATCTTTACCTGGCACAGTCTTCATATTCACAAGTGCATATACTTCAGAGTTGCAGTCTTTTTTTTCACCCACACTATTCTTGATCCATTCCATTCATGTTTGGTAACACCTTCCCTTATTCTCGGTAATAGCACCATTGCACATCCTTCTTTCCCTATTCCATGATGATTTTCATTCATTCCCATCCATACCACTCCTCCTTCCACACCCTCGCATAATTTGCATTCACCACTTCCATTCTCACTTCATGCACCCTGCCCAAAGGTATGGGTTTCTGCAATCCCAGCACATCCAGACTATGACTTTTAAGTTTCTCCACAAGCTCCTTCCTTTTACTCTCACCAATAATCCCATTTACATTGTCATGTACAGAGCATCAGATTGGGGAAGAGCAGTGTGGTTTCAGAAGTGGTAGAGGATGTGTGGATCAGGTGTTTGCTTTGAAGAATGTATGTGAGAAATACTTAGAAAAGCAAATGGATTTGTATGTAGCATTTATCGATCTGGAGAAGGCATATGATAGAGTTGATAGAGATGCTCTGTGGAAGGTATTAAGAATATATGGTGTGGGAGGCAAGTTGTTAGAAGCTGTGAAAAGTTTTTATCGAGGATGTAAGGCATGTGTACGTGTAGGAAGAGAGGAAAGTGATTGGTTCTCAGTGAATGTAGGTTTGCGGCAGGGGTGTGTGATGTCTCCATGGTTGTTTGATTTGTTTATGGATGGGGTTGTTAGGGAGGTGAATGCAAGAGTTTTGGAAAGAGGGGCAAGTATGAAGTCTGTTGTGGATGAGAGAGCTTGGGAAGTGAGTCAGTTGTTGTTCGCTGATGATACAGCGCTGGTGGCTGATTCATGTGAGAAACTGCAGAAGCTGGTGACTGAGTTTGGTAAAGTGTGTGAAAGAAAGTTAAGAGTAAATGTGAATAAGAGCAAGGTTATTAGGTACAGTAGGGTTGAGGGTCAAGTCAATTGGGAGGTAAGTTTGAATGGAGAAAAACTGGAGGAAGTAAAGTGTTTTAGATATCTGGGAGTGGATCTGGCCGCGGATGGAACCATGGAAGCGGAAGTGGATCATAGGGTGGGGTAGGGGGCGAAAATTCTGGGAGCCTTGAAGAATGTGTGGAAGTCGAGAACATTATCTCGGAAAGCAAAAATGGGTATGTTTGAAGGAATAGTGGTTCCAACAATGTTGTATGGTTGCGAGGCGTGGGCTATGGATAGAGTTGTGCGCAGGAGGATGGATGTGCTGGAAATGAGATGTTTGAGGACAATGTGTGGTGTGAGGTGGTTTGATCGAGTAAGTAACATAAGGGTAAGAGAGATGTGTGGAAGTAAAAAGAGCGTGGTTGAGAGAGCAGAAGAGGGTGTTTTGAAATGGTTTGGGCACATGGAAAGAATGAGTGAGGAAAGATTGACCAAGAGGATATATGTGTCGGAGGTGGAGGGAACGAGGAGAAGTGGGAGACCAAATTGGAGGTGGAAAGATGGAGTGAAAAAGATTTTGTGTGATCGGGGCCTGAACATGCAGGAGGGTGAAAGGAGGGCAAGGAATAGAGTGAATTGGATCGATGTGGTATACCGGGGTTGACGTGCTGTCAGTGGATTGAATCAGGGCATGTGAAGCGTCTGGGGTTAACCATGGAAAGCTGTGTAGGTATGTATATTTGCGTGTGTGGACGTATGTATATACATGTGTATGGGGGTGGGTTGGGCCATTTCTTTCGTCTGTTTCCTTGCGTTACCTCGCAAACGCGGGATACAGCGATATAGCAAAAAAAAAAAAAAAAAGAAAACATTGTCATTATCCTCAATTACTCATCCCTTTTACTCCCCAGCATAACTGGTAGACTTCATTGTCACTTCTTAACCTTTTGTGCCGCACCTTTGACAAGCCATAGGGGAACTCCAATGCTGTGTTTTCCTGAGGAAGTAGGTCATTCATATTGGCTGAAAAGCTAAAACCCCAGAACGCCACAAGTGTTTGTCTTTTTTTTATTTTAACTACTATTATTGCCCTGTTTCTGCTTTACCCCTGAGGATGTAATAATGAAGTCACCATGAGAAGGTGGGGTGAGACTTGGATACTCCAGAAAACTAGAGTTTTTCCTTAAGCCACTGAAATTCAAAATTTTCCCAGCTTTCAAGCCCGTACACAGTAGCAGCAGCACCTGGCCTCATTGGTTGTGTTACTCCCACTGTGCAAAGCAAACTATCCAATGGATTAGGCTTATAGTGCACATTTTACAGAGTAGCAGTAAAAACAAAAAGAAATGCCACAGCATAAATTCTTTTGATTTACAAGCTGTAAGTGAGGAAAAGACCATTGTACTAATGCAGTGCTTTAAGCAGCAAAAATCGTACAAAACTTTTAGCTTTGTTCAATTTCAAGTCTAAAAACTGATCCGTGCTCTTCACAGCTCATTGGTGTGTCCCCACCTTGAATACTGTGTTCAGTTTTGGTCACCCTACATGAGAAAGACAGAATCGAAAAAATGCAGCAGAAGCTCATAAGATGACTTGCAGACAGGAACAGATCCTGTGAGAGCCATCTAGAAGGTTAAACTTATTCAGCTTTTTAAAAAAAAGGAAGGTGAAGAGGTGATATGATACTGGTATTCAGAATGACCAAAAGCTTTGGCAGTCTTTAATCTGATCAGCTATATAAGACTAGATCAGTCTGATTTTACTTGTAGCAGTGGACAGAAAACTTTTGGGCATATATTTTTTATCGAATGAGGCAAAATACCTTTTCTTGAGGAAGACTGTAAACAAGGAAAATTTTACCACTGAGTGCAGTTTAAATTCTTCAACACCATAGATACGATTATGTATGTAGCATTTATGGGTCTGGAGAAGGCATATGATAGAGTTGATAGAGATGCTCTGTGGAAGTTATTAAGAATATATGGTGTGGGAGGCAAGTTGTTAGAAGCAGTGAAAAGTTTTTATTGAGGATGTAAGGCATGTGTACATGTAGGAAGAGAGGAAAGTGATTGGTTCTCAGTGAATGTAGGTTTGCGGCAGGGGTGTGTGATGTCTCCATGGTTGTTTAATTTGTTTATGGATGGGGTTGTTAGGGAGGTGAATGCAAGAGTTTTGGAAAGAGGGGCAAGTATGCAGTCTGTTGTGGATGAGAGAGCTTGGAAAGTGAGTCAGTTGTTGTTCGCTGATGATACAGTGCTGGTGGCTGATTCATGTGAGAAACTGCAGAAGCTGGTGACTGAGTTTCGTAGTGTGAGAGAAGAAAGTTGAGAGTAAATGTGAATAAGAGCAAGGTTATTAGGTACAGTAGGGGTGAGGGTCAAGTCAATTGGGAGGTAAGTTAGAATGGAGAAAAACTGGAGGAAGTAAAGTGTTTTAGATATCTGGGAGTGGATTTGGCAGTGGATGGAACCATGGAAGCGGAAGTGGATCATAGGGTGGGAGAGGGTGCGAAAATTCTGGGAGCCTTGAAGAATGTTTGGAAGTCGAGAACATTATCTCGGAAAGCAAAAATGGGTATGTTTGAAGGAATAGTGGTTCCAACAATGTTGTATGGTTGCGAGGCATGGGCTATGGATAGAGTAGTGGGCAGGAGGGTGGATATGCTGGAAATGAGATGTTTGAGGGCAATATGTGGTATGAGGTGGTTTGATCGAGTAAGTGATAATAGGGTAAGAGAGATGTGTGGTAATAAAAAGAGTGTGGTTGAGAGAGCAGAAGAGGGTGTTTTGAAATGGTTTGGTCACATGGAGAGAATGAGTGAGGAAAGATTGACAAAGAGGATATATGTGTCAGAGGTTGAGGGAACGAGAAGTGGGAGACCAAATTGGAGGTGGAAAGATGGAGTGAAAAAGATTTTGAGTGATCGGGGCCTGAACATGCAGGAGGATGAAAGGCGTGCAAGGAATAGAGTGAATTGGAACGATGTGGTATACTGGGGCCGACGTGCTGTCAATGGATTGAACCAGGGTATGTGAAGCGTCTGGGGTAAACCATGGAAAGTTCTGTGGGGCCTGGATGTGGAAAGGGAGCTGTGGTTTCAGTGCATTATTTCATGACAGCTAGAGACTGAGTGTGAACGAATGGGGCGTTTGTTGTCTTTTCCTAACACTACCTCGCACACATGAGGGGGGAGGGGTTTGTTATTACATGTGTGGCGGAGTGGCGATGGGAATGAATAAAGGCAGACAGTATGAATTATGTACACGTGTATATATGTATGTCTGTGAGTGTATATACATGTATACGTTGAGATGTATAGGTATGTATATTTGCGTGTGTGGACTAGCATGTATATACATGTGTATGTGGGTGGGTTGGGCCATTCTTTTGTCTGTTTCCTTGCGCTACCTTGCTGACGTGGGAGACAGTGACAAAGCAAAATAAATAGAATAAATAGAATAAATAGATACAACCAAAGATACATGACAATACATGACCAGTATTTAGCTTTTAAGTTCATAACTCATTTTATTCATGCCTATGGAGGTATGTCCCATCAGTTTCTGATCTCTGTATTATCACAAGCAGTCTCGAAAGGATCGACTGATTTGTTGTTTGCAATCCTTTGTGTTCCATTGTAATTCACTACCTTATTTAGGTGTTGCCAGACTTTGCCTGTATGATGTTACACTGTGAGTGAAAAGTTCACCTTTAGCAATGCTGCATCATTGATAGTACAATATCATTAAGATCTTCCCACTCCAAAGGAATTCATCATTCCTGTGCTATTGAATGTAGTGTAGCTTTGCAGCTGCAGGAGCTGCTGGAAAAGAGGTGCTGGAGTAACTCCAGGAACCTTTCAAGAAAAGAGTCCTAGGGTAGTTGTAAATGTATAAATACCTGATTTATCTTAACTTCACAAAGCCTTACTACAGTGGGTAAGAAAGCAATTGGTATCACAAAACGTTTTATCATGAACCCAAAGATGACTTGGAGATAGCATAGATACAAAACTATTTTTTCTTAATGAATTGTTGATGATTCATTGATATTTTGTATAAAGATATTAACATTTTGATCTTTCATTTAAGTGAGATAGAAAGTAGTCAATGTACAAAATTCATTAGATTATTGGTGTTGGGTCATCATTATGTTGTATTCTGTAGAGATGTGTGGTTTGCCAGATGTGTGACAAAACCTTCCATTGTGAAAGGGAAGTAGGGGATTTAGAATTAAATACAAGTTTGGTTTGGAGGATTGCAACTTATTTTTGGAGATCTTTTTTCCAGGTCCCTGTTGAGTGCCTCACAGAGAAGATTGTAAAACCCCACAGGATTCTTTTCATGGAAATGAAGCGGCTAGAGGACATGATTGATATTTTTCAGAGTATGTATAACACGTATTTACTGAAAAGTAATTGGAGCAGTGATTTCATTAAGACTCTTCATCCTCTTGCTCTTCAGTTTTGTACTATACTGTTTTAGTTTATTATTTATGTTAGTACATTTGTTTTTAATAGTAGTTATTTGAATAGTAGATATTTAAACATTTTTCTTCCCTGAAACATATGTACTGCATCATGATTTTTTTTCTTTTCATTTGAGGCTCCAGTCAGGGACAAAAGTTCACATCAAGGCTGGGCCATAATTGAAATACAGAAATGTTAATAAAAGGGTAGAGGAAGAGATAAGTGAAAGTAATTATGAATTTTGGAGGAAAAGAAAACCTCTTTTAAAAAGTGCCAGGCCATAGCATCGGGAAAGACATGAGAGGGTAGAGAATTCTAAACCTTTGAGATGTAGGGAAAGAAACATTTATTAAAATGGCCCACCCTTAAGTTTCCAATGGCCACACTTCCATATCATTAGACACTTTAAATCCCAGTCTTCTCTTTGATCACCAGTAAGGTGAGATCCACTGGTGATATTGTTTCCTATCATACTAATGTCTGCTCATCATTCATGAAAGATTTTGGGGAGTCTTGTGTAGTTGCCATTGACTTATCCAAAGGTTGTAACAGTATGGCATCTGGGTCTTATCTTTGTTCTTTTGGCCTCCCTCCCTCTTTTTGCTCCTTCGTATCTAGCTTCCTTTCCGGCTAATCTGTTTTCGTGTTTTCATGGTTGCTGATGGATCAGCCTTCCCCATTTGCCTTCAGCAGCATTTTCCCTCAAGGGTCAGTCCTGTCCTTTATAATTTTTTTTCTTTTTTATCAGCGATTTCCTCTCTTCCACGAATAACTGAATGCACTCTTGTGCTGATGACTCAGTGCTGCATTCATCCACTTAGTTCAATTCTGCTCCTTCTTGTCTCAGTCAATCTACATCTCTTCCTGACACAGCTTCCTCAGTAACCTCAGACTTGGACAGAATATCTCAGTGGGGTAGATGAAATTTAGTCAAGTTTAATGCCTCCAAGACCTAGTTCTACTTATCTCTCTATTGAAAACTCCTAATATCTCTCATCTCTCCTTTGACAGTTCTGTAATTCCACCTGTTAACTCAGTGAACATACTTAGTATTACTGTAACATCCACTCTTTCTTGGGAACCCCACATTACAGAAATAGCTGTCTCCCATGAGAAACTGGGAGTCCTGTTTAGATGTCAAAATTTCTTTTCTTCTGAACAGTTGCTCCATTTATATACAAAGGACTGATCTGTACTTGTATGGAGTACTGCTTTCACATCTGGGATGGTTCTAGCTTTGTATCCTTACTTGATAGGGTTGAGTCAAAGGCAGTCCAACTTATACTCTGCCAGGCTGACTTCAAAACTTGACCATCTTACCCTAAGCAACACTCTAAACTTGAAATAACTCACCAGCTTAGATACAGACACATCAAATCATGTAATACCTAAAAATATACTACAGTGCACATGGAAGAAATATATGAATACCCGGCGAGGAAGCTAGAATGATTATTCCATGCAGTACCATGAGAAGTGGAAGTAAGTCATAGAGTGGGTGAGCAGGCAATGGTCCTAGGAGAACTGAGGAATGTGTGGATGGAGAGAACATTGTCTGGGAGGACAAAAGTAGGTTTGTTTGAAGGTTATAGTAGTCCCAACAATATTACATAAATGTGAGGGCTATAGTTAAGATGTGTGGAGTGTGGATGTGTTGAAATGTTTGAGCACAATATTTAGTGTGAGGTGGTTTGATTGAGTAAGTAATGAAAGGGTAAGAGAAATGTGTGGCAATAATAAGTTTTGTTCAAGAGGGTATGCTGAAATGGTTTGGACATATGGAGAGATTGAGTGTGAAAAGGTTGACAAAGAAGATGTATGTGCCAGAATTGGAGACCAAGTTATAGATAGAAGGACTGGGTGAAAAAGATTTTGAGTGACTGAGGCCTGAACATGCAGGAGGATGAAAGGCATGCAATTGGAATGATGTGGTATACAGGGTTTGTGTGCTGTCCATGGACTCAACCAAGGCATTTAAAGAATCTAGGCTTAACCATGGAGAGGTCTGTTGGGTTTGGTTGTGAATAGGGAGCTGTGGTTTCAATGCATTACACGTGATGGCTAGGGAATGGATTTGAGCAGATGTAGCCTTTCTTAACCTGTTCGTGGTGCTACCTCGCTGATGCAGAAAAGAGTGATCAAGTGTGAAAAAAACTGAAAAATCTATATGGAGTGACTATAGAAACATTCAAAAGAATGCTAGATGAACTTTAATTAGATATTTCCGACAGGAAACATCTCCCAAAAAAGATAGAATCCTACAACAAGCAAGATACGAGATGGGTGGTAGTGTGGCAGATGAGAGAAACACCATAGTACAATAATCAGGCTGTGTGTTGTACATCATGTGCTAGCCCTTCCATGATGTCAGAATGTCATCATAGATACTCATAGGTATGTAGATATTCCTACTTATAATGGTACAGTACACCACCAATTTTCTGGCACTCTTGGTTCCAACAGATTAACCATTTTGCCGAACCATCCCTGGTCACATAATGACAGTTCATCAACACACCTCTAACCCACTAATTATACATCTCCCATGTGTCTAAAGTATACCATGGACTGCTAGAAATTTAAATTGAACAGATATTAAATGTTTGAGTGCCATAAGATGGTAAGTCTGTTCTTCGTCTTCTGCTGTTAGTGTTTTCCTAGGTGTGCAACACCAGAATAATGCAGTTTCATCTGCTCAGGACTGAGGTGCTTGCCAGCTACGAGTTTTGCCAATTTGTTCACATACTCGGCAGCTCCTTTGTGGTTTGCAGACTGCTTTTCTCCACACTTTATTAATGGAAATTCCATGACGCTTCTTGAATCTTTGAAACCATCCTTTGAAGTCATGCTCATGTTGTAATTTTAGTTCCTTATGGAACAACTAAGCCTGGTCCATTATCACGCTACCTGACAAGTCCACTCCATCACTCCGACGCTGTCAAAACCATTCTATCATCTTTCGATTGTGCTCTTATGATCTTTCACAGTTTTTCTAATCGTCATTTGCTTGGAATTGCTGTTTGCATAGAATTTCAATATTTTCTCCCTTTGCTTCTTTATATCATAAAATACTGTAGATGTCACACAGCTTACATACCGAAACACCACGGTCCATTTTTTTCAACAGTTCTACTTTATCGTGGATTGATATGGACTGGCATTTATGTTTAACACCATGACTGACACTCTCATATGTCTTAGAAGCCACAGCTAGGGTTAAATTTAAGCAAAATAAGCTAAGAATCTCTCAGAATTGCAGTATCACCACCAACAAGTGCAGTGTAAAGAATGTAAATAGGCATGCCCTGCACACAACACCATGTGTGGCTGCCCAGTAAACTAGTCTTGTGGCCACGGTAATTTCAAGTTCCCTCACGTAATTTTGTCTGGACTAAAGGAGGTGCCAAACCATCAGTTGCTGGAAAATCAGTGGTGTACCTGTAATACAGCTCACATTCTTATGTTGTATTATTATGCCTATTGATATACTGTACAGTTTAATATTTCATTTTCATACAAACATATAATAAGAGAAATAAGGTATTGTAACAGATTGCTCTAGAATAATCACTGCTGTGTCATAAATGAACTTAATATTGTGGAATCTACCACATTTATAGGTAGATAGAGGGTATATGGGAGGGTATTGATTGAGAGGGTGAAGGCATGTACAGAGCATCAGATTGGGGAAGAGCAGTGTGGTTTCAGAAGTGGTAGAGGATGTGTGGATCAGGTGTTTGCTTTGAAGAATGTATGTGAGAAATACTTAGAAAAGCAAATGGATTTGTATGTAGCATTTATGGATCTGGAGAAGGCATATGATAGAGTTGATAGAGATGCTCTGTGGAAGGTATCAAGAATATATGGTGTGGGAGGCAAGTTGTTAGAAGCAGTGAAAAGTTTTCATCGAGGATGTAAGGCATGTGTACGTGTAGGAAGAGAGGAAAGTGATTGGTTCTCAGTGAATGTAGGTTTGCGGCAGGGGTGTGTGATGTCTCCATGGTTGTTTAATTTGTTTATGGATGGGGTTGTTAGGGAGGTGAATGCAAAAGTTTTGGAAAGAGGGGCAAGTTTGAAGTCTGTTGTGGATGAGAGAGCTTGGGAAGTGAGTCAGTTGTTGTTCGCTGATGATACAGCGCTGGTGGCTGATTCATGTGAGAAACTGCAGAAGCTGGTGACTGAGTTTGGTAAAGTGTGTGAAAGAAGAAAGTCAAGAGTAAATGTGAATAAGAGCAAGGTTATTAGGTACAGTAGGGTTGAGGGTCAAGTCAATTGGGAGGTAAGTTTGAATGGAGAAAAACTGGAGGAAGTAAAGTGTTTTAGATATCTGGGAGTGGATCTGGCAGCGGATGGAACCATGGAAGCGGAAGTGAATCATAGGGTGGGGGAGGGGGCAAAAATCCTGGGAGCCTTGAAGAATGTGTGGAAGTCGAGAACATTATCTCGGAAAGCAAAATGGGTATGTTTGAAGGAATAGTGGTTCCAACAATGTTGTATGGTTGCGAGGCGTGGGCTATGGATAGAGTTGTGCGCAGGAGGGTGGATGTGCTGGAAATGAGATGTTTGAGGACAATGTGTGGTGTGAGCTGGTTTGATCGAGTAAGTAATGTAAGGGTAAGAGAGATGTGTGGAAATAAAAAGAGCGTGGTTGAGAGAGCAGAAGAGGGTGTTTTGAAATGGTTTGGGCGCATGGAGAGAATGAGTGAGGAAAGATTGACCAAGAGGATATATGTGTCAGAGGTGGAGGGAGCGAGGAGAAGTGGGAGACCAAATTGGAGGTGGAAAGGTGGAGTGAAAAAGATTTTTTGTGATTGGGGCCTGAACATGCAGGAGGGTGAAAGGAGGGCAAGGAATAGAGTGAATTGGATCGATGTGGTATACCGGGGTTGACGTGCTGTCAGTGGATTGAATCAGGGCATGTGGAGCGTCTGGGGTAAACCATGGAAAGTTGTGTGGGGCCTGGATGTGGAAAGGGAGCTGTGGTTTCAGGCATTATTGCATGACAGCTAGAGACTGAGTGTGAACGAATGGGGCCTTTGTTGTCTTTTCCTAGTGCTACCTCGCACACATGAGGGGGGAGGGGGATGGTATTCCATGTGTGGCGAGGTGGCAATGGGAATGAATAAAGGCAGACAGTGTGAATTGTGTGCATGGGTATATATGTATGTGTCTGTGTGTGTATATATATGTGTACATTGAGATGTATAGGTATGTATATTTGCGTGTGTGGACGTGTATGTATATACATTGTGTATGGGGGTGGGTTGGGCCATTTCTTTCGTCTGTTTCCTTGCGCTACCTCGCAAACGTGGGAGACAGCGACAAAGCAAAATAATAATAATAATAGATTCTTGATGCCAGCGAATATGAGTGCAAAGCTGTGTGACGTGGCTAATGAAGGCATGAGGAAGAGTGATTGAAAATACTTGGTTTAAGAAAAAGATGGGTACATGATTATGTGTGCATTAGGTAGAGACATTGGATAGAAGGAGAAGTAGGAACATTAGGCAGGAGCATTAGGTAGAAGTAGTCGGTAGGAACATAAGGTAGGAGCCTCTGCAAACACTACACTAAAGTTGCCCTCTGCTAGTGGCCTCTTAAGGGTGAGGCATTAAAGGCTTAGAAGCAGCACTAGAGTTCACTAGTTATGGAGACTATTGTTGTGGCCACCCCATTGTGAGATTTCCAGTTGGGAACAGGCATCAGAACTTTGTCTTAGACAGAGTGGGCATTATTTGATCACATGCTGATTGATAGGCATACAAAGAAAAGGTTTTTGTATGTGTATTTGCTAAAAAAGGTGGCAGGTGGAATGTCTTATTATTTCTTAGTGGAAGCAAGGGTAAAAGCTTGTGGTGCATTTAGGAAAAGGGGAAATAGGTGTGAAAGTGAGCGAATAGAGGTATCAAGAGGGATTGAAGAAGGAATGACACAGGATGAGATTAAATTATTCAAATGAAGTGGAAGGTATTTAGAAAAGAGGTGCTTAAATGTGCAGTTGAAGTGTATGGCATATACAAGGTGGGATGTGGACATGTGAGAAAAGGGAGTGAGTGGTGGAATGAGAAGTTGAATTAGTGATGAAGTAAAAAAGGGAGATGTATGGATGGTATCTTCAGGGAAGGAATGCAAGTGACTAGAAGGAAGGTATAAGAGCTGAAAAAGATACCTAGTGAGGGATGAGTGAAAGTATTGATGAACTTAGGAGTGAGTATGGAAGTATCTTGGAAGGAGGAGGATTGTGTGAGGGAAAACAACTGAGCAAATGGGGGCAACAGTACAGAAAGCAGGTGAAGTGGGAACAGAGGTATGTATATGGGTGAGAAACTGCAGAAGTTGGTGACTGAGTTTGGTAAAGTGTGTGAAAGAAGAAAGCAGAGAGTAAATGTCAGTAAGAGCAAGGTTATTAGGTTCAGTAGGGTTGAGTGACAAGTTAATTGGGAGGTGAGTTCGAGTGGAGGAAAAGTGGAGGAAGTGAAGTGTATTAGATACCTGGGAGTGGACTTAGCAGCAGATGGAACTATGAAAGCAGAAGTGAGTCACAGGGTGGGGGAGGGGGCGAAGGTTCTGAGAGTGTTGAAGAATGTGTGGAAGGCGAGAACATTAAGTTGGAAAGCAAAAATGGGTATGTTTGAAGGAATAGTGGTTCCAACAACGTTATATTATATGGTTGTGAGGCATGGGCTATAGATAGGGTTGTGCGAAGGAGGGTGGATGTGTTGGAAATGAAAAGTTTGAGGACAATATGTGGCGTTAGGTGGTTTGATCGAGTAAGTAATGAAAGGGAAAGAGATATGTATGGTAATAAAAAGAGTGTGGTTGAGAGAGCTGAAGAGGGTGTGTTGAAATGGTTTGGACACATGGCGAGAATAAGTGAGGAAAGATTGACAAAGAGGATATATGTGTCAGAGGTGGAGGGAATGAGGAGAAGCGGGAGACCAAATTGGAGGTGGAAGGATAGAGTGAAAAAGATTTCGAGGGATTGGGGCCTGAACATACAAGAGGGTGAAAGGAGTGCAAGGAATAGAGTGAACTGGAACGATGTGGTATAATGGGGTTGACGTGTTGTCAATGGATTGAACCAGGGCATGTGAAGTGTCGGGTAAACCATGGAGAGGTTTGTGGGGCTGGGATGTGGAAAGGGAGCTGTGGTTTTGTTGCATTACACATGACAGCTAGAGACTGAGTTTGAATGAATGTGGCTTTTTTTTTTACTGTTACTGGCACAACTTCGCTGGAAAAGGCCAATGCTATTTTGTTTGTGGCTGGGTGGTGACAGGAATAGATGAAGGCAGCAAGTATGAATATGTACATGTGTATATGTGTATATGTCTGTGTATGTATATGTATGTATAAGGTGAAATGTATATGTATGTATATGTGCATGTGTGGCCATATACACATATACATGTGTATGTGGGTGGGTTGGGCTATTTCTCGTGTTTCTTTGCGCAACCTCACTAACACGGGTTTCGGCACTTAAGTATAATACAAATCATTTTTTTGCAGGGAAACAGTGCAAATGACTGGGAGATGTATAAAAGAAAGAGGCAAGGGGTCAAGAGAAAGGTGCAAGAGGTGAGAAAGAGGGCAAATGAGAGTTAGGGTGTGAGAGTATCATTAAATTTTAGGGAGAATAAAAAGATGTTTTGGAAGGTGGTAAATAAAGTGCGTAAGACAAGAGAACAAATGGGAACATCGGTGAAGGGGGCAAATGGGGAGGTGATAACAAGTACTGATGAAGTGAGAGGGAGATGGAGTGAGTATTTGAAGGTTTGTTGAATGTGTATGATGATAGAGTGGCAGATATAGGGTGTTTTGGTCGAGGTGGTGTGCGAAGTGAGAGGGTCAGGGAGAATTATTTGGTAAACAGAGAAGAGGTAGTGAAAGCTTTGTGGAAGATGAAAGCCGGCGAGGTGGTGGGTTTGGATGGTATTGCTGGTTGGTGAGGATATTCAATGTATGTATGGTTCATGATGAAGTGCCTGAGGATTGGTGGAATGCATGCATAGTGCCATTGTACAGAGGCAAAGGGGATCCTTAAAGGTGAGTGTTCAAATTACAGAGATATAAGATTGTTGAGTATTCCTGGGAAATTATATGGGAGGGTATTGATTGAGAGGGTGAAGGCATGTACAGAGCATCAGATTGGGGAAGAGCAGTGTGGTTTCAGAAGTGGTAGAGGATGTGTGGATCAGGTGTTTGCTTTGAAGAATGTATGTGAGAAATACTTAGAAAAACAGATGGATTTGTTTGTAGCATTTATGGATTTGGAGAAGGCATGTTATAGAGTTGATAGAGATGCTCTGTGGAAGGTACTAAGAGTATATGGTGTGGGAGGTAACTTGTTAGAGGCAGTGAAAAGTTTTTATCAAGGATGTAAGGCATGTGTACGAGTAGGAATAGAGGAAAGCGATTGGTTCGCAGTGAATGTCAGTTTGCGGCAAGGATGCGTGGATGGTGTTTAATTTGTTTATGGATGGGGTTGTTAGGGATGTGAATGCAAGAGTTTTGGAGAGAGGGGCAAGTGAGTCAGTTTTCGTTCGCTGATGATACAGCACTGGTGGCTGATTCGGGTGAGAAACTGCCGAAGTTGGTGAATGAGTTTGGTAAAGTGTGTGAAAGAAGAAAACTGAGAGTAAATGTGAAGAAGAGCAAGGTTATTAGGTTCAGTAGGGTTGAGGGACAAGTAAATTGGGAGGTGAATTTAAATGGAGAAAAACTGGAGGAAGTGAAGTGTTTTAGATATCCGGGATTGGATTTGGAAGTGGATGGAACCATGGAAGCGGAAGTGAGTCACAGGGTGGGGGAGGGGCGAAGGTTCTGGGAGCGTTGAAGAATGTGTGGAAGGTGAGAACATTATCTCGAAGAGCAAAAATGGGTATGTTTGAAGGAATAGTGGTTCCAACAATGTTATATGGGTGTGAGGCATGGGCTACAGATAGGGTTGTGCGGAGACTGGTGGATGTGTTGGAAATGAGATGTTTGAGGGCAATATGTGGTGTGAGGTGGTTTGATCGAGTAAGTAATGAAAGGGTGAGAGAGATGTGTGGTAATAGAAAGAGTGTGATTGAGAGAGCAGAAGAGGGTGTATTGAAATCATTTGGTTGCATGGAGAGAATGTGAGGAAAGATTGACAAATAGGATATATGTGTCAGAGGTGGAGGGAATGAGGAGAAGTGGGAGACCAAATTGGAGGTGGAAGGATGGAGTGAAAAAGATTTTGAGCAATCATTGTAGTTGGAGAGTTGGACAAAAGTTTCTTGATAAATGTGGGATGAAGCTGGGCTGTGTGATGTCACCATGGCTTTCTAACATATGTAGGGATAGAATGGTAAGAGAGATGAAAGGAAAACTCGGGAAAGGGATTGCAGTGATGGATTGTGGTGGTGAGTGACAAGCCTTTTAGTTCATAATTCTGTGTTGTTTGCTGAGATTGAAGAAAAGTTGCAGGAGATTGTAAGTTTGTTTTATGATGTGTATAAGCATAGTGATTGGAGGTAAATGCAAGTAAAGTAATGGTGTTTGAAAGAAAACTGAAAATTTAGATTCTGCAACACCCTGTAGAGTGAAGGAAGAAGGTGTATTAATCTATATTATAGATATGGGGGAAAGAAAGACTGGAAGAGGTGGTGGAATTTAAGTATGTAGGAGCTATCTTGGGTAAGTTTGGTGATAAGGAATAGTATGATGAAAGGAAGAGGTGTACATATAGAAGTGAAGAAAGGATCAAGGGATAGCATAGTCATTCCAACCCTGACCTATGCAGCCAAAACATGAACAATGGAATGAGTCACAGAGGTCATAACTCCAGGCTGTGGAAATGAGCTATTTGTACTTGAGAGAAGTATGTGGTATGACTAGATGGTATGAAGAAAGAAATGAGGGGGTGTACAAGAAATTTGTTATGGAAGGGAATGCATTGTGGAGTGAGAGAAACATAATACTTTTGAGGTGGTTTAGGCATGTGGAAAGATTGCAAAATGGGGAGTTTACAAGGAGTGTATGATAGTATGATTAAAGGGGCTGGTTTGAGAGGAAGACCTCCTGTAACATGGGGAAATAGAGTGAAAGTGTACTGAAGGGAGAGAAATGGTGGAAGAATGCTAGGAATGGTGTATGCGAGGGATGCCTGTAAGGACAGGGATGAATGGAGACTTTTGTGTGGCCAGCCCCTTGACGGGAGTTCCCATAAGGAGCGGGCATTAGACATATAGGGAGACAGAATAATTATTGTTCGTAGTAATTGTAGTAGTAATAGTAGCAGCAGCAGCAGTAGTAGTATTTGTAGCACTGAAGTAGGGGCCCAATAGTCATTGGCTGAACTGTCAACTGCTGCTGTTGCCTTGCTGCTATGTCCATCATCACAACACCCCATTGGCCCAGCTTAGGGATTATGGCATTTCCCTGGCATGGTACCTTTTCCAAGGATAGGTATACAAAATTACTAGTATCATATATACTGTTATTAGCATTATTATTATTATTATTATTATTATTATTATTATTATTATTATTAGAGAAGAGAAAAAGAAAAGAGCCATTATTAACATAGAAAAAATCTATTCTTTATTCATGGAAATGGAGGGGAAAGAATATTTTCCCACATATCTCTTGCATGTCATAGGTGATGAAGAAGATGGGATCAGGGGCTGGAATTCCCCTTTCCCCATTTTATTACTTTCCAGTTATAATGACAGTAATTAACACTGACACATGTTAGTCTGCATGGGATTAGAAAGAAGGAAGATTTCTTGATAAATTCAGTAAATATTAACAGATGTTGTTTTTAATCTTACCCAAACTTACATATTGCAACGGAAAAATCCACAGGTTGTTACAACTTTCAAAAGTTTTCAATTTTGAAAATGTGTAATCCTTTCTTTGTACTTTTTTAAATGTTATGAAAAGTTGGGAGAAGTCTGTTACATTATTAATAAATCATTAACAATAACATGATAAAGACAATTGATAAAACTAGAAGCACCCCTTTAAGAGGCAGCTTTAAGGAGCTGTTGTGCATTGAATGGGAGCCTAGGTCTGTGCTTGACTGTTCACTGAATGTAATCTTTTCTTATTTTACTCTCCCTAGACACTATTATGTTATGTGAATTGAAGCTGTTCAGAAGTGATTTGTTAATGGTCCTTTATCAGGTTTACCATTTTCTTAACAAACTTTTGATGAAGCTTTGACAGGTCAGAATGGTCAATTATTAGCAATCATCCTGCCAGAAACCAGAGCAGATTATACCAAAACATCACTATGGGAATATCCTCATTTCATGCTGATCTAACACCCAATATGGCTTGGCAGCCATATTGGCCAGATGAGTGATACAAGATCATCTTAGCCTTTGGTGTATTAAACAGTCACTCCTGGTTTCCCTGATCACATGGTTCTTACTTCAAACCCTACAGATAAAGATGTGCAGGGTTGACACTTCACCCACTGCCTTACTACACTCACATTAACAGTATTCCCTGAAGTTAAGAGCATGTTGTAGTTTCCAGTTAGATGTTAAATCTGTTGTCAATCAATTACAAATTATGTAAATGTATTACTATGAATTTGATACTGTAACTACTGTTACTACTATTCAGGATATGGGATGCATTCTGAAGACATCCTCGCAGACATGTGGGTATTCGCCTATTGTCCTAAGAAAGCAGAGGAAAGACTGCAGCATGCTGTTGACTTGGGTTGCCAGGCACTCAAACCTTGGATGTGTCGCTGCTCATCTCATATTTTTAATAGGTAAGCTTCATAATTACTTTTAAACCATAGAGGGTACGTACCTTACCTCCACTGAGTGGGACATATCAATAAAGAAAGGAAATGTTACTGGACTACACCAACATGAGGTTGCAGTGCATGCAAAACACTTCATGCAAAATGGTATGTTTGGCAGGGCTGTATCATTAGGAGTACACTCTCATCAAAGACCTCTTCATTCAGGAACTCCTGAAAAGGGGTCCAGGAGTAACTGTAAGACTTGTTTCAATACAGGAGTCCTTCGGCAATTATAATACTGTATCTATATGTATCAGTGAAGGAGATGTTGCCTGACTCTGCCTGCTGTAGGTTACACCATGAGTGAAGAGTTACCTTTGCCAAGACTGTATCATTGTCAGTTAACAAAAGAAAGTACAGCCTTCATCCATTCCTGGAGCTACCCTGCCTCACAGGAAATGGCATCGCTACCCCCTGCTTCAGCGAGGTAGCACCAGGAAAACAAACAAAAAAGGTCACATTCGTTCACACTCAGTTTAGCTGTCATGTGTAAGGCACCAAAACCACAGCTCCCTATAAACATCCACGCCCCACAGACCTTTCCATGGTTTACCCTAGGGATTTCACATGCCCTGGTTCAGTTAATTGACACCATGTCGACCCCAGTATACTACATTGTTCCAATTCGCTCTATTCCTTGCATGCCTCTCATCCTCCTGTATATTCAGGCCCCAATTTCTCAAAATCTTTTTCACTCCATCATTCCACCTCCAATTTGGTCTCTTGCTTCTCCTTGTTCCTTCCACCTCTGACATATATATATATCCTCTTTGTCAACCTTTCCACACTCATTCTCTTCATATGTCCAAACCATTTCAACACATCCTCTTCTGCTCTCTCAACCACACACTTTTTATTTCCACACATCTCTTTTACCCTTTTATTAATTACTCGATCAAAACCACCTCACATCACACATTGTCCTCAAACATTTCATTTCCAACACATCCACCCTCCTCCGTACAACCCTATCTATAGCCCATGCCTTGCAACCATATAATATTGTTGGAACTACCATTCCTTTGAACATACCCATTTTTGCTCTCCGAGATAACGTTCTCTCCCTCCGCACATTCTTCATTGCTCCTGGAACCTTTGCCCCCTCCCCCACCCTGTGACTCACTTCCACTTCCATGGTACCACTTGCTGCCTAGATATCTAAAATACTTCAATTCCTCCAATTTTTCTCCATTCAAACTTACATCCTAACCCTGCTGAACCATATAACCTTGCTCTTTTTCACGTTTACTTTCACCTTTTACACACTTTTCCAAACACAGTCACCATCTGCAGTTTCTCTCTTGATTTAGCCATGAGTGCTGTATCATCGGCGAACAGCAACTGACTCACTTCCCAGGCCCTCTCATCCCCAACAGACTCCAAAACTCTTGCATTTAACTCCCTAACCACTCCATCGATAAACAAATTAAACAACCAAGGGGACATCACATACCCCTGCCACAGACTGACCTTCATTGGGAACCAATCACTCTCCTCTTTTCCTACTTGTACACATGCCTTACAACATTGGTAAAAACTTTTTACTGCTTCTAGCAGCTTACTTCCTACACCATATACTCTTCACACTTTCCACAAAGCATCTCTATCAACCCTATCATATGCATTCTCCATATCCAAAAATGCTACATACAAATCCATCTGTTTTTCTAAGTATTTCTCAAACATTCTTCAAAGCAAAGACTTGATCCACACATCCTCTACCAATTCTGAAACCACACTTCTCTTCCCAATTTGATGCTCTGTACATGACTTGAACCTCTCAATTACTACCCTACCATACAGTTTCCAAGGAATACTCAACAAACTTTTACCTCTGTTGTTTGAACTCTCACTTTTATCCCCTTTGCCTTTGTACAGTGGCACTGTGCATGCATTTTGCCTATCCTCTGGCACTTCACCACGATCCATACATGCATTGAATGTCCTCACCAATCAGTCAACTACAACTACACAGTCACCCTTTTTCTTAATAAATTCATCTGCAACGCCATCCAAACCCGCTGCCTTGCCAAATTTCATTTTCCGCAAGCTTTCACTACCTCTTTCTTAACCCAGCCATTCTATCTGACCCTCTCACTTCACACACCACCCCAACAAAATACCCTACATCTGCCACCCTATCATCAAACACATTCAAAATACTCACTCCATCTTCTGACTTCATCACTACCTGTTATCACTTCTCCCTTTCTCCGATGTTTCCATTTGTTCTTGTCTTATGCTCGTTATTTACCTCCTTCCAAGACATCTTTTTATTCTCCCTAAAGTTTAATGATACACTCTCACTTGTCCTCTTTTACAACCCTTGCAACTTCCTCTTGACTATCTGCTACTTTCTTTAATACTTTTCCCAGTCATTTGCACTCCTTCCTTGTATCATCCAAACGCCTCTCTTTTCTCTCATTAACAACTTTGCTTCTTCATCCCACCTTTCTCATGCCTCATGCATCTTTTGCACATGCCATCACTGCTTCCCTAAATACATCCCATTCCTCTCCCACTCCCCTCATGTAATTTGCTCTCACCTATTTAGCTACCTTGCTAATGCAGGAAATGGCAAATATGTATGAAAATATATACATATTTTTTTTTTATATATTATATATATATATCTTTCTTTCTTTCAAACTATTCGCCATTTCCCGCATTAGATATCTGGGAGTGGATCTGGCAGCGGATGGAAACATGGAAGCGGAAGTGGATCATAGGGTGGGGGAGGGGGCGAAAATTCTGGGAGCCTTGAAGAATGTGTGGAAGTCGAGAACATTATCTCGGAAAGCAAAAATGGGTATGTTTGAAGGAATAGTGGTTCCAACAATGTTGTATGGTTGCGAGGCGTGGACTATGGATAGAGTTGTGTGCAGGAGGATGGATGTGCTGGAAATGAGATGTTTGAGGACAATGTGTGGTGTGAGGTGGTTTGATCAAGTAAGTAACGTAAGGGTAAGAGAGATGTGTGGAAATAAAAAGAGCGTGGTTGAGAGAGCAGAAGAGGGTGTTTTGAAATGGTTTGGTCACATGGAGAGAATGAGTGAGGAAAGATTGACCAAGAGGATATATGTGTCGGAGGTGGAGGGAACGAGGAGAAGAGGGAGACCAAATTGGAGGTGGAAAGATGGAGTGAAAAAGATTTTGTGTGATCGGGGCCTGAACATGCAGGAGGGTGAAAGGAGGGCAAGGAATAGAGTGAATTGGAGCGATGTGGTATACCGGGGTTGACGTGCTGTCAGTGGATTGAATCAAGGCATGTGAAGCGTCTGGGGTAAACCATGGAAAGCTGTGTAGGTATGTATATTTGCGTGTGTGGACGTATGTATATACATGTGTATGGGGGTGGGTTGGGCCATTTCTTTCGTCTGTTTCCTTGCGCTACCTCGCAAACGCGGGAGACAGCGACAAAGCAAAAAAAAAATATATATATATATATATATATATATATATATATATATATATATACATATATTTTTTTTTTTTTTTTTATACTTTGTCGCCGTCTCCCGCGTTTGCGAGGTAGCGCAAGGAAACAGACGAAAGAAATGGCCCAACCCCCCCCCATACACATGTACATACACACGTCCACACACGCAAATATACATACCTACACAGCTTTCCATGGTTTACCCCAGACGCTTCACATGCCTGATTCAATCCACTGACAGCACGTCAAACCCTGTATACCACATCGCTCCAATTCACTCTATTCCTTGCCCTCCTTTCACCCTCCTGCATGTTCAGGCCCCGATCACACAAAATCTTTTTCACTCCATCTTTCCACCTCCAATTTGGTCTCCCTCTTCTCCTCGTTCCCTCCACCTCCGACACATATATCCTCTTGGTCAATCTTTCCTCACTCATTCTCTCCATGTGCCCAAACCATTTCAAAACACCCTCTTCTGCTCTCTCAACCACGCTCTTTTTATTTCCACACATCTCTCTTACCCTTACGTTACTTACTCGATCAAACCACCTCACACCACACATTGTCCTCAAACATCTCATTTCCAGCACATCCATCCTCCTGCGCACATCTCTATCCATAGCCCACGCCTCGCAACCATACAACATTGTTGGAACCACTATTCCTTCAAACATACCCATTTTTGCTTTCCGAGATAATGTTCTCGACTTCCACACATTCTTCAAGGCTCCCAAAATTTTCGCCCCCTCCCCCACCCTATGATCCACTTCCGCTTCCATGGTTCCATCCGCTGACAGATCCACTCCCAGATATCTAAAACACTTTACTTCCTCCAGTTTTGCTCCATTCAAACTTACCTCCCAATTGACTTGACCCTCAACCCTACTGTGCCTAATAACCTTGCTCTTATTCACATTTACTCTTAATTTTCTTCTTTCACACACACTTTACCAAACTCAGTCACCAGCTTCTGCAGTTTCTCACATGAATCAGCCACCAGCGCTGTATCATCAGCGAACAATAACTGACTCACTTCCCAAGCTCTCTCATCCCCAACAGACTTCATACTTGCCCCTCTTTCCAAAACTCTTGCATTTACCTCCCTAACAACCCCATCCATAAACAAATTAAACAACCATGGAGACATCACACACCCCTGCCGCAAACCTACATTCACTGAGAACCAATCACTTTCCTCTCTTCCTACACGTACACATGCCTTACATCCTTGATAAAAACTTTTCACCGACAACTTGCCTCCCACACCATATATTCTTAATACCTTCCACAGAGCATCTCTATCAACTCTATCATATGCCTTCTCCAGATCCATAAATGCTACATACAAATCCATTTGCTTTTCTAAGTATTTCTCACATACATTCTTCAAAGCAAACACCTGATCCACACATCCTCTACCACTTCTGAAACCACACTGCTCTTCCCCAATCTGATGCTATGTACATGCCTTCACCCTCTCAATCAATACCCTCCCATATAATTTACCAGGAATACTCAACAAACTTATACCTCTGTAATTTGAGCACTCACTCTTATCCCCTTTGCCTTTGTACAATGGCACTATGCACGCATTCCGCCAATCCTCAGGCACCTCACCATGAGTCATACATACATTAAATAACCTTACCAACCAGTCAATAATACAGTCACCCCCTTTTTTAATAAATTCCACTGCAATACCATCCAAACCTGCTGCCTTGCTGGCTTTCATCTTCTGCAAAGCTTTTACTACCTCTTCTCTGTTTACCAAATCATTTTCCCTAACCCTCTCACTTTGCACACCACCTCGACGAAAACACCCTATATCTGCCACTCTATCATCAAACACATTCAACAAACCTTCAAAATAATCACTCCATCTCCTTCTCACATCACCACTACTTGTTATCACCTCCCCATTTGCGCCCTTCACTGAAGTTCCCATACGCTCCCTTGTCTTACGCACTTTATTTACCTCCTTCCAGAACATCTTTTTATTCTCCCTAAAATTTAATGATACTCTCTCACCCCAACTCTCATTTGCCCTCTTTTTCACCTCTTGCACCTTTCTCTTGACCTCCTGTCTCTTTCTTTTATACATCTCCCACTCAATTGCATTTTTACCCTGCAAAAATCGTCCAAATGCCTCTCTCTTCGCTTTCACTAATAATCTTACTTCTTCATCCCACCACTCACTACCCTTTCTAATCAACCCACCTCCCACTCTTCTCATGCCACAAGCATCTTTTGCGCAATCCATCACTGATTCCCTAAATACATCCCATTTCTCCCCCACTCCCCTTACTTCCATTGTTCTCACCTTTTTCCATTCTGTACTCAGTCTCTCCTGGCACTTCCTCACACAAGTCTCCTTCCCAAGCTCACTTACTCTCACCACCCTCTTCACCCCAACATTCACTCTTCTTTTCTGAAAAGCCATACAAATCTTCACCTTAGCCTCCACAAGATAATGATCAGACATCCCTCCAGTTGCACCTCTCAGCACATTAACATCCAAAAGTCTCTCTTTCGTGAGCCTGTCAATTAACACGTAATCCAATAACGCTATCTGGCCATCTCTCCTACTTACATACGTATACTTATGTATATCTCGCTTTTTAAACCAGGTATTCCCAATCACCAGTCCTTTTTCAGCACATAAATCTACAAGCTCTTCACCATTTCCATTTACAACACTGAACACTCCATGTATACCAATTATTCCCTCAACTGCCACTTTACTCACCTTTGCATTCAAATCACCCATCACTGTAACCCGGTCTCGTGCATCAAAACCACTAACACACTCATTCAGCTGCTCCCAAAACACTTTTTTTTTTTTTTTATACTTTGTCGCTCTCTCCCGCGTTTGCGAGGTAGCGCAAGGAAACAGACGAAAGAAATGGCCCAACCCCCCCCCCATACACATGTATATACATACGTCCACACACGCAAATATACATACCTACACAGCTTTCCATGGTTTACCCCAGACGCTTCACATGCCTTGATTCAATCCACTGACAGCACGTCAGCCCCGGTATACCACATCGCTCCAATTCACTCTGTTCCTTGCCCTCCTTTCACCCTCCTGCATGTTCAGGCCCCGATCACACAAAATCTTTTTCACTCCATCTTTCCACCTCCAATTTGGTCTCCCTCTTCTCCTTGTTCCCTCCACCTCCGACACATATATCCTCTTGGTCAATCTTTCCTCACTCATTCTCTCCATGTGCCCAAACCACTTCAAAACACCCTCTTCTGCTCTCTCAACCACGCTCTTTTTATTTCCACACATCTCTCTTACCCTTACGTTACTCACTCGATCAAACCACCTCACACCACACATTGTCCTCAAACATCTCATTTCCAGCACATCCATCCTCCTGCGCACAACTCTATCCATAGCCCACGCCTCGCAACCATACAACATTGTTGGAACCACTATTCCTTCAAACATACCCATTTTTGCTTTCCGAGATAATGTTCTCGACTTCCACACATTCTTCAAGGCCCCCAGAATTTTCGCCCCCTCCCCCACCCTATGATCCACTTCCGCTTCCATGGTTCCATCCGCTGCCAGATCCACTCCCAGATATCTAAAACACTTCACTTCCTCCAGTTTTTCTCCATTCAAACTCACCTCCCAATTGACTTGACCCTCAACCCTACTGTACCTAATAACCTTGCTCTTATTCACATTTACTCTTAACTTTCTTCTTCCACACACTTTACCAAACTCAGTCACCAGCTTCTACAGTTTCACACATGAATCAGCCACCAGCGCTGTGTCGTCAGCGAACAACAACTGACTCACTTCCCAAGCTCTCTCATCCCCAACAGACTTCATACTTGCCCCTCTTTCCAAAACTCTTGCATTTACCTCCCTAACAACCCCATCCATAAACAAATTAAACAACCATGGAGACATCACACACCCCTGCCGCAAACCTACATTCACTGAGAACCAATCACTTTCCTCTCTTCCTACACGTACACATGCCTTACATCCTCGTTAAAAACTTTTCTCTGCTTCTAACAACTTTCCTCCCACACCATATATTCTTAATACCTTCCACAGAGCATCTCTATCAACTCTATCATATGCCTTCTCCAGATCCATAAATGCTACATACAAATCCATTTGCTTTTCTAAGTATTTCTCACATACATTCTTCAAAGCAAACACCTGATCCACACATCCTCTACCACTTCTGAAACCACACTGCTCTTCCCCAATCTGATGCTCTGTACATGCCTTCACCCTCTCAATCAATACCCTCCCATATAATTTACCAGGAATACTCAACAAACTTATACCTCTGTAATTTGAGCACTCACTCTTATCCCCTTTGCCTTTGTACAATGGCACTATGCACGCATTCTGCCAATCCTCAGGCACCTCACCATGGGTCAAACACTTGCCTCTCATATATATATATATATATATATATATATATATATATATATATATATATATATATATATATATATATATACAGCGACAAAGTATAAAAAAAAAAAAAATATATATATATATATATATATATATTTTTTTTGCTTTGTCGCTGTCTCCCGCGTTTGCGAGGTAGCGCAAGGAAACAGACGAAACAAATGGCCCAACCCACCCCCATACACATGTATATACATACATCCACACACGCAAAATATACATACCTACACAGCTTTCCATGGTTTACCCCAGACGCTTCACATGCCCTGATTCAATCCACTGACAGCACGTCAACCCCGGTATACCACATCGATTCAATTCACTCTATTCCTTGCCCTCCTTTCACCCTCCTGCATGTTCAGGCCCCAATCACACAAAATCTTTTTCACTCCATCTTTCCACCTCCAATTTGGTCTCCCACTTCTCCTCGCTCCCTCCACCTCCGACACATATATCCTCTTGGTCAATCTTTCCTCTCTCATTCTCTCCATGTGCCCAAGACACTTCAAAACACCCTCTTCTGCTCTCTCAACCACGCTCTTTTTATTTCCACACAACTCTCTTACTCTTACGTTACTTACTCGATCAAACCACCTCACACCACACATTGTCCTCAAACATCTCATTTCCAGCACATCCATCCTCCTGCACACAACTCTATCCATAGCCCACGCCTCGCAACCATACAACATTGTTGGAACCACTATTCCTTCAAACACACCCATTTTTGCTTTCCGAGATAATGTTCTCGACTTCCACACGTTCTTCAAGGCTCCCAGAATTTCGCCCCCTCCCCCACCCTATGATCCACTTCCGCTTTGAAGAATGTATGTGAGAAATACTTAGAAAAGCAAATGGATTTGTATGTAGCATTTATGGATCTGGAGAAGGCATATGATAGAGTTGATAGAGATGCTCTGTGGAAGGTATTAAGAATATATGGTGTGGGAGGCAAGTTGTTAGAAGCAGTGAAAAGTTTTTATCGAGGATGTAAGGCATGTGTACATGTAGGAAGAGAGGAAAGTGATTGGTTCTCAGTGAATGTAGGTTTGCGGCAGGGGTGTGTGATGTCTCCATGGTTGTTTAATTTGTTTATGGATGGGGTTGTTAGGGAGGTGAATGCAAGAGTTTTGGAAAGAGGGGCAAGTATGAAGTCTGTTGGGGATGAGAGAGCTTGGGAAGTGAGTCAGTTGTTGTTCGCTGATGATACAGCGCTGGTGGCTGATTCATGTGAGAAACTGCAGAAGCTGGTGACTGAGTTTGGTAAAGTGTGTGAAAGAAGAAAGTTAAGAGTAAATGTGAATAAGAGCAAGGTTATTAGGTACAGTAGGGGTGCAGGTCAAGTCAATTGGGAGGTAAGTTTGAATGGAGAAAACTGGAGGAAGTAAAGTGTTTTAGATATCTGTGAGTGGATCTGGCAGCGGATGGAACCATGGAAGCGGAAGTGAATCATAGGGTGGGGGAGGGGGCAAAAATCCTGGGAGCCTTGAAGAATGTGTGGAAGTCGAGAACATTATCTCCGAAAGCAAAAATGGCAATGTTTGAAGGAATAGTGGTTCCAACAATGTTGTATGGTTGCGAGGCGTGGGCTATGGATAGAGTTGTGTGCAGGAGGGTGGATTTGCTGGAAATGAGATGTTTGACGACAACATGTGTTGTGAGGTGGTTTGATCGATTAAGTAATGTAAGGGTAAGAGAGATGTGTGGAAATAAAAAGAGCGTGGTTGAGAGAGCAGAAGAGGGTGTTTTGAAATGGTTTGATCACATGGAGAGAATGAGTTAGGAAAGATTGACCAAGAGGATATATGTGTCGGAGGTGGAGGGAACGAGGAGAAGTGGGAGACCAAATTGGAGGTGGAAAGATGGAGTGAAAAAGATTTTGAGTGATCGGGGCCTGAACATTCAGGAAGGTGAAAGGCGGGCAAGGAATAGAGCGAATTGGATCGATGTGGTATACTGGGGTCGACGTGCTGTCAATGGATTAAATCACGTTATGTGAAGCATCTGGGGTAAACCATGGAAAGTTCTGTGGGGCCTGGATGTGGAAAGGAAGCTGTGGTTTCGGGCATTATTGCATGACAGCTAGAGACTGAGTGTGAACGAATGGGGCCTTTGTTGTCTTTTCCTAGCGCTACTTCGCACATGAGGGGGGGAGGGGGATGTTATTCCATGTGTGGCGAGGTGGCGATGGGAATGAACAAAGGCAGACAGTGTGAATTGTGTGGATGTGTATATATGTATGTGTCTGTGTGTGTATATATATGTGTACATTGAGATGTATGGGTATGTATATTTGCATGTGTGGACGTGTATGTATATACATGTGTATGGGGTGGGTTGGGCCATTTCTTTCGTCTGTTTCCTTGCGCTACCTCGCAAACGCAGGAGACAGCAACAAAGCAAAGGAAATATAAATAAAAATGACTGGTTGGTAAGGTTATTTAATGTATGTATGACTCATGGTGAGGTGCCTGAGGATTGGCGGAATGCGTGCATAGTGCCATTGTACAAAGGCAAAGGGGATAAGAGTGAGTGCTCAAATTACAGAGGTATAAGTTTGTTGAGTATTCCTGGTAAATTATATGGGAGGGTATTGATTGAAAGGGTGAAGGCATGTACAGAGCATCAGATTGGGGAAGAGCAGTGTGGTTTCAGAAGTGGTAGAGGATGTGTGGATCAGGTGTTTGCTTTGAAGAATGTATGTGAGAAATACTTAGAAAAGCAAATGGATTTGTATGTAGCATTTATGGATCTGGAGAAGGCATATGATAGAGTTGATAGAGATGCTCTGTGGAAGGTATTAAGAATATATGGTGTGGGAGGCAAGTTGTTAGAAGCAGTGAAAAGTTTTTATCGAGGATGTAAGGCATGTGTACGTGTAGGAAGAGAGGAAAGTGATTGGTTCTCAGTGAATGTAGGTTTGCGGCAGGGGTGTGTGATGTCTCCATGGTTGTTTAATTTGTTTATGGATGGGGTTGTTAGGGAGGTAAATGCAAGAGTCTTGGAAAGAGGGGCAAGTATGAAGTCTGTTGGGGATGAGAGAGCTTGGGAAGTGAGTCAGTTGTTGTTCGCTGATGATACAGCGCTGGTGGCGGATTCATGTGAGAAACTGCAGAAGCTGGTGACGGAGTTTGGTAAAGTGTGTGGAAGAAGAAAGTTAAGAGTAAATGTGAATAAGAGCAAGGTTATTAGGTACAGTAGGGTTGAGGGTCAAGTCAATTGGGAGGTGAGTTTGAATGGTGAAAAACTGGAGGAAGTGAAGTGTTTTAGATATCTGGGAGTGGATCTGTCAGCGGATGGAACCATGGAAGCGGAAGTGGATCATAGGGTGGGGGAGGGGGCGAAAATTTTGGGAGCCTTGAAAAATGTGTGGAAGTCGAGAACATTATCCCGGAAAGCAAAAATGGGTATGTTTGAAGGAATAGTAGTTCCAACAATGTTGTATGGTTGCGAGGCGTGGGCTATGGATAGAGTTGTGCGCAGGAGGATGGATGTGCTGGAAATGAGATGTTTGAGGACAATGTGTGGTGTGAGGTGGTTTGATCGAGTAAGTAACGTAAGGGTAAGAGAGATGTGTGGAAATAAAAAGAGCGTGGTTGAGAGAGCAGAAGAGGGTGTTTTAAAATGGTTTGGGCACATGGAGAGAATGAGTGAGGAAAGATTGACCAAGAGGATATATGTGTCGGAGGTGGAGGGAACGAGGAGAAGAGGGAGACCAAATTGGAGGTGGAAAGATGGAGTGAAAAAGATTTTGTGTGATCGGGGCCTGAACATGCAGGAGGGTGAAAGGAGGGCAAGGAATAGAGTGAATTGGAGCGATGTGGTATACAGGGGTTGACGTGCTGTCAGTGGATTGAATCAAGGCATGTGAAGCGTCCGGGGTAAACCATGGAAAGCTGTGTAGGTATGTATATTTGTGTGTGTGGACGTGTGTATGTACATGTGTATGGGGGGGGTTGGGGAATTTCTTTCGTCTGTTTCCTTGCGCTACCTCGCAAACGCGGGAGACAGCGACAAAGTATAAAAAAAAAAAAAAAAAAAAAAATATATATATATATATATATATATATATATATATATATATATATATTTTTATAGAATATATAAAATATATATATATAAAATATATATATATATATATATATATATTTATTTATTTATTTTTATTTTGCTTTGTTGCTGTCTCCCGCGTTAGCGATGTAGCGCAAGGAAACAGACGAAAGAATGGCCCAACCCGCCCACATACACATGTATATACATACATGTCCACATATGCACAATATGCATCTCAATGTACACATATATATACACATACAGACATATACATATATACACATGTACATAATTCATAATGTTTGCCTCTATTTGTTCCCATCGCCACCCCGCCACACATGGAATAACAACCCCCTCCCCCCTCATGTGCGCAAGGTAGTGCTAGGAAAGACACCAAAGGCCCCATTCGTTCACACTCAGTCCCTAGCTGTCATGCAATAATGCACCGAAACCACAGCTCCCTTTCCACATCCAGGCCCCACACACTTTGCATGGTTTACCCAAAATGCTTCACATACCCTGGTTCAATCCATTGACAGCACGTCGACCCCGGTATACCACATCGTTCCAATTCACTCTATTCCTTGCACGCCTTTCACCCTCCTGCATGTTCAGGCCCCGATCACTCAAAATCTTTTTCACTCCTCATCTTTCCACCTCCAATTTGGTCTCCCACTTCTCCTCGTTCCCTCCACCTCTGACACATATATCCTCTTGGTCAATCTTTCCCCACTCATTCTCTCCATGTGACCAAACCATTTCAAAACACCCTCTTCTGCTCTCTCAACCACACTCTTTTTATTTCCACACATCTCTCTTACCCTTACATTACTTACTCGATCAAACCACATATTGTCCTCAGACATCTCATTTCCAGCACATCCACCCTCCTGCACACAACTCTATCCATAGCCCATGCCTCGCAACCATACAACATTGTTGGAACCACTATTCCTTCAAACATACCCATTTTTGCTTTCCGAGATAATGTTCTCGACATCCACACATTCTTCAAGGCTCCCAGAATTTTCGCCCCCTCCCCCACCCTATGATTCTCTTCCGCTTCCATGGTTCCATCCGCTGCCAGATCCACTCCCAGATATCTAAAACACTTTACTTCCTCCAGTTTTTCTCCATTCAAACTTACTTCCCAATTGACTTGACCCTCAACCCTACTGTACCTAATAAACTTGCTCTTATTCACATTTACTCTTAACTTTCTTCTTTCACACACTTTACCAAACTCAGTCACCAGCTTCTGCAGTTTCTTACATGAATCAGCCACCAGCGCTGTATCATCAGCGAACAACAACTGACTCACTTCCCAAGCTCTCTCATCCACAACAGACTGCGTACTTGCCCCTCTTTCCAAAACTCTTGCATTCACCTCCCTAACAACCCCATCCGTAAACAAATTAAACAACCATGGAGACATCACACCCCTGCCACAAACCTACATTCACTGAGAACCAATCACTTTCCTCTCTTCCTACACGTACACATGCCTTACATCCTCGATAAAAATTTTTACTGCTTCTAACAACTTGCCTCCCACACCATATATTCTTAAAACCTTCCACAGAGCATCTCTATCAACTCTATCATATGCCTTCTCCAGATCCATAAATGCTACATACAAATCCATTTGTTTTTCTAAGTATTTCTCATACATTCTTCAAAGCAAACACCTGATCCACACATCCTCTGCCACTTCTGAAACTTATATATATATATATATATATATATATATATATATATATATATATATATATATATATATATATATATATATCTATAGAGGATGTGTGGATCAGGTGTTTGCTTTGAAGAATGTATGTGAGAAATACTTAGAAAAGCAAATGGATTTGTATGTAGCATTTATGGATCTGGAGAAGGCATATGATAGAGTTGATAGAGATGCTCTGTGGAAGGTATTAAGAATATATGGTGTGGGAGGCAAGTTGTTAGAAGCAGTGAAAAGTTTTTATCGAGGATGTAAGGCATGTGTACGTGTAGGAAGAGAGGAAAGTGATTGGTTCTCAGTGAATGTAGGTTTGCGGCAGGGGTGTGTGATGTCTCCATGGTTGTTTAATTTGTTTATGGATGGGGTTGTTAGGGAGGTAAATGCAAGAGTCCTGGAAAGAGGGGCAAGTATGAAGTCTGTGGGGGATGAGAGAGCTTGGGAAGTGAGTCAGTTGTTGTTCGCTGATGATACAGCGCTGGTTGCTGATTCATGTGAGAAACTGCAGAAGCTGGTGACTGAGTTTGGTAAAGTGTGTGGAAGAAGAAAGTTAAGAGTAAATGTGAATAAGAGCAAGGTTATTAGGTACAGTATGGTTGAGGGTCAAGTCAATTGGGAGGTGAGTTTGAATGGAGAAAAACTGGAGGAAGTGAAGTGTTTTAGATATCTGGGAGTGGATCTGTCAGCGGATGGAACCATGGAAGCGGAAGTGGATCATAGGGTGGGGGAGGGGGCGAAAATTTTGGGAGCCTTGAAAAATGTGTGGAAGTCGAGAACATTATCTCGGAAAGCAAAAATGGGTATGTTTGAAGGAATAGTGGTTCCAACAATGCTGTATGGTTGCGAGGCGTGGGCTATGGATAGAGTTGTGCGCAGGAGGATGGATGTGCTGGAAATGAGATGTTTGAGGACAATGTGTGGTGTGAGGTGGTTTGATCGAGTAAGTAACGTAAGGGTAAGAGAGATGTGTGGAAATAAAAAGAGCGTGGTTGAGAGAGCAGAAGAGGGAGTTTTGAAATGGTTTGGGCACATGGAGAGAATGAGTGAGGAAAGATTGACCAAGAGGATATATGTGTCGGAGGTGGAGGGAACGAGGAGAAGAGGGAGACCAAATTGGAGGTGAAAAGATGGAGTGAAAAAGATTTTGTGTGATCGGGGCCTGAACATGCAGGAGGGTGAAAGGAGGGCAAGGAATAGAGTGAATTGGAGCGATGTGGTATACAGGGGTTGACGTGCTGTCAGTGGATTGAATCAAGGCATGTGAAGCGTCTGGGGTAAACCATGGAAAGCTGTGTAGGTATGTATATTTGCGTGTGTGGACGTGTGTATGTACATGTGTGTGGGGGGGGGGCATTTCTTTCGTCTGTTTCCTTGCGCTACCTCGCAAATGCGGGAGACAGCGACAAAGTATAAAAAAAAAAAAAAAAAAAAATATATATATATATATATATATATATATATATATATATATATATATATATACTATCCCTGGGGATAGGGGAGAAAGAATACTTCCCACGTATTCCCTGCGTGTCGTAGAAGGCGACTAAAAGGGAAGGGAGCGGGGGGCTGGAAATCCTCCCCTCTCTTTTTTTTTTTTTTAATTTTCCAAAAGAAGGAACAGAGAAGGGGGCCAGGTGAGGGTATTCCCTCAAAGGCCCAGTCCTCTGTTCTTAACGCTACCTCGCTATCGCGGGAAATGGCGAATAGTATGAAAAAAAAAATATATATATATATATATATATATATATATATATATATATATATATATATATAAGTAATAATAGGGTAAGAGAGATGTGTGGTAATAAAAAGAGTGTGGTTGAGAGAGCAGAAGAGGGTGTTTTGAAATGGTTTGGTCACATGGAGAGTGAGTGAGGAAAGATTGACAAAGAGGCTATATGTCTCAGAGATGGAGGGAACGAGGAGAAGTGGGAGACCAAATTGGAGGTGGAAAGATGGAGTGAAAAAGATTTTGAGTGATCGGGGCCTGAACATGCAGGAGGATGAAAGGCGTGCAAGGAATAGAGTGAATTGGAACGATGTGGTATACCGGGGTCAACATGCTGTCAGTGGATTAAATCAGGGCATGTGAAGCGTCTGGGGTAAACCATGGAAAGTTTTGTGTGGCCTGGATGTAGAAAGGGAGCTGTGGTTTCGGTGCATTATTACATGACTGCTAGAGACTGAGTGTGAACGAATGGGGCCTTTGTTGTCTTTTCCTAGCGTTACCTCGCATACATGAGGGGGGAGGAGGTTGTTATTTCATGCATGGCGAGGTGGCGATGGGAATGAATAAAGGCAGACAGTATGAATTATGTACATGTGTATATATGTATATGTCTGTGTGTGTGTATATATATATATATGTATACGTTGAGATGTATAGGTATGTATATTTGCGTGTGTGGACGTGTATGTATATACATGTGCATGTGGGTGGGTTGGGCCATTCTTTGATCTGTTTCCTTGTGCTACCTTGCTAATGCGGGAGACAGCTCAAAGCAAAATAATAAATAAATAAATATATATATATTTTTTTTTTTTAAACTATTCGCCATTTCCCGCATTAGCGAGGTAGTGTTAAGAACAGAGGACTGGGCCTCTGAGGGAATGCCCTCACCTGGCCCCCTTCTTTGTTCCTTCTTTTGGAAAATTAAAAAAAAAACAAGAGGGGAGGATATCCAGCCTCCCGCTCCATCCCCTTTTAGTCGCCTTCTACGACACGCAGGTAATACGTGAGAAGTATTCTTTCTCCCCTATCCCCAGGGATAATATATACCACATTGTTCCAATTCACTCTATTCTTTGCACGCCTTTCACCCTCCTGCATGTTCTGGCCCCGATCACTCAAAATCTATTTCACTCCATTTTTCCACCTCCAATTTGGTCTCCCACTTCTCCTCATTCCCTCCACCTCCGACACATATATCCTCTTGGTCAGTCTTTCCTCACTCATTATCTCCATGTGCCCAAACCATTTCAAAACACCCTCTTCTGCTCTCTCAACCACACTCTTTTTATTTCCACACATCTCTCTTACCTTTACATTACTTACTCGATCAAACCACCTCACACCACACATTGTCCTCAAACATCTCATTTCCAGCACAGCCATCCTCCTGCGCACAACTCTATCCATAGCCCACGCCTCGCAACCATACAACATTGTTGGGACCACTATTCCTTCAAACATACCCATTTTTGCTTTCCGAGATAATGTTCTCGACTTCCACACATTCTTCAAGGCTCCCAGAATTTTCGCCCCCTCCCCCACCCTATGATTCACTTCCGCTTCCATGGTTCCATCCGCTGCCAGATCCACTCCCAGATATCTAAAACACTTTACTTCCTCCAGTTTTTCTCCATTCAAACTTACCTCCCAATTGACTTGACCCTCAACCCTACTGTACCTAATAACCTTGCTCTTATTTACATTTACTCTTAACTTTCTTTTTTCACACACTTTACCAAACTCAGTCACCAGCTTCTGCAGTTTCTCACATGAATCAGCCACCAGCGCTGTATCATCAGCGAACAACAACTGACTCACTTCCCAAGCTCTCTCATCCCCAACAGACTTCATACTTGCCCCTCTTTCCAAAACTCTTGCATTCACCTCCCTAACAACCCCATCCATAAACAAATTAAACAGCCATGGAGACATCACACACCCCTGCCGCATATATTTATATATATGCAATTGAGTGGGAGATGTATAAAAAAAAAGAGACAGGAGGTCAAGAGAAAGGTGCAAGAGGTGAAAAAGAGGGCAAATGAGAGTTGGGGTGAGAGAGTATCATTAAATATTAGGGAGAATAAAAAGATGTTCTGGAAGGAGGTAAATAAAGTGCGTAAGACAAGGGAGCAAATGGGAACTTCAGTGAAGGGCGCAAATGGGGATGTGATAACAAGTAGTGGTGATGTGAGAAGGAGATGGAGTGAGTATTTTGAAGGTTTGTTGAATGTGTTTGATGATAGAGTGACAGATATAGGGTGTTTTGGTCGAGGTGGTGTGCAAAGTGAGAGGGTTAAGGAAAATGATTTGGTAAACAGAGAAGAGGTAGTAAAAGCTTTGCGGAAGATGAAAGCCGGCAAGGCAGCAGGTTTGGGTGGTATTGCAGTGGAATTTATTAAAAAAGGGGGTGACTGTATTGTTGACTGGTTGGTAAGGTTATTTAATGTATGTATGACTCATTGTGAGGTGCCTGAGGATTGGCGGAATGCGTGCATAGTGCCATTGTACAAAGGCAAAGGGGATAAGAGTGAGTGCTCAAATTACAGAGGTATAAGTTTGTTGAGTATTCCTGGTAAAGCATACGGGAGGATATTGATTGAGAGGGTGAAGGCATGTACAGAGCATCAGATCGGGGAAGAGTAGTATGGTTTCAGAAGTGGTAGAGGATGTGTGGATCAGGTGTTTGCTTTGAAGAATGTATGTGAGAAATACTTAGAAAAGCAAATGGATTTGTATGTAGCATTTATGGATCTGGAGAAGGCATATGATAGAGTTGATAGAGATGCTCTGTGGAAGGTATTAAGAATATATGGTGTGGGAGGCAAGTTGTTAGAAACAGTGAAAAGTTTTTATCGAGGATGTAAGGCATGTCTACGTGTAGGAAGAGAGGAAAGTGATTGGTTCTCAGTGAATGTAGGTTTGCGGCAGGGGTGTGTGATGTCTCCATGGTTGTTTAATTTGTTTATGGATGGGGTTGTTAGGGAGGTGAATGCAAGAGTTTTGGAAAGAGGGGCAAGTATGAAGTCTGTTGTGGATGAGAGAGCTTGGGAAGTGAGTCAGTTGTTGTTCGCTGATGATACAGCGCTGGTGGCTGATTCATGTGAGAAACTGCAGAAGCTGGTGACTGAGTTTGGTAAAGTGTGTGAAAGAAGAAAGTTAAGAGTAAATGTGAATAAGAGCAAGGTTATTAGGTACAGTAGGGTTGAGGGTCAAGTCAATTGGGAGGTAAGTCTGAATGGAGAAAAACTGGAGGAAGTAAAGTGTTTTAGATATCTGGGAGTAGATCTGGCAGCGGATGGAACCATGGAAGCGGAAGTGAATCATAGGGTGGGGGAGGGGGCGAAAATCCTGGGAGCTTTGAAGAATGTGTGGAAGTCGAGAACATTATCTCGGAAAGCAAAAATGGGTATGTTTGAAGGAATAGTGGTTCCAACAATGTTGTATGGTTGCGAGGCGTGGGCTATGGATAGAGTTGTGCGCAGGAGGGTGGATGTGCTGGAAATGAGATGTTTGAGGACAATGTGTGATGTGAGGTGGTTTGATCGATTAAGTAATGTAAGGGTAAGAGATGTGTGGAAATAAAAAGAGTGTGGTTGAGAGAGCAGAAGAGGGTGTTTTGAAATGGTTTGGGCACATGGAGAGAATGAGTGAGGAAAGATTGACCAAGAGGATATATGTGTCGGAGGTGAAGGGAACGAGGAGAAGTGGGAGACCAAATTGGAGGTGGAAAGATGGAGTGAAAAAGATTTTGAGTGATCGGGGCCTGAACATGCAGGAGGGTGAAAGGCGGGCAAGGAATAGAGTGAATTGGATCGATGTGGTATACCGGGGTTGACGTGCTGTCAGTGGATTGAATCAGGGCATGTGAAGCATCTGGGGTAAACCATGGAAAGTTGTGTGGGGCCTGGATGTGGAAAGGGAGCTGTGGTTTCGGGCATTATTGCGTGACAGCTGGAGACTGAGTGTGAACGAATGGGGCCTTTGTTGTCTTTTCCTAGTGCTACCTCGCACACATGAGGGGGGAGGGGGATGGTATTCCATGTGTGGCGAGGTGGCAATGGGAATGAATAGGGGCAGGCAGTGTGAATTGTGTGCATGGGTATATATGTCTGTGTGTGTATATATATGTGTACATTGAGATGTATAGGTATGTATATTTGCGTGTGTGGGCGTGTGTGTGTGTACATTGTGTATGGGGGTGGGTTGTGCCATTTCTTTCGTCTGTTTCCTTGCGCTACCTCGCAAACGCGGGAGACAGCGACAAAGCAAAATAAATATAAAATAAATAAATATATATATATATATATATATATATATATTTTTTTTTTTTTTTTTTTTTTATAGTTTGTCGCTGTCTCCCGCGTTTGCGAGGTAGCGCAAGGAAACAGACGAAAAGAAATGGCCCAACCCCCCCCCCATACACATGTACATACACACGTCCACACACGCAAATATACATACCTACACAGCTTTCCATGGTTCACCCCGGACGCTTCACATGCCTTGATTCAATCCACTGACAGCACGTCAACCCCTGTATACCACATCGCTCCAATTCACTCTATTTCTTGCCCTCCTTTCACCCTCCTGCATGTTCAGGCCCCGATCACACAAAATCCTTTTCACTCCATCTTTCCACCTCCAATTTGGTCTCCCTCTTCTCCTCGTTCCCTCCACCTCCGACACATATATCCTCTTGGTCAATCTTTCCTCACTCATTCTCTCCATGTGCCCAAACCATTTCAAAACACCCTCTTCTGCTCTCTCAACCACGCTCTTTTTATTTCCACACATCTCTCTTACCCTTACGTTACTTACTCGATCAAACCACCTCACACCACACATTGTCCTCAAACATCTCATTTCCAGCACATCCATCCTCCTGCGCACAACTCTATCCATAGCCCACGCCTCGCAACCATACAACATTGTTGGAACCACTATTCCTTCAAACATACCCATTTTTGCTTTCCGGGATAATGTTCTCGACTTCCACACATTTTTCAAGGCTCCCAAAATTTTCGCCCCCTCCCCCACCCTATGATCCACTTCCGCTTCCATGGTTCCATCCGCTGACAGATCCACTCCCAGATATCTAAAACACTTCACTTCCTCCAGTTTTTCTCCATTCAAACTCACCTCCCAATTGACTTGACCCTCAACCCTACTGTACCTAATAACCTTGCTCTTATTCACATTTACTCTTAACTTTCTTCTTCCACACACTTTACCAAACTCCGTCACCAGCTTCTGCAGTTTCTCACATGAATCCGCCACCAGCGCTGTATCATCAGCGAACAACAACTGACTCACTTCCCAAGCTCTCTCATCCCCAACAGACTTCATACTTGCCCCTCTTTCCAAAACTCTTGCATTTACCTCCCTAACAACCCCATCCATAAACAAATTAAACAACCATGGAGACATCACACACCCCTGCCGCAAACCTACATTCACTGAGAACCAATCACTTTCCTCTCTTCCTACACGTACACATGCCTTACATCCTCGATAAAAACTTTTCACTGCTTCTAACAACTTGCCTCCCACACCATATATTCTTAATACCTTCCACAGAGCATCTCTATCAACTCTATCATATATATATATATATATATATATATATATATATATATATATATATATATATATAATTTTTTTTTTTTTTTTAAAAAGTATTCACCATTTCCTGCGTTAGCGAGGTAGCGTTAGGAACAGAGGACTGGGCCTTTTTTGGAATATCCTCACCTGGCCCCCTCTGTTCCTTCTACGACACGCAGGGAATACGTGGGAAGTATTCTTAATCCCCTATCCCCAGGGATAATATATATATATATATATTTTTTTTTTTTTTTTTTTTTTTTTTTTTTTTATACTTTGTCGCTGTCTCCCGCGTTTGCGAGGTAGCGCAAGGAAACAGACGAAAGAAATGGCCCAACCCCCCCCCCATACACATGTACATACACACGTCCACACACGCAAATATACATACCTACACAGCTTTCCATGGTTTACCCCAGACGCTTCACATGCCTTGCTTCAATCCACTGACAGCACGTCAACCCCGGTATACCACATGACTCCAATTCACTCTATTTCTTGCCCTCCTTTCACCCTCCTGCATGTTCAGGCCCCGATCACACAAAATCTTTTTCACTCCATCTTTCCACCTCCAATTTGGTCTCCCTCTTCTCCTCGTTCCCTCCACCTCCGACACATATATCCTCTTGGTCAATCTCTCCTCACTCATTCTCTCCATGTGCCCAAACCATTTCAAAACACCCTCTTCTGCTCTCTCAACCACGCTCTTTTTATTTCCACACATCTCTCTTACCCTTACGTTACTTACTCGATCAAACCACCTCACACCACACATTGTCCTCAAACATCTCATTTCCAGCACATCCATCCTCCTGCGCACATCTCTATCCATAGCCCACGCCTCGCAACCATACAGCATTGTTGGAACCACTATTCCCTCAAACATACCCATTTTTGCTTTCCGAGATAATGTTCTCGACTTCCACACATTTTTCAAGGCTCCCAAAATTTTCGCCCCCTCCCCCACCCTATGATCCACTTCCGCTTCCATGGTTCCATCCGCTGACAGATCCACTCCCAGATATCTAAAACACTTCACTTCCTCCAGTTTTTCTCCATTCAAACTCACCTCCCAATTGACTTGACCCTCACCCCTACTGTACCTAATAACCTTGCTCTTATTCACATTTACTCTCAACTTTCTTCTTCCACACACTTTACCAAACTCAGTCACCAGCTTCTGCAGTTTCTCACATGAATCAGCCACCAGCGCTGTATCATCAGCGAACAACAATTGACTCACTTCCCAAGCTCTCTCATCCCTCATCTCTCATTTTTTATTGTAATGCAATAATATTTTTTTTTTTTCCACAGGTACTGTGAACGGTATCATACGGGGAAACTTCTGTTTAATAAACACAAGGATATAACTGGATATCTGTCAGAAAAGCTACAGTGTGAACCGCAAATGGTTGAGAGACTTTTTCAAAGTAATTCATTATTGAAAAAAATTCACATTACCAAGTTTGAGAGAGTCTTCAATCTTCTGTTCTCTGAGGGACTCACACCCGAAGAAATCAGGTATGTTGTATGCTTCCAGGAGGTCCTGGTTAAAGACAGAGATAAAGTGTTCATGTATTGCCAAGAAGGAAACGTGCCAAATTCTTTCTGAAAATTTCAGACACTTTGGCAGTGTACTTTTAATGGAGGATGAGATTTATTTTTTTTCTTAATTCATGTGCCATTTAGCCATGATAAGAGAACTTAGTACACCGAGTTTATGGTGAGGCCAGTACTAAATTGCTGTGCTGCCAGTTTGACATTTAAGTGAAAGACACAACTGTTTAAAACTTAACAACATAGCACTGATGACAAAGCAATCCTAAGAAGTATGAATTATGGTCAGTGTTAGCTGTGAATTTATTAACATCTACTATACATGTTAAAGCTTGAAAGTATTAGTGTTTTCTGCAATGGGCTGGCAGAGTTATATACTTGACTAATTTCTCAGATTTTTCCTTAGCACGGAAGTAAGCTGTGGATACAACAATTAGCATAATCAGTGAGATTGTTTGGACTATAACTTGGGTCCTTATATTATGACAAGGTCCCTGCCATGGAAATCAGTTATTTTAGTCTGTCAGTGCATGAGTCCCTTGAAAACCATACTTAATGAATAATTGGAAGGACTGTTCTGATCTAAGAAATGTGGGATATTGTAAAACACTTATAAAATTAATCATACCTATGAAAACCTTGCCTGTCTGATGATGAGGAGGGCTATGCAATATGGAAAAATGTAGGTTAATGTATAGTTCCAGGAATGGATGAAGGCAAGCATGAATATATATATATATATTTTTTTTTTTTTCTTGCTTTGTCGCTGTCTCCCGCGTTTGCGAGGTAGCGCAAGGAAACAGACGAAAGAAATGGCCCAACCCACCCCCATACACATGTATATACATACGTCCACACACGCAAATATACATACCTACACAGCTTTCCATGGTTTACCCCAGACGCTTCATATGCCCTGATTCAACCCACTGACAGCACATCAATCCCCGGTATACCACATCGATCCAATTCACTCTATTCCTTGCCCTCCTTTCACCCTCCTGCATGTTCAGGCCCCGATCACACAAAATCTTTTTCACTCCATCTTTCCACCTCCAATTTGGTCTCCCACTTCTCGTTCCCTCCACCTCCGACACATATATCCTCTTGGTCAATCTTTCCTCACTCATTCTCTCCATGTGCCCAAACCATTTCAAAACACCCTCTTTTGCTCTCTCAACCACGCTCTTTTTATTTCCACACATCTCTCTTAGCCTTACGTTACTCACTCGATCAAACCACCTCACACCACACATTGTCCTCAAACATCTCATTTCCAGCACATCCATCCTCCTGCGCACAACTCTATCCATAGCCCACGCCTCGCAACCATACAACATTGTTGGAACCACTATTCCTTCAAACACACCCACTCTTGCTCTCCGAGACAACGTTCTCGACCTCCACACACCCCCCAAGGCCCCCAGAACTTTCGCCCCCTCCCCCACCCCATGATCCACCCCCGCCCCCATATATATATATATATATATATATATATATATATATATATATATATATATATATATATATATATATTATTTATTTATTTATTTTGCTTTGTCGCTGTCTCCTGCGTTAGCAAGGTAGCGTAAGCAAACAGACGAAAGAATGGCCCAATCCACCCACATACACATGTATATACATACACGTCCACACAAGCAAATATACATACCTATATATCTCAATATATATATATATATATATATATATATATCCTTGGGGATAGGGGAGAAAGAATACTTTCCACGTAGTCCCTGCGTGTCGTAGAAGGCGACTAAAAGGGGAGGGAGCGGGGGGCTGGATATCCTCCCCTCTTGTTTTTTTTTTTAATTTTCCAAAAGAAGGAACAGAGAAGGGGGCCAGGTGAGGATATTCCCTCAGAGGCCCAGTCCACTGTTCTTAACGCTACCTTGCTAATGCGGGAAATGGCGAATAGTTTGAAAGAAAAGAAAGATATATATATGTATATATATATATATATATATATAAGAAAATAGTGAAGTTGGAGAAAAATGTAGCTTAGACATTGAAGCTTATTGATTCAGTGGTGAAATTGATGAAAACTGCTATTGACGTTTGTGTGAATAAATTGTACATTTCCTTTTCCATAGCCAGAGGTTGAACCATTATGTGACGTTCATTTTTTCATTCATTTCAAGCTAAAAGTTTGTTTTCTAAATTTTCTTACATTTTTCATATGTATATATATGTATGTGTGTGTGTGTGTGTATGTGCGTATGTGTGTGGATGTATGTGTGTGTGTGTGTGTATATATATATATATATTATCCCTGGGGATAGGGGTGAAAGAATACTTCCCACGTATTCGCGTGTCGTAGAAAGCGACTAGAGGGGACGGGAGCGGGGGGCCGGAAATCCTCCCCTCCTTGTATTAACTTTCTAAAATGGGAAACAGAAGAAGGAGTCACGCGGGGAGTGCTCATCCTCCTCGAAGGCTCAGAGTGGGGTGCCTAAATGTGTGTGGATGTAACCAAGATGTGAAAAAAGGAGAGATAGGTAGTATGTTTGAGGAAAGGAACCTGGATGTTTTGGCTCTGAGTGAAACGAAGCTCAAGGCTAAAGGGGAAGAGTGGTTTGGAAATGTCTGGGGAGTGAAGTCAGGGGTTAGTGAAAGGACAAGAGCAAGGGAAGGAGTAGCAATACTCCTGAAACAGGAGTTGTGGGAGTATGTGATAGAATGTAAGAAAGTAAATTCTCGATTAATATGGGTAAAATTGAAAGTTGATGGAGAGAGGTGGGTGATTATTGGTGCATATGCACCTGGGCATGAGAAGAAAGATCATGAGAGGCAAGTGTTTTGGGAGCAGCTAAATGAGTGTGTTAGCGGTTTTGATGCACGAGACCGGGTTATAGTGATGGGTGATTTGAATGCAAAGGTGAGTAATGTGGCAGTTGAGGGAATAATTGGTATGCATGGGGTGTTCAGTGTTGTAAATGGAAATGGTGAAGAGCTTGTAGATTTATGTGCTGAAAAAGGACTGATGATTGGGAATACCTGGTTTAAAAAGCGAGATATACATAAGTATACTTATGTAAGTAGGAGAGATGGCCAGAGAGCGTTATTGGATTACGTGTTAATTGACAGGCGTGCGAAAGAGAGACTTTTGGATATCAATGTGCTGAGAGGTGCAACTGGAGGGATGTCTGATCATTATCTTGTGGAGGCTAAGGTGAAGATTAGTATGGGTTTTCAGAAAAGAAGAGTGAATGTTGGGGTGAAGAAGGTGGTGAGAGTAAGTGAGCTTGGGAAGGAGACCTGTGTGAGGAAGTATCAGGATAGACTGTGTACAGAATGGAAAAAGGTGAGAACAATGGAAGTAAGGGGAGTGGGGGAGGAATGGGATGTATTTAGGGAATCAGTGATGGATTGCGCAAAAGATGCTTGTGGCATGAGAAGAGTGGGAGGTGGGCTGTTTAGAAAGGGTAGTGAGTGGTGGGATGAAGAAGTAAGAGTATTAGTGAAAGAGAAGAGAGAGGCATTTGGACGATTTTTGCAGGGAAAAAATGCAATTGAGTGGGAGAAGTATAAAAGAAAGAGACAGGAGGTCAAGAGAAAGGTGCATGAGGTGAAAAAAAGGGCAAATGAGAGTTGGGGTGAGAGACTATCAGTAAATTTTAGGGAGAATAAAAAGATGTTCTGGAAGGAGGTAAATAGGGTGCGTAAGACAAGGGAGCAAATGGGAACTTCAGTGAAGGGCGTAAATGGGGAGGTGATAACAAGTAGTGGTGATATGAGGAGATGGAATGAGTATTTTGAAGGTTTGTTGAATGTGTCTGATGACAGAGTGGCAGATATAGGGTGTTTGGGTCGAGGTGGTGTGCAAAGTGAGAGGGTTAGGGAAAATGATTTGGTAAACAGAGAAGAGGTAGTAAAAGCTTTGCAGAAGATGAAAGCCGGCAAGGCAGCAGGTTTGGATGGTATTGCAGTGGAATTTATTAAAAAAGGGGGTGACTGTATTGTTGACTGGTTGGTAAGGTTATTTAATGTATGTATGACTCATGGTGAGGTGCCTGAGGATTGGCGGAATGCGTGTATAGTGCCATTGTACAAAGGCAAAGGGGATAAGAGTGAGTGCTCAAATTACAGAGGTATAAGTTTGTTGAGTATTCCTGGTAAATTATATGGGAGGGTATTGATTGAGAGGGTGAAGGCATGTACAGAGCATCAGATTGGGGAAGAGCAGTGTGGTTTCAGAAGTGGTAGAGGATGTGTGGTTCAGGTGTTTGCTTTGAAGAATGTATGTGAGAAATACTTAGAAAAGCAAATGGATTTGTATGTAGCATTTATGGATCTGGAGAAGGCATATGATAGAGTTGATAGAGATGCTCTGTGGAAGGCAAGTTGTTAGAAGCAGTGAAAAGTTTTTATCGAGGATGTAAGGCATGTGTACGTGTAGGAAGAGAGGAAAGTGATTGGTTCTCAGTGAATGTAGGTTTGCGGCAGGGGTGTGTGATGTCTCCATGGTTGTTTAATTTGTTTATGGATGGGGTTGTTAGGGAGGTAAATGCAAGAGTCTTGGAAAGAGGGGCAAGTATGAAGTCTGTTGGGGATGAGAGAGCTTGGGAAGTGAGTCAGTTGTTGTTCGCTGATGATACAGCGCTGGTGGCGGATTCATGTGAGAAACTGCAGAAGCTGGTGACGGAGTTTGGTAAAGTGTGTGGAAGAAGAAAGTTAAGAGTAAATGTGAATAAGAGCAAGGTTATTAGGTACAGTAGGGTTGAGGGTCAAGTCAATTGGGAGGTGAGTTTGAATGGAGAAAAACTGGAGGAAGTGAAGTGTTTTAGATATCTGGGAGTGGATCTGTCAGCGGATGGAACCATGGAAGCGGAAGTGGATCATAGGGTGGGGGAGGGGGCGAAAATTTTGGGAGCCTTGAAAAATGTGTGGAAGTCGAGAACATTATCCCGGAAAGCAAAAATGGGTATGTTTGAAGGAATAGTGGTTCCAACAATGTTGTATGGTTGCGAGGCGTGGGCTATGGATAGAGTTGTTCACAGGAGGATGGATGTGCTGGAAGTGAGATGGTTGAGGACAATGTGTGGTGTGAGGTGGTATGATCGAGTAAGTAACGTAAGGGTAAGAGAGAGGTGTGGAAATAAAAAGAGCGTGGTTGAGAGAGCAGAAGAGGGTGTTTTGAAATGGTTTGGGCACATGGAGAGAATGAGTGAGGAAAGATTGACCAAGAGGATATATGTGTCGGAGGTGGAGGGAACGAGGAGAAGAGGGAGACCGAATTGGAGGTGGAAAGATGGAGTGAAAAGGATTTTGTGTGATCGGGGCCTGAACATGCAGGAGGGTGAAAGGAGGGCAAGGAATAGAGTGAATTGGAGCGATGTGGTATACAGGGGTTGACGTGCTGTCAGTGGATTGAATCAGGGCATGTGAAGCGTCCGGGGTAAACCATGGAAAGCTGTGTAGGTATGTATATTTGCGTGTGTGGACGTGTGTATGTACATGTGTATGGGGGGGTTGGGCCATTTCTTTCGTCTGTTTCTTTGCGCTACCTCGCAAACGCGGGAGACCGACGAGGTATAAAAAAAAAAAAAAAAAATATATATATATATATATATACATGCCTTCACCCTCTCAATCAATACCCTCCCATATAATTTACCAGGAATACTCAACAAACTTATACCTCTGTAATTTGAGCACTCACTCTTATCCCCTTTGCCTTTGTACAATGGCACTATGCACGCATTCCGCCAATCCTCAGGCACCTCACCATGAGTCATACATACATTAAATAACCTTACCAACCAGTCAACAATACAGTCACCCCCTTTTTTAATAAATTCCACTGCAATACCATCCAAACCTGCTGCCTTGCCGGCTTTCATCTTCCGCAAAGCTTTCACTACCTCTTCTCTGTTTACCAAATCATTTTCCCTAACCCTCTCACTTTGCACACCACCTCGACCAAAACACCCTATATCTGCCACTCTATCATCAAACACATTCAACAAACCTTCAAAATACTCACTCCATCTCCTTCTCACATCACCACTACTTGTTATCACCTCCCCATTTGCGCCCTTCACTGAAGTTCCCATTTGCTCCCTTGTCTTACGCACTTTATTTACCTCCTTCCAGAACATCTTTTTATTCTCCCTAAAATTTAATGATACTCTCTCACCCCAACTCTCATTTGCCCTTTTTTTCACCTCTTGCATCTTTCTCTTGACCTCCTGTCTCTTTCTTTTATACATCTCCCACTCAATTGCATTTTTTCCCTGCAAAAATCGTCCAAATGCCTCTCTCTTCTCTTTCACTAATACTCTTACTTCTTCATCCCACCACTCACTACCCTTTCTAATCAACCCACCTCCCACTCTTCTCATGCCACAAGCATCTTTTGCGCAATCCATCACTGATTCCCTAAATACATCCCATTCCTCCCCCACTCCCCTTACTTCCATTGTTCTCACCTTTTTCCATTCTGTACTCAGTCTCTCCTGGTACTTCCTCACACAGGTCTCCTTCTCAAGCTCACTTACTCTCACCACCCTCTTCACCCCAACATTCACTCTTCAGAGCATCAGATTGGGGAAGAGCAGTGTGGTTTCAGAAGTGGTAGAGGATGTGTGGATCAGGTGTTTGCTTTGAAGAATGTATGTGAGAAATACTTAGAAAAGCAAATGGATTTGTATGTAGCATTTTTGGATCTGGAGAAGGCATATGATAGAGTTGATAGAGATGCTCTGTGGAAGGTATTAAGAATATATGGTGTGGGAGGAAAGTTGTTAGAAGCAGTGAAAAGTTTTTATCGAGGATGTAAGGCATGTGTACGTGTAGGAAGAGAGGAAAGTGATTGGTTCTCAGTGAATGTAGGTTTGCGGCAGGGGTGTGTGATGTCTCCATGGTTGTTTAATTTGTTTGTGGATGGGGTTGTTAGGGAGGTAAATGCAAGAGTTTTGGAAAGAGGGGCAAGTATGAAGTCTGTTGGGGATGAGAGAGCTTGGGAAGTGAGTCAGTTGTTGTTCGCTGATGATACAGCGCTGGTGGCTGATTCATGTGAGAAACTGCAGAAGCTGGTGACTGAGTTTGGTAAAGTGTGTGGAAGAAGAAAGTTAAGAGTAAATGTGAATAAGAGCAAGGTTATTAGGTACAGTAGGGTTGAGGGTCAAGTCAATTGGGAGGTGAGTTTGAATGGAGAAAAACTGGAGGAAGTGAAGTGTTTTAGATATCTGGGAGTGGATCTGGCAGCGGATGGAACCATGGAAGCGGAAGTGGATCATAGGGTGGGGGAGGGGGCGAAAATTTTGGGGGCCTTGAAGAATGTGTGGAAGTCGAGAACATTATCTCGGAAAGCAAAAATGGGTATGTTTGAAGGAATAGTGGTTCCAACAATGTTGTATGGTTGCGAGGCGTGGGCTATGGATAGAGTTGTGCGCAGGAGGATGGATGTGCTGGAAATGAGATGTTTGAGGACATTGTGTGGTGTGAGGTGGTTTGATCGAGTGAGTAACGTAAGGGTAAGAGAGATGTGTGGAAATAGAAAGAGCGTGGTTGAGAGAGCAGAAGAGGGTGTTTTGAAATGGTTTGGGCACATGGAGAGAATGAGTGAGGAAAGATTGACCAAGAGGATATATGTGTCGGAGGTGGAGGGAACGAGGAGAAGAGGGAGACCAAATTGGAGGTGGAAAGATGGAGTGAAAAGGATTTTGTGTGATCGGGGCCTGAACATGCAGGAGGGTGAAAGGAGGGCAAGGAATAGAGTGAATTGGAGCGATGTGGTATACAGGGGTTGACGTGCTGTCAGTGGATTGAATCAAGGCATGTGAAGCGTCTGGGGTAAACCATGGAAAGCTGTGTAGGTATGTATATTTGCGTGTGTGGACGTGTGTATGTACATGTGTATGGGGGGGGGTTGGGCCATTTCTTTCATCTGTTTCCTTGCGCTACCTCGCAAACGCGGGAGACAGCGACAAAGTATAAAAAAAAAAAAAAAAAAAAAAAAAAAAAAAAAATATATATATATATATATATATATATATATATATATATATATATATCTGTGTATTTGTATGTATGTGTAAATGATATGTACATGTATATGTATATGAGTGGATGGGCCATTGTTTGTTTGTTTCCTGGCACAACCTTTCTAACACAGGAAACCGATCAAATATAATAATAATAATGTATATATATATATATATATATATATATATATATATATATATATATATAGTGTTAATAGGATGGCCTTGATTAGGGCCTCAGATAACAACAAATAAGAATACTAGGTAGGAGCATTAGGTAGAAGTAGTGGATTGGAACATTAGGCATGAGCACTTTGAAGATACATTAAATTGAAGTAGTTGTTAGGAAACACTGCACTAGAGTTGTCTTCTGCCAGTGGTGTGTTAAGGATGAGGCATAAAGGCTAGGAAGCAGCACTTGAGTTCACTAGTTATGGAGACACTTTTGCTGTGGTCAACCCCTTGAGAGAGTTCATAAAGGGAACAGGCATCAGAGATATAGATAGTGTTATCTTTATGCCTACATCAGATTATTAATTTTAAAAGCAGTCAAAATATTAATCTTCATAATTCAGTGTTTCATACCGAGTTGTTTTTTCATTCGCAGATCTTGTATGAGAGTGTTCCAGTATTCTGACACAAGAACAGCAGAGAGAATCCAGGAACTGAAGAAGATTGGATATTTTCCATTTCCCTTAATTATTTTATGCAAAACACCTAACCAGTTTAAAAATGTTATTACCCAGTACAAAAATCAGCATAATATACAGTACCATAAGCAAGTCAAACTTTGAAACAAAGTTTGGATATTATTGTCGTAATGTTTAATGTATAGATTTCATGATTTGTAAAGCTTCAAAAAAAAAAAATTGCAAGGCACAAAAAATGTCATATAGGGAAGGTTAGTAGTATTGCTATGTCAAAATGGGGGTATTGTAACTCTGTTTTGTATGGCCTGTGTCCACATTCAGAAGTACTGTATATTTAGATTATTTTTTTGGACTGAGTGATAAGCCATCCATTTTTTTTTTTTTTTTTTTTAGAAAAAAAATGCCAGTATGTGTATAAATTTTTTTAACCTTCCTGGCTCCTTAATTAAGGCAAGGAGGTAGGGCAGCTCATTTCTTCAGCCATTCCTTTAGTAGGACAACGGCTTTATTTTTTTTTAATGGTAACTGTTTTAATATCTGATTAGAGCATCTTTCAGCCAATATCATGTCAAAGTTAGAGTACAAGAAAAATAATGAAATCTGTTATAGTTCACTAAGCATATGTAGACCTGACTCTTGAAGAATGAGTTATAAGGAAAGGCAAGAAAAGAAAGAGAATTCCACAGCTTTGCTTCAGATGTGACATTTGTGTACTATTTCCTTAAAATATGAGCATGTTTTTTTTTGAAAAAACATAACCAAAGTCACAAAGTCATTTGGAAATGCTTGGGTAAGCCTTGCAGTTTGCTTAAGTTAGGTCTTGCCTGGTTAATTAAATTAAGATTAGAGCATCTCTTAGGTTTAAGGAACCACTTTCGTGGCAGATCCACTGATGTTTTTTTTGGAGGAATTTGTTCATGATGAAAAATAAGGATCCTACAGACAGCAGGAATTATTCCTGAATAAAGCATTGTTTATGTTTGTTTTTCTCCATGCCTCAAATTATTCAGCTTCAATAGTAAAATAATGCCGTACAAAATCACTATTTATTTTTTGAAAAGTGTAGAAATTTATGAATGAGGAAAAAGGTGTTAGTTTTTCTCCATGCCTCAAATTATTCAGTTTCAATAGTAAAATAATGCAGTACAAAATAACTACATTTATTTTTTTGAAAACAGTGGAGAAATTTATGAATGAGGAAAAAGGCATTATCTTTCTTCATTATATGCATCATCACACCACTTCTGTTTTGTTAGGGTGGATCAGGTACTTACAGCCTCTGAACTTGATAATACACATCCTCCCTTCATGCCTAGGGTGTCTAAATGAAAGATACCCACAGTGATAGAAATGTCTCCTACTTTTTCACATCACGCACTGTCAGTGACACCAGTCTCTCTCTCCATTATATCTCCATACACAAAAAGTTTCAATTACAACCAGTCCTCAATCATTACAATTTAATCCTTAACTGTAGTAAATTCTCTACATATTTCCATTTCAAATGGTGTATCTCTCTTCCTACCATCTACCGCACAGTTTTATTGTCATATCTTAAGACCAACCTGTCATCTGCATTACATTCTACAAAACCAAAGACTCTAAAGACCTATCAATGTCTCTCATTTTTCCATGCCATATGACTCGTTTCACATCATTCTGTCTATCCTCTTAATTTCAACAACTGCATGTTATCCATGCTTGATGTTCCTACCCTCAACTTGTCCTGACATAATACAGAGTTTATATCTATACACCAGCACCAGTAGTACTAATCCTTATTGCAAACTTCTTAAATCTTTCTTTTAAACCTGAGCTCTCATTGAACCCGAATTTTTAACCCTTGCAGGATCTTGCTTTCAACTCGGCTTTCCCAACATCATCCTTTTTTTTAGACTTTATTCCTAAGTATTTAAACTTGATCACAACCTCTAGTTCTTCATTGGACAAACTGACCTTAAATAATCATCTTCTAACCCTATCAAAAACTATGCCATACTCTTATCCATTGTTTGCATTCACCTTCAGCATTTATCCTACATACATCACCAAAACTGCCCACCATTCTGTCCAACTTCGCCTTTGATTTAGTAAACCACATATCACAAATTTTAATCTTCTCTCAGTAGTTAAGTGTTAAGCCACAAATAATCCATAGTACTTAATGTCCCAGCTATAGTGAAATAATATAGTGTTAATGTGAAAGGCAGCTTAAGGGTGATTTATCATTTTGGAAGAGAATTGTGTGCATGGGTATATATGTATGTGTCTGTGTGTGTATATATATGTGTACATTGAGATGTATAGGTATGTATATTTGCGTGTGTGGACGTGTATGTGTATACATTGTGTATGGGGGTGGGTTGGGTCATTTCTTTCGTCTGTTTCCTTGCGCTACCTCGCAAACGCGGGAGACAGCGGAAAAAAAAAAAAAAAAAAAGGATATCAGAATAGACTTTTGTCTTGTTAAGGAAGTAGTAGCAATGTTGGAAGTGTATAAGAGTAGTGGGTTTTAGAGTGGTAGATACTGATATATTTATGGCCATCACAGGAAATTTTCCTCCAAATCTTTCGGACATGAATAAGACGAACATGAAAAGGTTACAGTATGTCTGACACAGTAGCTAGCAGATGCAATAAAGGGAATCTGATCAAGGTAATGAGATAATGAATGCAAGGGATGTTGCTCATCCTAGATGGCAGCAGCTGTTGGAGGCAAATTACATCTGGAAGGCAATAAATATGAAAGCTGTAATTACAGACATGAATGCAACTAAAAACAGTATATTATATTTTGCTTTGTCACTGTCTCCCGCGTTAACGAGGTAGCGCAAGGAAACAGACGAAAGAATGGCCCAACCCATCCACATACACATGTATATACATACACGTCCACACACGCAAATATACATGCCTATACATCTCAGCGTATACATATATATACACACACACAGACATATACATATATACACATGTACATAATTCATACTGTCTGCCTTTATTCATTCCCATCGCCACCCCGCCACACATGAAATAACAACCCCCTCCCCCTCATGCGCGCGAGGTAGCGCTAGGAATTCAACAAAGGCCCCATTCGTTCACACTCAGTCTCTAGCTGTCATGTAATAATGCACCGAAACCACAGCTCCCTTTCCACATCCAGGCTCCACAGAACTTTCCATAGTTTACCCCAGATGCTTCACATGCCCTGGTTCAATCCAATGACAGCATGTCGACCCCGGTATACCACATCGTTCCAATTCACTCTATTCCTTGCACGCCTTTCACCCTCCTGCAGGTTCAGGCCCCGATCACTCAAAATCTTTTTCACTCCATCTTTCCACCTCCAATTTGGTTTCTCACTTCTCCTCGTTCCCTTCACCTCTGACACATATATCCTCTTGGTCAATCTTTCCTCACTCATTCTCTCCATGTTACCAAACCATTTCAAAGCACCCTTTTCTGCTCTCTCAACCACACTCTTTTTATTACCACACATCTCTCTTATCCTATTATTACTTACTCGATCAAACCACCTCACACCACACATTGTCCTTAAACATCTCATTTCCAGCACATCCACCCTCCTCCGCACAACTCTATCCATAACCCACACCTCGCAACCATACAACATTGTTGGAACCGCTATTCCTTCAAACATACCCATTTTTGCTTTCCGAGATAATGTTCTTGACTTCCACACATTCTTCAACGCTCCCAGAATTTTCGCCCCCTCCCCCACCCTATGATTCACTTCCGCTTCCATGGTTCCATCCACAGCCAAATCCACTCCCAGATATCTAAAACACTTCACTTCCTCCAGTTTTTCTGCATTCAAGCTTACCTCCCAGTTGACTTGACCCTCAACCCTACTGTACCTAATAACCTTGCTCTTATTAACATTTACTCTCAACTTTCTTCCTTCACACACTTTACCAAACTCAATCACCAGCTTCTGCAGTTTCTCACATGAATCAGCCACCTGCGCTGTATCATCAGTTAACAACAACTGACTCACTTCCCAAGCTCTCTCATCCACAACAGACTGCATACTTGCCCCTCTTTCCAAAACTCTTGCATTCACCTCCCTAACAACCCCATCCATAAATTAATTAAACAACCATGGAGACATCACACACCCCTGCCACAAACCTACATTCACTGAGAACCAATCACTTTCCTCTCTTCCTACACGTACACATGCCTTACATCCTCGATAAAAACTTTTCTCTGCTTCTAACAACTTGCCTCCCACACCATATATTCTTAATACCTTCCACAGAGCATCTCTATCAACTCTCATATGCCTTCTCCGGATCCATAAATGCTACATACAAATCCATTTGCTTTTCTAAGATTTCTCGCATACATTCTTCAAAGCAAACACCTGATCCACACATCCTCTACCACTTCTGAAACCACACTGCTCTTCCCCAATCTGATGCTCTGTACATGCCTTCACCCTCTTAATCAATACCCTCCCATATAATTTACCAGGAATACTCAACAAACTTATACCTCTGTAATTTGAGCACTCATCTTTGTCCCCTTTGCCTTTGTACAATGGCACTATGCAAGCATTTCGCCAATCCTCAGGCACCTCACCATGAGTCATACATACATTAAATAACCTTACCAACCAGTCAACAATACAGTCACCCCCTTTTTTAATAAATTCCACTGCAATGCCATTCAAACCCGCTGCCTTGTCGGCTTTCATCTTCCGTAAAGCTTTTACTACCTCTTCTCTGTTTGCCAAATCATTTTCCCTAACCCTCTCACTTTGCACACCACCTCGACCAAAACACCCTATATCTGCCACTCTATCATCAAACACATGAACAAACCATCAAATACTCACTCCATCTCCTTCTCACATCACCACTACTTGTTATCACCTCCCCATTAGCCCCCTTCACTGAAGTTCCCATTTGTTCCCTTGTCTTACGCACTTTATTTACCTCCTTCCAAAACATTTTTTTATTCTCCCTAAAATTTAATGATACTCTCTCACCCCAACTCTCATTTGCCCTCTTTTTCTTCTCTAGAACCTTTCTCTTGACCTTCTGCCTCTTTCTTTTATACATCTCCCACTCATTTGCATTATTTCCCTGCAAAAATCATCCAAATGCCTCTCTCTTCTCTTTCACTAATAATCTTACTTCTCATCCCACCACCCTTTCTAATCTGCCCACCTCCCACACTTCTCATGCCACAAGCATCTTTTGCATAAGCCATCACTGCTTCCTTAAATACATCCCTTTTTCCATTCTGTACTCAGTCTCTCCTGGTACTTCCTCACACAAGTCTCCTTCCCCAGCTCACTTACTCTTTTCATAGTAAACAACCATGGTGTAATCACACACCCTTGCCGCAGACCAACCTTCACTGGGAATGATTCATTCTTCTCTCCCTACAAGTACACACTCCTTACACCCTTGATAAAAACTGCACTGCTTCTCGCAGCTTAACTCCCTCACCATATATACTCAAGACCTTCCACAAAGCATCTCTATCAACCCTGTCTTATGCCTTTTCCAGATCCATAAATGCATTGGTGCGTAAGCACCAATAATAACCCATTTCTGTCCATCCACTTACAGTTTTACCCACATTAATGTACAATTTGCTTCCTTACACTCTATCACACCCTCCCACAACTCCTGCTCTTGTCCTCTCATCAACCCATGACTTTACTCCTATGATGTTTCCAAACCATTCTACCCATTTACCCTTGAGCTCCAAATCACTCAGAGCCAGAACATCCAGGTTTCTTTCCTCAAAGATACTAACTATCTCTCCTTTCTTCTCATCTTGGTTACATCCACACACATTCAGAGCACTTTCCACGTGACTCCTTCGTCTGTTTCCAACCCCCTTTAGTCGCCTTCTACGACACGCGGGGAATACGGAGGTAGAATTCTTTCTCCCCTACCTCAGGGATAATGTTTGAGTGTGTATGGGTATGAACATATAGGTAGCACAAGGAAGAAGACGAAAGAATGGCCCAAGCCACCCACATGCACATGTATACATATGCCCACATGCTATACAAATTCATAACATAAATCACACACAGCTACATTTCACAGTACATATCACTTGCTAATCATTCCAACCACTGCCCAAATTGCACTGTCTGCATTAACATCACCATATATACAAACCTCACAAAGACTTATACCGTCTATGTTTTCAATCATAATGCATTGTGGTACCAAATACCATTTCTGTCCATCCACTTAGTTACCTTAAGTACAATTGCTCTTACACTTTACCTCCCAACTCTGCTGTCCCTACACCAACCCATGCCACTTTCACTCTTCTGAGTTTCCAACCATTCACCATATTACCTTCAAGACTCATATCACACAAGCCAAACATCCATGTCTTATTCCTCAAGATACAAAATCTCTTTCTACTCATATACCATTTCTACATCACCACATTTAAGTTTCCCACTAATTACCATTCTTGTTTCCAACCCCTTAGTCGCCTTCTCGACACGCGATAGAGTGATTCTTTCTCCCACTCAGGGTACCCTGTTTGATGTTATGGGTTGTCCATCATGTCCAAGAACAGACCAATGAATGGCTCCAATCACCACCAGACACATGTTTACATTCCCCAACATACTAACTATATTCACATTTCATCTATATCACACACACAGAGTATTACATGTACACCTTGTCTGTTTCAACCCTTTGCTGCCTTTACGCACCATCGCAGTAGAACTTCACCCTCACTCATGAAATGTTATTGTTGGGTTACACATATAGGTACACAAGAAGAAGAGAAAGCATGCCCAGCCACCACATTGCCATTTATACATTAATGCCACGACCTTCACATATAACATTAAAATTTCACTATACCTACGTTTATTCAACAAACCTTTCACATTCATATTATACTGCTCCTTATGCATTCTCAACCTGCCATAAAAACCCCCATACCAAAAGTTCTTCCTTCATTACAGGTTTTTGTTAAACCACCCATTGCCCCCTTCATGTACATCAACCCTATATGTTGAGCTGTATTCTTAACATCACTTCCTTTCATTTTAAAGCCTGTCCATTTACACATGATGACTTTATACATCAACACAAAAATTTCTCTTTTCATACATTCCTTTACATACCCCAGACCTTTTCCCATTCACCCACCCTATGGCTCACTTCAGCTCCTATGGTTCCATTTGCTTTGACATCTAAAACACACACGCTCCATAGACCCATCTCTTTTCTCTCCTAACCTTTTCTATTGAGATTTATTCTTGACTTTCTTTCATACAAACTCTCAAACTTAAACATAAGCTACTGCAATTTCTCACTTGAATTTGCCCACAAAGCTATGTCATCACCAAGCAACAACTTGCTGTATGTATCACTCATTCTTTCGTATAAGCAAGTGGTGACTACTCAATTCTTTTAAGAACCTACTATATGTCAGTGAGAGCCATGCATTAATTAAAAAGTGGTAAAGCTGTAGGAGTAAATGGGAATGCAGTTCAACTTTCAAGAAAGGGTTGCCAATGTTCTTGATTGATTGGTTTGTCAAGCTATTCAATGTTTGTATGGCTTATGGTAAGGTGCATGACATTAAAGGCAAGGGGAGCAAAAATGAACGCTTGAATTACAAAGGCACAAGCTCATATAGTGTACCTAGTCTAGGATATGGGAAAATTGTGTGTGTGCAAATGTCAAATTAGGATGAAACATGGCAACAGGAGAGGTGGAGGATGTTTACACCAGGTGTTGGCTTGAAGACTTTGTGTCAGAAATACCTGGAGAAAGAGTGAAGTGCACAAGGCATTTGTAGACCTGAAGAAATTATATGATACAGTTGACAGAGAGACCCTCTTGGTGTTACAAAACTGTTGGGAGAATGATTTTTTACCAAGAAAGCAAGGCATGTCCGAGTTGGAAGGGAGGATTTTAAGTGGTTCTCATTGAGGGTAGGTTTCTGTCTAGGATATGAGATGCCACTAAGGTTCTTTAATCTGTCTATGAACAGGGTGGTGAGGGAGATAAATGCAAGGGTTTTAGAGTGAGAGGTGGGTCTAAAGTATAATGAGGATGGGAGGTGACTCAGAAGCTGTTTACAGAAGACATGAGAAGGCTCTAGAGAGAACCTCCAGAAGATTATGACAAAGTTTAAGACAGTGTGAAAGGAGAGAGCTGGGAGTAAATAAGGACAAAAGTAAAGCAGCAAGGAGATAAGACAAGATAAATATAATGGAAGTTTGTTTGAATGGGGAGGACTTAAAGTAATTGTAGTGCTGCAGATATCTGAGAGAGGACATGATAGCAGATGGAGCCACAGGAGCTAAAATGAATCATGGGGAGAGAGGAGGGGATCAGATCCTGGGTATGAGGAATGTGTGGACAGAGGTCAGAGGAAACATGGGTGTCTGAAGGTACAAAAGTCACAGCAGTGTTGCAGGGATGCGAGTCTTGGTCCCAAAAACAGAAGTGTGTGAATATGCTGGAAATGAAATGCCTAAGGAACAATATGCTGTGTAAGGTGCGTTGATCATTTATGGAATGACTGTGCAAGTGTGGTAGTAACCCCAGCCTAATTGTGAGAGCTGACCAGGATGTGCTGAACTAATTTGGACATATTGTGAGGATGAGCAAAGAAAGTGGATCTATGTCTCAGAAGTTACGGGAGATAAGGGGGTAAAGAAAGACCAAGGAGATGGAAGGATGGAGGAAGGGAAGCATTGAGGTTTCATAGCCAGAACATAGTGAAGGGTGAGAGACATACACGGGACAGAATGTACTGGACTGGGGCAATGGACTGAGCCAGCGTATATCAAGTACTAAAGTAGGCCTTGGAATAATCTGTGACATTTGGCTACACAAAGTAGGCTCTGGTTTCCGTGCATAAAACAGCTACTGAGAGAATATATGTAAATGTGGTCATCATTCACATATTCCATATGATACCTTGCTCATGCAGGAAAAGCAATTACATATATAACAAATATTACTTACACAAATATTTCAAGCACTAGCTAACAACCAAACTTCTTGGAGAAGTTTAAATATATGCATGACATAAATAAAAATGCACGTCTACCTACTAAAAAAGTAATTAACTATTGCTTATTTCTAACATTAACACACTGATGAACAAAATGAGATCATACCTTTGTTTACATTGTACAACAATAATTTTGTTAAATGGTAAACACAAACAGCGTTTTCATTTCCCATACCTTAGAAAACAAGTAAACCACTTTACAATGGTAAAGAGGCAAAATTAAAGATTAATTTTGTAAAACTCAAACTAACTTTATTAAGTCCTAATAATCATTTGCATTTCCTACTCACAACTATCATCAAAATTCAGACAAGTTTTTTTCAGGAAAACAATGGGAAAGGAGATTAGCCTCATGCTTGCATTCTTATGGCCCCATCTACACGCACAGTCTCCGCATTCATCATGGGATTTGTTATGATTGCTTGCACCATCATGGCAAATTCATCTGGGTCACCTAAACGCTGTGGAAATGGAACAGTTTTGGCCAAGAAGGTCTGCACTTTTTCGGGCAAGTTCATCAACAAAGGTGTCTTGAACAAACCTAGGAAAAAAAAAAAAAATTATGTCCACACTAAATGCTATGGCCAAACATGCCTGAAATACAAATATACGTTAAACAGCCTAAGATAACTTGACCATAAAACATCAAGTAAAATACCCTGCGAAACAATATGCTATCTTCAAACATCAAAATCTGCATGCTAGCTAATCACAGCTTATGTTGAAAAGAGTGGCCTGGTTACATAACATAACATGATGCATTAGGGTCAGTGGATGGCAAATACATGCATCTCAATTTTTCAAGTCTTGAAACTGGTTTTATGTATCAAATCACTTAAATGATTCTTTTTTATACTTGATTGCTATTTCCATGCTAGCCAGGAAGAGACAAAGAAAGGCTGCATCTACTCACATCCATTTTCTAGCTGTCATGTGTAATCCTATGAAGAGAGTCATAGGGATAGAGCAGTAGAAGAGAAAGAATTCTACCTATGTATTCCCTGCTTGTCAAAGAAGAAGACTAAGTGGGGTGGAAACGGGGTTGAAAAATCCACCTTTTTAGCACATATTGCAGTTTCTAAAAGAATAGAATTCAAAAGATATGCTTAAAAAAATTATGCATACAAGAGGGGCACAGACACTTGCCCTCTCATTACAAATACATCCGCACTTGTTTTCAACCTAAGTGCATACTAGACAATAAAACAAATGAAATATACTGCACAGACACAACAGAACACCAAAGTGAAATGCAATAAAACCTCTGTTACCTTTACTTCAAGGCCATGAAATGTTCAATGCAATGTACATTTACAATTTCAGTTGGCAACCCTTGAATACCAAAAAGAAAAAAAAAAAAATTGAAAAGAAAAAGGTAAAAAAATATTTCAAATCACATGCTCACCATATTACAGCAATTAGTGCACCCTCCTTCTGGTGTTATGTGACACTGGTGATAATTTACAATCCCCATTTGCCTTCTGGCATGGTGCTGTGTGCTGGTCTCGCACATGAATGTATCTGTGCAACCTGGATTACTACCATGGACTATGGCTGTCAACAATTGCCTGACAGCTCCTAAAGCCAATCATATTTTGCATGAAGTGCAAGAGAAATATCTTTACATCTCAAACAGAAGGAGTTGTGCAAGAGGCTGGCTACGGGCAAGACCAAGGGAGCACTTATGAAGAACTTCAATGTCATTTGTTTATTTGTTTACATATACTGATATTTCCTCTGTAAAATATTTACAAATGTGTACAGGTTTTAGGAAAGGTAGAAGGATCAGATTTTCATGGTAAAGATGACCATGGAAAAGTATCAAGCGAAATATATAGTTTATATGGGTAATGTGTGAGATAATATGCTCTAAATCACTGAGAATGGACAATAAGAAAGCTTCAGTCCCTCTACAATCCATATGGGAGGAATTCAACCATTCCCTATGGGGAACATTGAAACCCCATAGTACAGGATCTCAGTCTGCGGGTCAGAGGATGCCACAGTCTCATGGTAGGAGTTTAGACAAAGAAAGTCATAAAATTTGTAGAATTGTGGAAGCATTAGGTGAAACAAAGGAAACGTAGTCGTTGGGAGACACCTTGAGCCACATAACATCAAAGTCTGGGGACTCAGAGTTCTTGAGGATTGCAACTGGTGTGTTGACGTTGGAATAAGCACAAGGACACCTTTGAACCAGAATTGTGAGCAAGATTAAGGTCTGATATGAATAGGAGACTAGTGAGAACATCAGTGTACATCTGTGTCTCAGAGAGATGTAAGATATTAAGAGGTACTAGACAGATGGTGTTCATATCCCAAGATGAAGAGACTGAAAGAAAAAGCACAAAGACAACATTTTCCCCTAAGACAGTCAGAAGCACACTAGGGGAAGTTGCTGTTAGCAACGCAAGGCTCAGCAATCAGATTTACGATGACTTCACCCTGAGTGTGTTGTATGCTTGTACCCACAGCAAACCTTAGCCACTTATCGCCTTTGAAAATATAAGGGGGAGGTGGACAATGTTTTTTGCAGACTTAATGGTTTGAATAATTTTTCCCAATTTCTGTATAACAGGCAACCATACTGCAACACTTTCTAATCATGGAAATATGGATGATTTACATCTTTAATCTGGTTTAAACATTGTTGAGCTGGCAAGCTAGAGACAAGCAATGCAAGACCCTAGTTGGAAGGATGATGTAACCACTCATTTCTGACTATTCTCCAGCATGAATAGCAGGCTAACCATTATAAAGGACTATCCGAAAAAGTGGAACGCATCTCAAGGATGGGACTTGTGCAGTGCCTTGCCATATTTCTCAGAAACTAGTAGAACTACTCATTCTCAAACTTTCCACAGGGAATCTTTGTCTAAAAAGGAATGATGAACACAAACTCTCTGTTTGCTTATAGGTGAGACAAATTGCATTACCAGACTCTCCCTCCATAAGCTTCCACTGAAAGTGAAGTCACCTTTGGCGAGACTGTATCACTAAGAGTACAGTCTCATCAAATAACTTCTCACTCCAAACGAGTCTTCTATTTTCTTACTACTGGTTGTAGAGAAGCCTCAGGCTGCAGGAGCCTCTGGAAAGGAAATCCTGGGCAAAACCAGAAAGGAGTCCTGGCAAAATTACAAGTAATTGAACAAACAAACAGGAACATTGACGAAGGGGGGCAAAAGGGGAAGTGGTAACAGGTCGTGATGAAGTGAGGAGATGGAGTAAGTATTTTGAAGGACTCTTAAATGTGTTTGATGATTAGGAGGTACATTTCAGGTGTTTGGGTTGGGGTGTTATGCAAATAGAGAGCGTCATGGTGAAGAGAGAACAGGTGGTAAGATGTAAAATGAAATGTGGCAAGACGGCTGGAGTGGATGGTGCTGTGGTTGAATCTATTAAGAAAGGGGATGACAGTGCTGCTGATTAGTTGGTAAGGATTTTCAATGTATGTATGGATCATGATGAGGTGCCTAAGGATTGGCAGAATGCATGTACAGTGCCACTGTATAAGGCAAGGGGGATAAAGGTGAGTGTATATATGTTGAAAGGTGTCTGGGAGGATATTGATTAAGAGGGTAGAGATGTACACAGCATCAGACTGGGGAGGAGCAGTGTGGTTTCATGAGTAGGTGAGGATGTGTGTAAGAAATACTTAGAAAAACTGATGGATTTGTATGTGGCATTCATGGATATGGAGAAAGGATAGGATAGAGTTGATAGAGATGCCTTGTAGAAGATCTTTAGAATATACGGTGTGGGAAGAAAGCTGCTAGAAGCAGTAAGCAGTCTTTATCATGAGCATAAGGCATGTATATGAGTAGGAATACTGGTGTGTGAATGGTTCCAAGCGAAGGTTGGTCTGCAGCACGGGTGTGTGATATCATCATGGTTGATAAATTTGTATATGGATGGGGTGGCAAAGGAGGTAAATGCAAGTCTTGAAAAAAGGAGCGAGTATACAGTCTATGGGGGATGAGATGGCCTAGCAAGCGAGTCAGCTGTGGTCTGATGATACATCACTGGTGGCAGTTTCGAGTTTGAAGTTGCAGAAGGCAGTGATTGAGTTTGGAAGACTGTGTGACAGGAGAAATTTGAGAGTAAATGTGAATAAAAGCAAGTTTATTAGGTTCAGCAAAATCAAGGGACAGGTTAGTTGGGGTGTGAGTCTGAATGGACAAAAACCTGGAGGAAGTGAAGTGTTTTAAGTACCTGTAGTGGGTATGACAGTGAATGGAACCATGGAAGTGGAGGTGAGTCATATGGTGGGGGAGGGGGTGAAGGTCCTGGAAACACTGAAGAATGCGAGGAAAGAAAGAACATTACGTGGGTGAGCAAAAATGGGTATGTCTGAAGGTACAGTAATCCTAACAATATTACATGGATGTGAGGCATGGGATATAGATGAGGCTGTGCAAGGCTGGTGCATGTGCTGGAAATGAAATGTTTGACATTATATGGTGTGAAGCGGTTTGACTGAGAATGTAATGATAGTTTGAGAGAAGTGTAGTAATAAAAAGAGTGGTTGAGAAAGCTGAAGAGGGTGTGCCGAAATGATGGTTTGGACATATGGAGAGAATGAGTGACGAAAGGGTAACAAAGAGGACACATCTGTCATAAGTGAAGGGCACAAGGAAAATAGGGAGACCAAATTGGAGGGGGAAGGAGGGAGTGAAAAAGATTTTGAACGATCAGGGCCTGCTCATGCAAGATGCATGCATGGAAGAGAAGTTTTGGAACTCTTTACCTTCTTATGTCTTTTCTAATGACTATGAGCTGTCACATTTTAGAAGACAGGTTTTTCACTTACTCCTCAATTCATAGATACTTTCCCTTGTATCCCTGGGGATAGGGAAGAAAGAATGCTTCCCACATATTCCTTGGGTGTCATAGAAGGCAACTAAAAGGGGAGGGAGGAGAGGGCTAGAAATCTTCCCCTTCCATTTTTAATTTTCCAAAAGAAGGAACAGAGAAATGGACTAAGTGAGGATATTCCCTCTAAGGCTCACTCCTCTGTTCTTAACGCTACCTCACTAACATGGGATAAGGCAGGTGTATATGTGTGAGAAAACTTTCCTTTGTCTCTTCTTTTTCCCTATCATAATCCTCTCTATATTTCAATTAAGGCCCAGGCTTGATGTGGACTTTTGTCCATGACTGGAGACTCCAATGAAAAAAAAAAAAGTCAAAGTACTGTCAATGGACTAATCCATGGCATGTAAATCACCTGTAGTAAACCATGGTGGGGTCTGTGAGGCCTGGTTGTGGATAGTGAGCTGTGGCTTCAATGCATTACACATGACAGCTAGAGAATGGATGTGGCCTCTCTTTGTCAGTTCCTTGTGCTACCTCACTAACAAAGGAAACAGTGATCAAATATGAAAAAGAAAATGATAATAATAATCATATCCTACATTAACAGAAGATATAAGGCTTCACATACCAGGTGCAATGGTACAAACTCTGATGCCCACTGGTGCTAAGTCACGAGCAATAGGGAGAGTCATGCCCACAATTCCTCCTTTACTTGCCGAGTATGCTGCCTGTCCAATCTGACCATCAAAGGCAGCTACACTTGCAGTATTGACTATAACACCTCGCTGTCCATCTGCATTTGGCTCATTTTCAGCCATTAGTGCAACAGACAGACGAATGACATTGAAGGTGCCACCCAGGTTAACCTGTGAAATTAATTCATTAGTTACGACTTGTGATCTGTGTGAGGAAGTACCAGGAGAGACTGAGTACAGAATGGAAAAAGGTGAGAACAATGGAAGTAAGGGGAGTGGGGGAGGAATGGGATGTGTTTAGGGAATCAGTGATGGATTGTGCAAAAGATGCTTGTGGCATGAGAAGAGTGGGAGGTGGGTTGATTAGAAAGGGTAGTGAGTGGTGGGATGAAGAAGTAAGAGTATTAGTGAAAGAGAAGAGAGAGGCATTTGGACGATTTTTGCAGGGAAAAAATGCAAGTGAGTGGGAGATGTATAAAAGAAAGAGACAAGAGGTCAACAGAAAGGTGCAAGGGGTGAAAAAAAGGGCAAATGAGAGTTGGGGTGAGAGAGTATCATTAAATTTTAGGGAGAATAAAAAGATGTTCTGGAAGGAGGTAAATAAAGTGCGTAAGACAAGGGAGCAAATGGGAACTTCAGTGAAGGGCGCAAATGGGGAGGTGATAACAAGTAGTGGTGATGTGAGAAGGAGATGGAGTGAGTATTTTGAAGGTTTGTTGAATGTGTTTGATGATAGAGTGGCAGATATAGGGTGTTTTGGTCGAGGTGGTGTGCAAAGTGAGAGGGTTAGGGAAAATGATTTGGTAAACAGAGAAGAGGTAGTGAAAGCTTTGCGGAAGATGAAAGCCGGCAAGGCAGCAGGTTTGGATGGTATTGCAGTGGAATTTATTAAAAAAGGGGGTGACTGTATTGTTGACTGGTTGGTAAGGTTATTTAATGTATGTATGACTCATGGTGAGGTGCCTGAGGATTGGCGGAATGCGTGCATAGTGCCATTGTACAAAGGCAAAGGGGATAAGAGTGAGTGCTCAAATTACAGAGGTATAAGTTTGTTGAGTATTCCTGGTAAATTATATGGGAGGGTATTGATTGAGAGGGTGAAGGCATGTACAGAGCATCAGATTGGGGAAGAGCAGTGTGGTTTCAGAAGTGGTAGAGGATGTGTGGATCAGGTGTTTGCTTTGAAGAATGTATGTGAGAAATACTTAGAAAAGCAAATGGATTTGTATGTAGCATTTATGGATCTGGAGAAGGCATATGATAGAGTTGATAGAGATGCTCTGTGGAAGGTATTAAGAATATATGGTGTGGGAGGAAAGTTGTTAGAAGCAGTGAAAAGTTTTTATCGAGGATGTAAGGCATGTGTACGGGTAGGAAGAGAGGAAAGTGATTGGTTCTCAGTGAATGTAGGTTTGCGGCAGGGGTGTGTGATGTCTCCATGGTTGTTTAATTTGTTTATGGATGGGGTTGTTAGGGAGGTAAATGCAAGAGTTTTGGAAAGAGGGGCAAGTATGAAGTCTGTTGGGGATGAGAGAGCTTGGGAAGTGAGTCAGTTGTTGTTTGCTGATGATACAGAGCTGGTGGCTGATTCATGTGAGAAACTGCAGAAGCTGGTGACTGAGTTTGGTAAAGTGTGTGGAAGAAGAAAGTTAAGAGTAAATGTGAATAAGAGCAAGGTTATTAGGTACAGTAAGGTTGAGGGTCAAGTCAATTGGGAGGTGAGTTTGAATGGAGAAAAACTGGAGGAAGTGAAGTGTTTTAGATATCTGGGAGTGGATCTGGCAGCGGATGGAACCATGGAAGCGGAAGTGGATCATAGGGTGGGGGAGGGGGCGAAAATTCTGGGGGCCTTGAAGAATGTGTGGAAGTCGAGAACATTATCTCGGAAAGCAAAAATGGGTATGTTTGAAGGAATAGTGGTTCCAACAATGTTGTATGGTTGCGAGGCGTGGGCTATGGATAGAGTTGTGCGCAGGAGGATGGATGTGCTGGAAATGAGATGTTTGAGGACAATGTGTGGTGTGAGGTGGTTTGATCGAGTGAGTAACGTAAGGGTAAGAGAGATGTGTGGAAATAAAAAGAGCGTGGTTGAGAGAGCAGAAGAGGGTGTTTTGAAGTGATTTGGGCACATGGAGAGAATGAGTGAGGAAAGATTGACCAAGAGGATATATGTGTCGGAGGTGGAGGGAACGAGGAGAAGAGGGAGACCAAATTGGAGGTGGAAAGATGGAGTGAAAAAGATTTTGTGTGATCGGGGCCTGAACATGCAGGAGGGTGAAAGGAGGGCAAGGAATAGAGTGAATTGGAGCGATGTGGTATACCGGGGTTGACGTGCTGTCAGTGGATTGAATCAAGGCATGTGAAGCGTCTGGGGTAAACCATGGAAAGCTGTGTAGGTATGTATATTTGCGTGTGTGGACGTATGTATATACATGTGTATGGGGGGGGGGTTGGGCCATTTCTTTCGTCTGTTTCCTTGCGCTACCTCGCAAACGCGGGAGACAGCGACAAAGTATAATAATAAAAAAAAAAAGACGACTTGTGATCATGCACTAACCCTTATTCCTTCATTAATTCTGTCCTCTATGCTCCTTCTTCAAATCCAGCCTCCTACAAACAAAAGATAACCTATCTCTAAATCTACATTAACATTAATGTCTTTCACACACAAAACAAAATTGGGGCTTACACAGTATCTTTGCCTAAATTAATGCATAACATACAATTTCCTAGTATATTTCACAACTCACTATTTATGAACACTTTATCCACCTTTTCATATTACCTTTCATCTTCCCCTGCTCCTAATTACCTCCAACTAATAAACATAGATTTTCAGATACTTCCAACCCTTCTTTCCCAGCTGAAACTATCTTAAAACCTACATCCACAAGTACCTTGACATTTTCTCTCGCATAAGACTGATGTTGAGGTTACAAAAGTGGACCGAGAGCTTATCAACTTGGAATGACCTTATCAAATGTGAGGGGGAACCTCTTCAAGAATTAACAAGGGTGACAAGTTGGGTATCTTGGGTTCAATATTTGTACTCTCTGGTCACATACAGACTCTGTTTCTAAAACGAGTAGGCTTAAAAACTTCTCCTCCCAAAGATACTAATTCAGTAGGAAAGGGAGAAGTAAATTGTTTTCCCAGATAATATGCTATATTTTCAAAGATATGAAGCATATTCCTAAAAAATATAATTTCTTTTCCTAGTTAAAAAGCAAATTCCTCAAAATATGATGCTTTCTTTTAAAAAATATGGGGCACATTCCTAAAAAATATGACACTTTCTTTTCAAATATATAAGGCATATTCCTAAAAAAAAAATATGAAGCTTTCTTTCCAAAGAAATGAGGCATATTCTTAAAAATAAGTGATGCTTACTTTTCAAAGATATGAGGCATATTCCTCAAACACATAAGACTAACCGTCACTTCTTGAGCATTTACATGAAGTTTAAAGACTTCATCCCATCGAAAAAGTGAAGAAACAAATAGTCTTAAGAAACGGAAACTCTAAAATGTCACAAGGCAGGTGTTCCTCATCATGTATCAGGACCCATTACTCATGCTCATATCATCATCATCATTTTTTTGATCACCCCAGGACCTCTTTTGACGAGGGAATCTTGGTGTTACTCATAACCTCTTTTTAAAGGCTCCTGTAGCCTATGGCTTCACTACTTATAATAACAGGGAAATATGCGTTCCTTTAGGTTGAGAAGTCCTTTGACAAGACTGTACTCCCAATGATATAGCCTTGCCAAAGATGACTTTTCACTTGTGGTGTAACCTTGAGCAGGCCGAGTCCTGTAACACCACCACTCTCATACAAAAAGCTGAATGGACGGTCATCTTTCCTTTAGTAAGAGGAAGCTTTCTTTTCAGGACCAGACTTAAACTTCCCTGGCAAAGAATGGAGGGACCATCTAAAGGATCTTCTAAAGAATAAAATGGTCATAACCCATTTCAACATTCAAACTGAAAGCAACTATAGATACACCACCGATTTTCCGGGGCTCTTGGTTCCAAAGCCTTGCCGGATTAACCATTTTGCCAGACCAACCGTGGTCACGTAAAAATAATTCCTCAACACACCTCTAACCCACTAATCATACACCTCCCATGTGTCTAAAGTATACCATGGACTACTAGAAATTTAAATCAAACAAATATTAAATGTTGTAATTTAAGTTCTTTATGGAACAACTTAGCCCGGTCCATTATCATGCTACCTGACAAGTCCACTCCATCACTCCGACACTGTTGAAACCATTCCATAATCACTCGATCATGCTCAGTACTCTTACCATCTTTCATAGTTTCTCTAACCGTCATTTTCTTCTTGGAATCACTGTCTGCATGGAATTTTATTCAATATTTTCTCCCTTTGCTTCTTTATATCATAAACACTTGATGAACCAATACTGTAGATGTCACAAAGCTTATGCACCAAAACACTACGGTCCATTTTTTCAACAGTTCTACTTTATCTTGGATCAATATGGACTGGTGTTTACATCTGGCACTATGACTGACACTCATGTCTTAGAAGCCATAGCTAGGGTTAAATTTAAGCAAAATAAGCTAAGAATCTCACAGAATTGTGGTATCACCACCAAGCACAGTGTAAAGAATGTAAATAAGCACACACTACACACAACACCATCTATGGCCAACCAGTAAACCTGTCTGGTGGCTGTGGTAATTCCAAGTTCCCTCACGTAATTTTGTCCGGACTAAAGGAGGATCCGAACCATCAGTTGCTAGAAGTTTGGTGGTGTACCCATAAAGGTCTTGCTCAGAAACAGAAAATGTGCTACTGTGGTACTTTCTGAACATGCGCCACAGCAATCCTCATAACAGTCTTGATCCACTGGAGGAATACATTTTGTTGCTAGACTTAAAACAATCATCTTATTTTCCAATTTTAAAGTCCCTTTTGTGTCCAGTTTGGGACAATCATCCATGTCTGACACACCAGGCCACATTAACTGTAGTCTTTCACCTTGGAGATTTTTTCAGTTGGAAGGCAAAATAAACTTGTTTGGAAGCAGCAACTGACCTAAAGCTTAGTTATTCTAGCATGGAACAATCAAAGACTTTCCCATATTCAGGATGAACCTTACTGGAAAAAATCTATGACTATGTAACCTATATCTTTTTTTTTTATCATATTTTGTCACTGTCTCCTGCGTTAGTGAGGTAGGGCAAGGAAACACACAAAAAAAAGGCCTAACCCACCCACATACACATGTATATACATACACGTCCACACACGCGACATATGCATACCTATACATCTCAACGTATACATATATATATACATGTATACACATGTACATAATTCATACTGTCTGCCCTTATTCATTCCCGTCGCCACACCGCCACACATGAAATGAAAACCCCCTCCCCCCACATGTGCACGAGGTAGAGCCATGAAAAAAAAACAAAGGCCACATTTGTTCACAAACAGTCTCTAGCTGTCATGTATAATGCATTGAAACCACAGTTCCCTTTCCACATCCAGGCCCCACAAAACTTTCCATGGTTTACCCCAGATGCTTCACATGCCCTGGTTCAATCCACTGACAGCACGTCGACCCCGGCATACCAAATTGCTCCAATTCACTCTATCCCTTGCACGCCTTTCACCCTCCCATGTTCAGGCCCCGATCACTCAAAATCTTTTTCACTCCATCTTTCCACCTCCAATTTGGTCTCCCACTTCTCCTCGTTCCCTCCACTTCTGACACATATATCCTCTTTGTCAATCTTCCTCGCTCATTCTCTCCATATGAATGGAGACATCACCATTTCAAAACACCCTCTCCTGCTCTCTCAACCACATTCCTTTTACTACCACACATCACTCTTACCCTTTCATTACTTACTCGATCAAACCACCTCACACCACATATTGTCCTCAAACACATCATTTCCAGCACATCCACCCTCCTCCGCACAACTCCATCTATAGGCCACACCTCGCAACCATATAACATTGTTGGAACCACTATTCCTTCAAACATACTCATTTTTGCTTTCCAAGATAACGTTCCCGAATTCCACACATTTTTCAACGCTCCCAGAACTTTCGCCCCCTCCCCCACCCTATGATTCACTTACACTTCCATAGTTCCATTCAATGCCAAATCCACTACCAGATATCTAAAACACTTCACTTCCTCCAGTTTTTCTCCATTGAAACTTACCTCCCAATTGACTTGACCCTCAAACCTACTGTACCTAATAACCTTACTCTTATTCACATTTACTCTCATCTTTCTTCTTTCACACACTTTACCAAACTCAGTCACCAGCTTCTGCAGTTTCTCACACGAATCAGCCACCAGCGTTGTATCATCAGCGAACAACAACTGACTAACTTCTCAAGCTCTCTCGTCCAAAACAGACTTCATACTTGCCCCTCTTTCCAAAACTCTTGCATTCACCTCCCTAACAACTCCATCCATAAACAAATTAAACAACCATGGAGACATCATGCACCCCTGCCACGCCACAAACCTACATTCACTGAGAACCAATCACTTTCCTCTTTTCCTACATGTACACATGCCTTACATCCTCGATAAGAACTTTTCACTGCTTCTAACAACTTACCTCCCACACCATATATTCTTAATACCTTCCACAGAGCATCTCTATCAACTCTATCATATGCCTTCTCCAGATCCATAAATGCTACATACAAATCCATTTGCTTTTCCAAATATTTCTCACATACATTTCTCAAAGCAAACACCTGATCCACACACCCTTTACCACTTCTGAAACCACACTGCTCTTCCCTAATCTGATGCTCTGTACATGCCTTCACCCGCTCAATCAATCCTCTACCATATAATTTCCCAGGAATACTCAACAAACTTATAACTCTGTAATTTGAGCACTCACTCTTATCCCCTTTGCCTTTGTACAATGGCACTATGCAAGCATTCCGCCAGTCCTCAGGCACCTCACCATGAGTCATACATTCATTAAGTAACCTTACCAAAGAGTCAACAATACAGTCACCCCCTCCTGACAAATTTCTTTTGAATTTTCTAGGATTAGACAACCTTCAAGAAAAAAAGTACTAACAATCCATTTACATCATTTTGGTTAAGAGGGCTCAAATGATCTCGATAAAAATCTGTAGCACTATGCTTAGCCTAAAAAGCATCACTTTGAAGTGTCTGGTTTCCTTGCACTGGAAAGCATGAGCTTCCTCATGAATCAGCACATGCCAGTAAGCACCTTTCTGATTGAGACTTACAGTTCACACATTTCTCCATGGTGCTGCAGGTATTTCCACTATGGTGGTTTTGATTTTTTTTTACTATTTTAGCTTATTCAAAATCAAAAGATTTAGAACAAATGTACAATAAAAAGAAAAAAGCAATGGTTTGAACGACCTATCAAAACAAAGTCTTAAGTCATTGCCAGCTTTCAGTAGTAGCCGACACCTATATCATCTCCAAGTGTGCTAGTTCTCTAGATATAACTAAATACATAAGGAAGACCCACAAACAGATAATACCAATACCTTCTGATACCTCAGAAGGATAGAAATGAAAGTAAAGACACCACAAGCTGATGTCAAACAATACTTGGCAGAAATGGAGGAGGATGTTTACTTCATGCCAAGTTATAATGTTAGGGGTCTAGGTGAGTTCCCATAAAGTGCTAGCCTCAAATCTTTTTGGCTGAATGGAATGAATCCTCACAAACAGTGAATCCTCATAAACATATCTCATCTTAAGGGGCAAAACTGTCTTAATAACACACCATACAAAAGCTCTCTAAAATAATAACATGACTGTCTATAGGACATCAAATATAAGGGTAAAGGGTATACAGCATGAAAATTAACATACTCTGGGGGGTAAAGGATATACAAAATGAAAATCTAACATACCGTCTGAATCTTCATAAAATCTTCAAAGCTGTGAGATACTTTCTTGTTATGGTTGTACACTTTTGCTGCCATGCCCAAGCCAGCACAGCTTACTGCTACATCAAGCCGACCAAACTTATCCTTGCACAATGCCAAAGCGTTCTCGACATCAGCTGTAGATGTTACCTGCAATAAGTAAATATCTGTAATTACTTAATGACAAAAGATGTATTCAAAACTAGATAGAGAGCACTCTATGTATTCATGTTCTCTCTCTCAACTAACAGCATTGGAAAAATGCTCTGAATGAGATATATCATGTTTTGATCACATTTTCTTGAAAAATAAAAAGGAGAAAAAGTCAGTCTTTAAACCTTTTGAATATTGAATTAACAATGTATAATCAAACATCATACTATATTTACCAGCAACTGGCAATTAAATCCTAGAGATTATCCAAAGACACAACCCAATATATCTTTTCATAATTTTTTGCTACTATCAGACTAAATAACTTTACTGTTTAGTACCAACAGTACAGTGAATTGGAACGATGTGGTATACTGGGGTCGATGTGCTGTTAATGGATTGAACCAGGGCATGTGAAGCGTCTGGGGTAAACCATGGAAAGTTTTGTGGGGCCTGGATGTGGAAAGGGAGGTGTGGTTTTGGCGCATTATACATGACAGCTAGAGACTGAGTGTGAATCAATGTGGCCTTTGTTGTCTTTTCCTAGCGCTATCTCGTGCACATGCGGGGGCGAGGGTTGTCATTTCATGTGTGGTGGGGTGGTGACGGGAATGAATAAGGGCAGACTATGAATTATGTACATGTGTATATATGTATATGTCTGTGGGTGTATATATATGCATTCGTTGAGATGTATGGGTATGTATATGTGCGTGTGTGGACGTATATGTACATATATGTGTATGTGGGTGGGTTGGGTTATTCTTTCATCTGTTTCCTTGCTCTACCTCGCTAATGCGGGAGACCGACAAATATAATAAATAATAAATAAACCAACTATAACTACAAGCAAAATAGTTACCAACTCACTTGTAACAAATACATCTAATCTATCCTATTATTACTCCATTCCTAATTCAGTGGGATGTTTGCCTCTGTAACATAATTTACACACATCCTCAATCCATGTCCAGTGTGTCAATGTCAATCATGGCCTTACATGCCTGTGAAAGCACATCCTAGTTGTCCACTGAGCCTAAAGTCTCAAGTCATACCGCTTCCATACACAAAATGCTTCCATTGCATCAGTTCGCCACTAATTCCTTCCGATGCATTCATCAAGAATATCCTTCACCCTAATCTCTCCACCCATTCCACTGTCAAACTCTCCTCCTTGTACCTTCCACTATATTGCAATGTACCTTCATGACCAGCCAAACAACAAGATTTTCATCACGACCATACCATTCTAAAATGCTTCCATTTATGTGCCTTTCTAATGAATTTACATCACGTATCCTTATCAAATCTTCAATCTTTATTCTGTCTTTTTGGATGGTTAAAATAATACTGATGAAATCATTCTCATCTACTGTGCCTATATTCTATCTACCCTGACCTATATACACTTGAAGTTCACAGCCACCCATCAGCATCGGGACAAGTAATCCTTCATGGTCTCTCATCTTCAGTTTTCCACAAACATTCCAACTTCACTCTCAAGCACTTACATTCATCCACAACTTTCAGTTCTTCAACAAGCAAACCAATCTTACAATCTGACCTCCTCAGCTTGTGGAGAGGTTTAAAAGTTTAAGCGTGGATTTGCTAGGGACTGAGGAAACCCATATCCTTGGGTTAGGTGTGTGGTGTTAGAATGGATATGATGAATGCAAGTTATGGGTAGGCATGGGAGAGGTGTGGTATGGATGGAAATAAATGAAAATTATCAGGGAAGAGGGAAAGAAGAATGTGCAATTCTGCTCTCAGCAAGATTGGGATTGTGAAATATGCATGGGTACATGTATATGTACCTGTGAATATGAAGACTTTACAAGGTAAGGATGAAATGAAGCTTTTCTGGAGAAATCTGAATGATTGTATAAACAGTTTTGAGAATATGAGAAAGTGGTCGTATTGGGTGATATGAACGTGAAAATGGGATGTGATGAAACTGGTGAGATGGTAAATGGGGAGTGCCTGGAGTAAATGAGAATGGAAGTTATCTTGTGGATATTTGTGCTGAGGGGGTTCATTCCTTGCAAACACCTTTTTTCAGAACACAATGATTCACAGATATAAACAGATGTGGAATGATAGAAGAGAAGAGCAAAAAGGCTTTGACTAACTATGTGGCAGTGGATGAAAGAGAGGTAGAGTTGTGAGAAGATTCTTGTGAGGATGAGGATCAAGAAGTGGAGGTATGGTGTGAAGGAGAATGGAAGTAAAAGTGCTGACAAGCATCAGAAAACATGCAGGAAGAAGTATGAAAGGAAGGTAACTGAAAGCTTAGATGTGCAGTGAATGTAGGGATGTAGTCGTGTGTGAATGAGGTGTTTAAAATGTTTCAAGAAATACTATTAAAAGTTGTAGAATTAGTAGCTGGATACATGACCATGACATACTGGAATAAAAAGAGGAATGCATGGTGGACATAAGAAATTGGAAATTCTGTAGAAGAAAAAGGCATATGGTAAATTGCTCGACAGGAATGTTCCAGTGGAAGTTCAGCAAAAGAAGGAAGAATATAAAATATGTAAGCAGAATGTTAAGAAGCTGAGAGAGGAAAGCAAAGGAAGAGCAGATGAAGATTTTGGAAGAAAGTTAGGCGAAATGTTTTGGGATAAGAAACTATACTGGATGGAGGTAAAAAGGAAAGAAGAGGATGTAAGAGTGGAAATGTTACTTCTATCTCATTCTTGAATCTCCCCTCATGATGTGATCATCATATGAAAGTGCACTTGGGAACTTATCATGTTTCATTTTCCTAGTGGTAATCAGCATATAATAGATCATACACTCCACTGTGGCCTCTTGCAATATATGTATAGTATAGAGAGTGTGGTTGTGAGAGCAGAAGAAGGGGTGTTGAAATGGTTTGAACACATGGAGAGAACAAGTAAGGAAAGGTTGACAAAGTGGATACATGTGTCCAAGGTGGAGGGAACAATGAGAAGCAGGAGACCAAATTGGAGGTAAAAGGATGGAGTGAATAAGAATTTGAGTGATCAAGGCCTGAACATACAGGAGGGCGAGAGGCATGCAAGGAATAGAGCAAACTGGAACGATGTGGTATACTGGGGTTGAAATGCTGTCCATGGACTGAACCAGGGCATGGGAAATGTCTAGGGTAAACCATAGAAAAGTCTGAGGGGCCTGGATGTGGATAGGGAGCTGTGGTTTCAGTGAATTACACATGACAGATAAACACAGAGTATGAACAAATGTGGCCTTTTATGTCTGTTTTCCTGGTGCTAACTCGCTGAAGGGGGGGTAGCAATGCTGTTTCCTGTGGGGCTGAGTAGCGACAGGAATAGACGAAAGCAAGCAAGTATGAATCTGTATATGTGTATATGTCTATGTGTGTATGTATATGTTGATATGTATGAATATGTGTGTATATGGTCATCGCCATCCCGCCACACATGAAATGTGTGGCAGGGTGGCCACGGGAATGGATGAAGGCAACAAGTATATATATGTGTATATATGTATATTTTTGCTTTCCGAGATAATGTTCTCGACTTCCACACATTCTTCAAGGCTCCCAGGATTTTCGCCCCCTCCCCCACCCTATGATCCACTTCCGCTTCCATGGTTCCATCCGCTGCCAGATCCACTCCCAGATATCTAAAACACTTCACTTCCTCCAGTTTTTCTCCATTCAAACTTACCTCCCAATTGACTTGACCCTCAACCCTACTGTACCTAATAACCTTGCTCTTATTCACATTTACTCTTAACTTTCTTCTTTCACACACTTTACCAAACTCAGTCACCAGCTTCTGCAGTTTCTCACATGAATCAGCCACCAGCGCTGTATCATCAGCGAACAACAACTGACTCACTTCCCAAGCTCTCTCATCCCCAACAGACTTCATACTTGCCCCTCTTTCCAAAACTCTTGCATTTACCTCCCTAACAACCCCATCCATAAACAAATTAAACAACCATGGAGACATCACACACCCCTGCCGCAAACCTACATTCATTGAGAACCAATCACTTTCCTCTCTTCCTACACGTACACATGCCTTACATCCTTGATAAAAACTTTTCAATGCTTCTAACAACTTGCCTCCCACACCATATATTCTTAATACCTTCCACAGAGCATCTCTATCAACTCTATCATATTCCTTCTCCAGATCCATAAATGCTACATACAAATCCATTTGCTTTTCTAAGTATTTCTCACATACATTCTTCAAAGCAAACACCTGATCCACACATCCTCTACCACTTCTGAAACCACACTGCTCTTCCCCAATCTGATGCTCTGTACATGCCTTCACCCTCTCAATCAATACCCTCCCATATAATCTACCAGGAATACTCAACTTATACCTCTGTAATTTGAGCACTCACTCTTATCCCCTTTGCCTTTGTACAATGGCAAAAATGGGTATGTTTGAAGGAATAGTGGTTCCAACAATGTTGTATGGTTGCGAGGCGTGGGCTATGGATAGAGTTGTGCGCAGGAGGATGGATGTGCTGGAAATGAGATGTTTGAGGACAATGTGTGGTGTGAGGTGGTTTGATCGAGTAAGTAACGTAAGGGTAAGAGAGATGTGTGGAAATAAAAAGGGCGTGGTTGAGAGAGCAGAAGAGGGTGTTTTGAAATGGTTTGGGCACATGGAGAGAATGAGTGAGGAAAGATTGACCAAGAGAATATATGTGTCGGTGGTGGAGGGAACGAGAAGTGGGAGACCAAATTGGAGGTGGAAAGATGGAGTGAAAAAGATTTTGTGTGATCGGGGCCTGAACATGCAGGAGGGTGAAAGGAGGGCAAGGAATAGAGTGAATTGGATCGATGTGGTATACCGGGGTTGACGTGCTGTCAGTGGATTGAATCAGGGCATGTGAAGCGTCTGGGGTAAACCATGGAAAGCTGTGTAGGTATGTATATTTGCATGTGTGGATGTATGTATATACATGTGTATGGGGGTGGGTTGGGCCATTTCTTTCGTCTGTTTCCTTGCGCTACCTCGCAAACGCGGGAGACAGCGACAAAGCAAAAAAAAAAAAAAAATATGTATATGTCTGCGTATGTTTGGGGTTGTTAGGGAGGTGAATGCAAGAGTTTTGAAGAGAGGGGCAAGTATGCAGTCTGTTGTGGATGAGAGAGCTTGGTGGCTGATTCGGGTGAGAAACTGCAGAAGCTGGAGACTGAGTCTGGTAAAGTGTGTGAAAGAAGAAAGTTAGAGTAAATGTGAATAAGAGCAAGGTTATTAGGTACAGTAGGGTTGAGGGACAAGTCATTGGGAGGTAAGTTTGAATGGAGAAAAACTGGAGAAAGTGAAGTGTTTTAGATATCTGGGAGTGGATTTGGCAGCAGATGGAACCATAGAAGCAGAAGTGAATCATAGGGTGGCAGAGGGGGCAAAAGTTCTGGGAGCACTGAAAAATGTGTGGAAGTCGAAAAGACCATCTTGGAAAGCAAAAATGGGTATGTTTGAAGGAATAGTGGTTCCGACAATGTTATATGGTTGTGAGGTGTGGGCTATAGATAGAGTTGTGTGGAGGAGGGTGGATGTGCTAGAAATGAGATGTCTGAGGACAATATGTTGTGTGAGGTGGTTTGATCGAGTAAGCAATGAAAGGGTAAGAGAGATGTGTGGAAATAAAAAGAGTGTGGTCGACAGAGCAGAAGAGGGTGTTTTGAAATGGTTTGGTCACATGAAGAGAATGAGTGAGGAGAGATTGACAAAGAGGATATATATGTCGGAGGTGGAGAGAACGAGGAGAAGTGGGAGACCAAATTGAAGGTGGAAAGATGGAGTGAAAAAGATTCTGAGCGATCGGGGCCTTAACATGCAGGAGGGTGAAAGGCGTGCGTGGAATAGAGTGAATTGGAGCGATGTGGTATACTGGAGTCGACGTGCTGTCAATGGATTGAACCAGGGCATGTGAAGCGTCTGGGGTAAACCATGGAAAATTCTGTGGGGCCTGGATGTGGAAAGGGAGCTGTGGTTTCGGTGCATTATACATGAGAGGTAGAGACTGAGTGTGAACGAATGTGGCCTTTGTTGTCTTTGCCTGGCGCTACCTCGTGCACATGCTGGGGGAGGGGGTTGTCATTTCATGTGTGGCAGGGAGGCGACGGGAATGAATTAGGGGAAACTGTATGAATTATGTGCATGAGTATATATGTATATGTCTGTGTGTGTATATGTATGTATACGCTGAGATGCATACATATGTATATATGTGTGTGTGGACATGTATGTATATACATGTGTATGTGGGTGGGTTGGGCCATTCTTTCCTGTGTTTCCTTGCGCTACCGCGGTAATGCGGGAGACAACGACAAAGTTAATAAATAAATAAAATATAATGCATATGTATGTATACATTGAAATGTGTAGGTATGTATACATGAGTGTATGAGCATGTATGTATATACATGTGTATGTGGGTGGGTTGGGCCATTCTTTCGTCTGTTTCCTTGCGCTACCTAGCTAACGTGAGAGACAGCAACAAAGTATAACAATGGGCGTTTATGTATAGTTATGTGTATGCGAGTGGATGGGCCATTCTTTGTCTGTTTCCTGGCGCTACCTCACTGATGTGGGAAACAGTGATTATGTATTATGGGGCCTGGATGTGGAAAGGGAGCTGTGGTTTTAGTGCACTACACATGACAGATAGAGACTGAGTGTGAACGAATGTGGCCTTTTTTGTCTTTTCCTGGTGCTACCTCGCTGGAGGGGTAGAGGGGGATGCCATTTCATGTGTGGTGGGGTGGGATGGATGAAAGCAGCAAGTATGAATATGTACATGTGTATATATGTTTATGTCTGTGTATGTATATGTGTGTGCATGGATGTTTATGTATATACATGTGTATGTGGGTGGGTTGGGCCATTCCTAGTGTTTTCTTGCGCTACCTCGCTGACACAGGAGATAGTGATAAAGTATAATAATGATAACAATAATAATTCAAATAATAATAATAATGATAATAATAATAATAATAATAATAATAATAATAATAATAATAATGTTAGAAACATTGTTGTATGGCAGCCATACAATGTTGTATGGCTGCGAGGCGTGAGCTATGGATAGAGTTGTGCGCAGGAGGGTGGATGTGCTGGAAATGAGATGTTTGAGGACAATATGTGGTGTGAGGTGGTTTGATCGAGTAAGTAATGTAAGGGTAAGAGAGATGTGTGGAAATAAAAAGAGTGTGGTTGAGAGAGCAGAAGAGGGTGTTTTGAAATGGTTTGGTCACATGGAGAGAATGAGTGAGGAAAGATTGACCAAGAGGATATATGTGTCAGAGGTGGAGGGAACGAGGAGAAGTGGAAGACCAAATTGGAGGTGGAAAGATGGAGTGAAAAAGATTTTGAGTGATCGGGGCCTGAACATGCAGGAGGGTGAAAGGCGTGCAAGGAATAGAGTGAATTGGAACGATGTGGTATACCGAGGTTGACGTGCTGTTAATGGATTGAACCAGGGCATGTGAAGCGTCTGGGGTAAACCATGGAAAGTTGTGGGGCCTGGATGTGGAAAGGGAGCTGTGGTTTCGGTGCATTATTACATGACAGCTAGAGACTGAGTGTGAACAAATGTGGCCTTTGATGTCTTTTCCTATTGCTACCTCACACACATGAGGGGGTAGGGGGTTGTTATTCCATGTGTGGCGAGGTGGCGATGGGAATAAATAAAGGCAGACAGTATGAATTATGTACATGTGTATATATGTTTATGTCTGTGTGTGTATATATATGTGTACATTGGGATGTATAGGTATGTATATTTGCGTGTGTGGACGTGTATGTATATATGTGGGTGGGTTGGGCCATTCTTTCGTCTGTTTCCTTGCGCTACCTTGCTAACGCGGGAGAAAGCAAGAAGGCAAAATAAAATAAATGAATAAGTAATAATAATAATAATAATAATTATTGGTTGGTAAGGTTATTTAATGTATGTATGACTCATGGTGAGGTGCCTGAGGATTGGCGGAATGCGTGCATAGTGCCATTGTACAAAGGCAAAGGGGATAAGAGTGAGTGCTCAAATTACAGAGGTATAAGTTTGTTGAGTATTCCTGGTAAATTATATGGGAGGGTATTGATTGAGAGGGTGAAGGCATGTACAGAGCATCAGATTGGGGAAGAGCAGTGCGGTTTCAGAAGTGGTAGAGGATGTGTGGATCAGGTGTTTGCTTTGAAGAATGTATGTGAGAAATACTTAGAAAAGCAAATGGATTTGTATGTAGCATTTATGGATCTGGAGAAGGCATATGATAGAGTTGATAGAGATGCTCTGTGGAAGGTATTAAGAATATATGGTGTGGGAGGCAAGTTGTTAGAAGCAGTGAAAAGTTTTTATCGAGGATGTAAGGCATGTGTACGTGTAGGAAGAGAGGAAAGTGATTGGTTCTCAGTGAATGTAGGTTTGCGGCAGGGGTGTGTGATGTCTCCATGGTTGTTTAATTTGTTTATGGATGGGGTTGTAAAGGAGGTAAATGCAAGAGTCCTGGAAAGAGGGGCAAGTATGAAGTCTGTTGGGGATGAGAGAGCTTGGGAAGTGAGTCAGTTGTTGTTCGCTGATGATACAGCGCTGGTGGCTGATTCATGTGAGAAACTGCAGAAGCTGGTGACTGAGTTTGGTAAAGTGTGTGGAAGAAGAAAGTTGAGAGTAAATGTGAATAAGAGCAAGGTTATTAGGTACAGTAGGGGTGAGGGTCAAGCCAATTGGGAGGTGAGTTTGAATGGAGAAAAACTGGAGGAAGTGAAGTGTTTTAGATATCTGGGAGTGGATCTGTCAGCGGATGGAACCATGGAAGCGGAAGTGGATCATAGGGTGGGGGAGGGGGCGAAAATTTTGGGAGCCTTGAAAAATGTGTGGAAGTCGAGAACATTATCTCGGAAAGCAAAAATGGGTATGTTTGAGGGAATAGTGGTTCCAACAATGTTGTATGGTTGCGAGGCGTGGGCTATGGATAGAGATGTGCGCAGGAGGATGGATGTGCTGGAAATGAGATGTTTGAGGACAATGTGTGGTGTGAGGTGGTTTGATCGAGTAAGTAACGTAAGGGTAAGAGAGATGTGTGGAAATAAAAAGAGCGTGGTTGAGAGAGCAGAAGAGGGTGTTTTGAAATGGTTTGGGCACATGGAGAGAATGAGTGAGGAGAGATTGACCAAGAGGATATATGTGTCGGAGGTGGAGGGAACGAGGAGAAGAGGGAGACCAAATTGGAGGTGGAAAGATGGAGTGAAAAAGATTTTGTGTGATCGGGGCCTGAACATGCAGGAGGGTGAAAGGAGGGCAAGGAATAGAGTGAATTGGAGTCATGTGGTATACAGGGGTTGACGTGCTGTCAGTGGATTGAATCAAGGCATGTGAAGCGTCTGGGGTAAACCATGGAAAGCTGTGTAGGTATGTATATTTGCGTGTGTGGACGTGTGTATGTACATGTGTATGGGGGGGGGGGGTTGGGCCATTTCTTTCGTCTGTTTCCTTGCGCTACCTCGCAAACGCGGGAGACAGCGACAAAGTATAAAAAAAAAAAAAAAAAAAAAAAAAAAAAAAAAAAAAAAATAATTATAAAAATATCATATGCTAATGGGCAATGAGAGACAACAGACATCAAATGGTAACAAGAGGATGGTGTGAATTATACGAAATAGCTTACTTGAGAACAAAAGATTTGGTAGGATAAAGATAAAGATATAAAGACATGTTTTGATTGAAAGATAAATTACACATAAAAATATTCCAAACAATATGGGGAATTATCCTCCAAAACTTTGAAATTTTGCAGCATATTACTGAGAAACAATGTCAAGCATGTCCCAGAGAACAAAACTTCACTCTTGCCCTTCATTCTTAAATCCAGATTTCATAAGGTAACGCTGAACAGCATAACCCCTAATGCCAAAATCTGCTTCTGTAAGTCTTCAATTACTATGGACCTTTTAAATGTATTCATGTCTCAGATTTACAATAAGTTGTACAAAGTCATTTAACAATGCAACTAAAACTATCATTTACATCAGTTGGAGCAAAGACAGCATGGTCTCCTAATTCCTCAGCAACTTTGGCTCCCTGTGACGTAGAAAGGTCGCAGATGACAGCCCGGCCCCCTTCACGGATGATCCTCTCTACAGTGGCTCGTCCAAGACCAGATGCTCCACCAGTCACAAGTGATACTACACCCTGAAGATTTAAAGATACACCACACATTAAATCTTATGACTAGCTTTCCGAAGATTTAAGTACAAGAAAAAGCAAATCTGTTATAAGGTTCAGCTGTGATAAAGAAACAGCTATGAGGCTACATGCCTATGCCTCACTTCAAAAATCAGAGATATCAGCCAAAATAAATGAAAAAGATTGAATTGAAAAACACTGTAAGGTATTCCACAGAGAGTTCATAGATGATTAATCCTTCGATACAATGAATGAAAAGGAATTCAGTGCTTGTGGAATATCAATATCAAATTCATTAACCTATATTTCCTTAAGAATGCTTAAGGGAAAATGAACGATAAAACATCTGTGTCTCTGTTAAACACTAATGAGACTATAACTGTAATAATATATTTCATACATCATATGATCTTACAAGTCTAAAATTAGTTTACAAAATCTGTGGTTCAGGTGACGAGGGATAAGTGAAAGGCAAGAAAAGATATAATCATAAAAGGAAAGGCATTACACATGACAGATAGAGAATGGATGTGGGCAAATGAGGCCTTTTCTTTGTCTCTTCTTGGTGCTACTTCACCAATGTGGGGGAAACAGTGAACAAGCAAGAAAAAAAGGAAAGGAAAGGTGGAAAAGGAGAGTAACAAAGTTGGTTTCTGAATTCAATATCCTATGTATTACAACCAAGGTTTAGAGATTGCCCAAGGTCAAGTTGTGGACCTCTATCAGATAATACACTAACTTCAGACAGAATTCTGTTAGAGTACTGTAGTAAAGAAAATTACCATATCAATAATCAAAAAGACAATTTATTCTACAGAATACAATGCAAACTTAATGCTACCCCAAATGAACCTTCATTTAATCGGGTAAATGCACGGAGAGAATATGTTAATGACTTTTTACCTGTGAAGTTAGAATTTTTGTCTGTTAATCAGATTAGGTAAACAAACACAAATCCACTTACAGATTACTTTCTTGATTATTTGTACAATCTACATGAAGCTCTTTTCCTCTCAGTTACTCATAAGGAAGTACAGCATACTAATATATACCAAACTAAGCTAAATGGGCAGTTTAAGCTTTTTGAGTAAGACGGAGATTTAAGGCAAATGGGCAACCTCTTTTAATTTCAGTGTCATGTAGTCACTATACGTGAAGGCAACAGAGGAGAGCCCTAGGTCAATACACATGAGTACATGGTAAAGGCAGATAACAGGAGATCTGATGGTCAATGACAAATCATTTAACATACCATTGTACCAATATTGGGACATGGGCTTTACCTAAATCTGCTTGAGAGTACACTAGAACAATTATCTGATAAACCTCACTGCAATGAGAATATATTACATTTAGTTCCAACTAACAAGGATCTTGTTAACAAAGGAAGTCAGTAAAAAGTTTGGTACAAGTGATCACCTGCAGATTGCTTTCGAGTAAACTTTCAACATTGCCTTAATGCTGGTAAACTTAAGTTGTAGAAAAATTCCAAATCTTAGACTTACAAATTCTAACAACATTCGTATCACTCTTGACGGGCAAACATGGGATGATATTATGAATAACAGTTTAAGCAAAATGTTCAAAACAAGGGAGGGAAATTTTGTGCATCACTAGTGGATGATCTTTTTCCAATGCAAAGCCAAAATGGTGGAACAATGACATATGGAGATCAAAGAGACCAATAACCAGCTTGATAAGCCAATTATTCAAGTCTGCATAGAGAAACTACAGACTTATTCATCACAGTAAACATCAGTATGAAGCGTATATTGCTGAAAATAACAAATGAAACCTAAGGGAATTTTATGGGTATGTTAGAAGTAAGCAAGTCATAATCCAGTCAAACAGTCTATAATAATTAATTGAAAATAATAATTTGGTTCACAACAACGAATAAATGACAAAGATTTTAACTGACTATATCTGTATTTGCAACTGAAGATAACAGCTTATGTCCCAAATCCAGTTCCAAAGATAAGAGAGGAAACCATTTTGCAACACATGAATATACGAGTTAAAGATATAGTATCTGCAGTCAGTGAAATGAAAATAAATAAAACAGCAGGCCTAGAAAAGATTAATCTTAGGACAGTGAAAAAGGTGAAAAATAAGATACTTTAATCCTCGAGTACTCTCTTCAATAAGTCACTTGCTACAAGGAAAATACCACAGGGATGGAAGCTTGCTAAAGTAACACCCATTTTCAAAAAGGGTAATAAAGAACTGCCCAGAAATTATTCCCCATTCAGCTTAATGTCTTTAGTTAGTAAACTAATGGAAATCATCCATCAGGGTGAGATTGTACACCATTTAGAGGATCAATACAAAATAAATGACTCAACACGGTTATTAACAAAACCATTCAAGTCTAACAATCTTGATTTCTTTAATGATATAATCAACACATATGATGACAGTAAAGCAGCAGATGTCATCTATCTTGATTTTCAAAAAGCATTCCATAAAGGTCCACATCAAAGGTTACTTAATAAAGCTAAGTCAAATGGTACAGATGACGATGTACTTCAGAAGTAAGGAAAATGATTAATTGCCCAATGTACATTAATGATACTGATAAAAGGTTGCACTCTTGAAATTCACAGACGATGTTAAATTGGAAAACAAATCTAAAACAGAAATTGAACATCTGCAGCTTCAAACAGACACAGGCAAACTGATGGACTGGGCTCATAGGTGGCAAATTAATTCTAATATCGATAAGTGTAAAAATCTACATGTCGGCAGTAAAAAATGAAAAGGCAAGCTACAGCATGAATTCTTTTGAACTGCAAAAGGTAAATGAGTTAAAAGAGTTGGGTGCAATAAAATCTGGTGACATAAAGCCAGGTAAACAATGCACAGAAGTAATGGTGAAAAAAATTCTTGGATTTATAGCTTGGGTTATCGAATATAAGTCCAGGTAATTATCCTTTCTCTTATCAAGTCATTCAAGCATCCCCATCTTGAATATTGAGTTCAGTTTTGGTCACCCAACTTGAGAAAAGACACAAATGGATAGATTACAGAGACGAGCTACCAAGGCGATTCCTGGACTGAGAAACAAAGCAACCGAGCTACCAAGATGATTCCTGGATTGAGAAACGAATACTATGAGAGCCAGTTAAACAACTTAAATCTATCTAGTTTAGAAAGAGAAGGTTAAGAGGTGATCTGATAAAGGAATTCAATATCATTAAAGGCTTCAATAATCTCAATCTAACAATTTACATAGGGACATATGCATCTGATTTCACTCCTAGTCATCGTCACAAATTAGAATAAGACAAAATATGTTTTCTTCAACAGGATTGCTAACAATCAGAATGATTTATCAAAATAGGCTCGATAAATGTTTCACCTTAAATGCATGACATTATTAGTGCATTCTTAGCTACAAGAAAACTTTATAATGTTTTTCTATCTTTAAAATGTATATATTTCAACTCTCATCACACTGACCTATGATTTTCATCTTGCTTCCAATAACACAAACAGCCTCAAAGGGACCCAGTAGTCTATTGCTGTTTGAATTTCTTTGTATTCTTTTTTCAATTATGGTAGGAATAGGCTAGTAAAGCAAAAAAACTCCTCCCTACCCATCAGCTCATCTGCCACAAAGAAAAAAAAAAAATGTAGTATGGGAAATACATCCAGCCATCCTAAGGTACTACAATTATTTGCATAAACTACATCTGAAGGTAGTTTATTTGTGTTCCACCAATATACAGGTAAAAACACTTGCCCAAATCGCTAATATATCTCCTTCCTATAATCTTCAAACTTTAATTTCTGGACAATGAATCTCTGTTTAAAATGAACAAATCCTCCAATGTTATTATACCAACATTAAATTCAAAAACAATTAGATCTCAGTGTCTGCACTTTTTAAGATAAAATAATATTAGGTCTTTGAGTCTTCCCTCATGATGCTAATTTCCGAGTGATGGCATTAGTCTGATTGTTGTTCTTTAATTCATCCTCATTTCCCTTCATCTTTGACCAGGTTTGGTGACCTAAACTGAAAAGTGTGTTCCAAGTGAGTTCTGACCAAATCATCAAAAAGTAAGAGTACATATATAAGCGAAGCTGTTTCTAGCTACACCTGTCGATGATGTTGACAAGACCTTTCACACAAAATTGCAAAAACAACCAATTACTGGAGAGGACAGTAACCACCTCTACTGTATACTTTAACAGTACTTTTTGTTCAGCAAAAGAGACTCTTTGAGCAGTTTCTAATTTTTTTTTGTTTTATATGCTGAAGGCTCCAGTCATGGACAAAAGGGCACATCAAGGCAGGGCCTTAATTGAAATATAGAGAGGCCTATGAAACAGGAAAAGAAAAGACAAGGGAAAGTATTTACACGTTTTAGAGGAAGTGAAAGAGCTGTCTTTTGAAATGTGGTAGGTCTTAAGTTATTGGGAACTATGAAAGAGTTCTTCAATTATAGGAGATTAACATCTAACAAATTCTTCAAACCCAGTCCATACTTTTTACAAGTAGCAATGAAAATTGCAATACGAGGAATAAAGACACACTGAAAAATATCCAATATTACTTGACAGGAAGAATACAGCTTCTTTTCTGTTGAAATTTCTAACTTATCAGCTTGAAAGCAAAATTTAAAATCTTCTAAGATTGCTTCCTATATAAACCCTCATGCACATGCACAAAAATTCTCATCACAGAAGATTACTAGTGGGTTTTCTATTTCAAGGGCAAGATTTAGAAAAACATTACATGCAGTAGTATGGACAACAGGTGCCTGTTTATGTTTTAATAATATGATACAGCGCTGGTGGCGGATTCATGTGAGAAACTGCAGAAGCTGGTGACGGAGTTTGGTAAAGTGTGTGGAAGAAGAAAGTTAAGAGTAAATGTCAATAAGAGCAAGGTTATTAGGTACAGTAGGGTTGAGGGTCAAGTCAATTGGGAGGTGAGTTTGAATGGTGAGAGGCTGGAGGAAGTGAAGTGTTTTAGATATCTGGGAGTGGATCTGTCAGCGGATGGAACCATGGAAGCGGAAGTGGATCATAGGGTGGGGGAGGGGGCGAAAATTTTGGGAGCCTTGAAAAATGTGTGGAATTCGAGAACATTATCCCGGAAAGCAAAAATGGGTATGTTTGAAGGAATAGTAGTTCCAACAATGTTGTATGGTTGCGAGGCGTGGGCTATGGATAGAGTTGTGCGTAGGAGGATGGATGTGCTGGAAATGAGATGTTTGAGGACAATGTGTGGTGAGAGGTGGTTTGATCGAGTAAGTAACGTAAGGGTAAGAGAGATGTGTGGAAATAAAAAGAGCGTGGTTGAGAGAGCAGAAGAGGGTGTTTTGAAGTGGTTTGGGCACATGGAGAGAATGAGTGAGGAAAGATTGACCAAGAGGATATATGTGTCGGAGGTGGAGGGAACGAGGAGAAGAGGGAGACCAAATTGGAGGTGGAAAGATGGAGTGAAAAGGATTTTGTGTGATCGGGGCCTGAACATGCAGGAGGGTGAAAGGAGGGCAAGGAATAGAGTGAATTGGAGCGATGTGGTATACAGGGGTTGACGTGCTGTCAGTGGATTGAATCAAGGCATGTGAAGCGTCTGGGGTAAACCATGGAAAGCTGTGTAGGTATGTATATTTGCGTGTGTGGACGTGTGTATGTACATGTGTATGGGGGGGGTTGGGCCATTTCTTTCGTCTGTTTCCTTGCGCTACCTCGCAAACGCGGGAGACAGCGACAAAGTATAAAAAAAAAAAAAAAAAAAAAAATATCCTTGTCAATATTGTCATAAACAAAATAACACTAGTTATATTTTCTTACTGCAATCCCATAGGAACTCTTAATACATTATAACAGAAAAGCTAATTGGTAATGGATTGACAGTAACAGTAATAAAGTATATTCTCAACTGAGGTTAAGACAAAGACAGTTGTGGAATTCAACCTGTAGTATTCAGATTAGCAAACCTAGTTCGCTTCCCCAACTCTGCAACCAATCAAATCTTCCAAGCAAATTTGCTGCTAATATTTACTAGCTCTAGCTCTTTTTATCAACTGTAATTTTATTGCAAATGAGAGTTGGGGTGAGAGAGTATCATTGAATTTTAAGGAGAATAAAAAGATGTTCTGGAAGGAGGTAAATAAAGTGTGTAAGACAAGGGAGCAAATGGGAACTTCAGTGAAAGGGGCTAATGGGGAGGTGATAACAAGTAGTTGTGATGTGAGAAGGAGATGGAGTGAGTATTTTGAAGGTTTGTTGAATGTGTTTGATGATAGAGTGGCAGATATAGGGTGTTCTGGTCGAGGTGGTATGCAAAGTGAGAGGGTTAGGGAAAATGATTTGGTAAACAGAGAAGAGATAGTAAAAGCTTTGCGGAAAATGAAAGCCGGCAAGGCAGCGGGTTTGGATGGTATTAGAGTGGAATTTATTAAAAAAGGGGGTGACTATATTGTTGACTAGTTGGTAAGGTTATTTAATGTATGTATGATTCATGGTGAAGTGCCTGAGGATTGGCAGAATGCTTGCATAGTGCCATTGTACAAAGAAAAAGGGTATAAGAGTGAGTGCTCAAATTACAGAGGTATAAGTTTGTCGAGTATTCCTCGTAAATCATATGGGAGGGTATTGATTGAGAGGGTGAAGGCATGTACAGAGCATCAGATTGGGGAAGAGCAGTGTGGTTTCAGAAGTGGTAGAGGATGTGTGGATCAGGTGTTTGCTTTGAAGAATGTATGTGAGAAATACTTAGAGAAGCAAATGGATTTGTATGTAGCATTTATGGATCTGGAGAAGGCATATGATAGAGTTGATAGAGATGCTCTGTGGAAGGTATTAAGAATATATGGTGTGGGAGGCAAGTTGTTAGAAGCAGTGAAAAGTTTTTATCGAGGATGTAAGGCATGTGTATGTGTAGGAAGAGAGGAAAGTGATTGGTTCTCAGTGAATGTAGGTTGCAGCAGGGGTGTGTGATGTCTCCATGGTTGTTTAATTTGTTTATGGATGGGGTTGTTAGGGAGGTGAATGCAAGAGTTTTGGAAAGAGGGGCAAGTATGCAGTCTGTTGTGGATGAGAGAGCTTGGGAAGTGAGTCAGTTGTTGTTCGCTGATGATACAGCGCTGGTGGCTGATTCATGTGAGAAACTGCACAAGCTGGTGACTGAGTTTGGTAAGGTGTGTGAAAGAAGAAAGTTGAGAGTAAATGTGAATAAGAGCAAGGTTATTAGGTACAGTATGGTTGAGGGTCAAGTCAATTGGGAGGTAAGTTTGAAGGGAGAAAAACTGGAGAAAGTGAAGTGTTTTAGATGTTTGGGAGTGGATTTGGCAGCGGATGGAACCATGGAAGCGGAAGTGAATCATAGGGTGGGGGAGGAAGCGAAAAATCCTGGGAGCCTTGAAAAATGTGTGGAAGTCGAGAACATTATCTCGGAAAGCAAAAATGGGTATGTTTGAAGGAATAGTGGTTCCAACAATGTTGTATGGTTGTGAGGCATGGGCTATGGATAAAGTTGTGCGGAGGAGGGTGGAAGTGCTGGAAATGAGAGGTCTGAGGACAATATGTGGTGTAATGTGGTTTGATCGAGTAAGTAATGTATGGGTAAGAGAGATGTGTGGTAATAAAAAGAGTTTGGTTGAGAGAGCAGAAGGTGTTTTGAAATGGTTTGGTCACATGGAGAGAATGAGTGAGGAAAGATTGACCAAGAGGATATATGTGTCAGAGGTGGAGGGAACGAGGAGAAGTGGAAGACCAAATTGGAGGTGGAAAGATGGAGTGAAAAAGATTTTGAGTGATCGGGGCCTGAACATGCAGGAGGGTGAAAGGCGTGCAAGGAATAGAGTGAATTGGAACGATGTGGTATACCAGGGTCGACGTGCTGTCAATGGATTGAACCAGGGCATGTGAAGTGTCTGGGGTAAACCATGGAAAGTTCTGTGGGGCCTGGATGTGGAAAGGGAACTGTGGTTTCGGTGCATTATTACATGACAGCTAGAGACTGAGTGTGAACGAATGGGGCCTTTGTTGTCTTTTCCTAGCGCTACCTCACACACATGAGGGGGGAGGGGGTTGTTATTCCATGTGTGGTGGGGTGGCGATGGGAATAAATAAAGGAAGACAGCATGCATTATGTACATGTGTATATATGGATATGTCTGTGTGTGTATATATATATGTATACGTTGAGATGTATAGGTATATATTTTTGCGTGTGTGGACGTGTATGTATATACATGTTTATGTGGGTGGGTTGGGCCATTCTTTCGTCTGTTTTCTTGCGCTACCTCGCTAACGCAAGAGACAGCGACAAAGCAAAACAACAAATTTTATTGCTAACATTTACTAGCTCTAGTTTTTTTTTATCCATTGTAATTCTACAATGTCCTTAAAAGAAATCATCACATGCATTTCCCAATATCTTTATCTCCTTAAAAAAATATTTTGTTTATATCAAGTTTCTCCTATCAGCAGGCCTAAACAATCATGACAACTGCTCAACATCCTTGGACAACAGAAGCAATAAAAGCCACTTGCTTTGCACTTTTTTTTTTAATTCCTACTGCTTTGATAAAAATTCCTTTGTAATTTTTTTTCTTAATTAGCAGGTGTGACCTAACACCACAAAACACATGCCCCCTCGTAGATAAACCACCAATCTCAACACTGTAGTACTCTGTGTCTCAATACCTGGTAATGCAATACACTAAATTATCAATGACGTATTTACAGTAACAAAGCACACATATTTTTGACAATAATTTCTTACTTTTCCTACAAAAAGCTTCAAACTGAATAAATGATCTTCCTACATGAGAGGCACTGACTGTCAAAGCAGCTGGAATTTAAAAAGAAAGGAAGCGGAAAACAGGTGAATTCTATTGCTACTACTGTTCAGTGAAAATGAGCGAATGTCATGACTGTTTATGCCGACAGATAAGAGAACTCAGGCTTAAACAAAATATTGTATAAAATGTTGGAATCATCCATTGTACAGTTAGAGGAGAAACAAGAACCAAAGGGAGTTGCTCTGTTAACAGGTGAGATGGTTATAATACCTTCAGAACGGAAAAGTGAAGGAAAGGAAGGGCAACAGTACGCCAGATCCCTAGCCTGAATAGCCTCAGAACATGAACAACTGAACTACAAATTGGAAAAGGAGGTCGTCTAGGAGGAAGTGGGGATAAATGCTTCCATTCCAGTGCCAATATCCTCTACTATGGGTTTGAAAGAGACAGTACTTTACCAAGGAAAGTCAAAAAAGAAGTTTCATAAGTTTTCCGGTCAACTCTATTGAGGTACCAATATTTACTTTTTGTTAAACACATTCCCTTTCTAGAAATTAACAGCCTAAAGCACGATAAGGTCAAACTTTAAACCTTTCCTAAGGTCAGGTGTGATACGTTTGAAGCTGAGCAAGGGATGCATCTGACCTCAGTGAATACCGCCTGCCACCACAGTTGTGCAGCACCTTATGGACATCTGGCCTACAAAAGTCTTAGTGTACAATATTTCTGCACAGACATATGAACTCAATAATCAGATATAACTATGTAGTAATATCAGAATGATACTTATAATTTTTGGGAGTCTTTTTTCATGGTTCTAGCAATTTTCAAGTAATATCATAAACCCTGAAATTTAAGTATTTTTTTCACATTTAGAGGCCACTCGTAATATAAAGCCCTTAATCTGTGCCTAAATCTGGCAGAGCAAGTGCTCTGTCATCATTAGCTAGCATTAAATGTACCGTGTCAGTTGAAGCATTAGGCGTACTAGATCAGTAGTAGATAGAGGTAAATGCAATGGGTCGGAAGAAGAATTATGTGTATTGGGCCGATAGTAGCTAGATTTAATGCATTCGGTCAGTAGAAGCATTAAGCGTACTGGGTTAGCAGTAGCTAGCAGTATACGTACTGGGTCAGTAGTAACTAGCAGTATACATACTGGGTCAGTAGAAGCATTTAGCGTACCGGGTCAGCAGTAGCTAGCAGTATACGTACTGGGTCAGTAGTAGCTAGCAGTATACGTACTCGGTCAGTAGAAGCATTAAGCATACTGGGTCAGCAGTAGCTAGCAGTATACGTACTGGGTCAGTAGTAGCTAGCAGTATATGTACTGGATCAGTAGAAGCATTAAGCGTACTGGGTCAGCAGTAGCTAGCAGTATACGTACTGGGTCAGTAGTAGCTAGCAGTATATGTACTGGATCAGTAGAAGCATTAAGCGTACTGGGTCATTAGTAGCTAGCAGTATACGTACTGGGTCAGCATTAAGTGTACTGGGTCAGTAGTAGCTAGCAGTATACATACTGAGTCAGTAGAAGTATTAAGCATACTGGGTCAGTAGAAGCATTAAGTGTACTGGGTCAGTAGTAGCCAGCAGGAAATGTACTGGGTCAGCAATCATACCAAGTGCACTAGGTCAGACCTAGCGACTGTGTACTGGGTCAGCAGTAATTAACACATTCCGTGTCCTGGGGTCAGAACTAATGGGCATACTAACTCTGCAATCATGAGTGTCGTGGACAGATCAGATATTCTACATCAATAATATATATATATATATTATATGCACAAGTGCCAGCGCCTCAGGGGGGTGTGCAACCACCCACCAGCCAAGTACCGGCTAAGCTGCTAAATGTTCACAACCGTCACTGGAGGACACCAAAGATAAGCTTACCTTCCTTAGCAAGGTCAACGTACCTTCAACATGGTGACGCTATGTATAGACGTATTAATTCATAGATACAGTAACAAATATAGTGTTACAACACGGACGTGAAATACTATCCTCACAACGTCACTTTGGCTACTGAGTTACTAAGGTGAACTTGTTTTGGTTCTTGGCCTTCTTGACACCAGGAGTCAGCAGATAATATCCTTAATTACATTTTTCCTTACCGACTTCTTGATATCATCGCCTTATCTTATCGTGATAATAGAACCTAGGTCTTAGATGATACAAAAATCATATCATCAACTGATAACATAAGAGTCATGAGATAACGTAGTCAAAAATTGTCAGGTACGAAATATCACTGGCAACTTTTGACCCTGTGCCAAAACACACACATTTTTCACTTTTCATATTTCTTATATAAACCATCTTATTTATCTTTTAATTTTCTACCGTTTTCAGACAGCCTTTCAATGAAATTTTGTTCATTTTATAGCAGGCTTTCTTTTCCCACTTTTTAACTTTTTTTCCCCACTTGTCATATTTCTTTTCCCACTTTTTAACTTTTTTTCCCCCACTTGTCATATTTCTTTTCCCACTTTTTAACATAATATTTCGTGTCATATGTCTTAAACTTCACTTTGATTTGTATTAGATTATGGTCCAACAGATCAAAGATTTGTTCATTCCCTTCTATCTGCATTCCTTCATATTCATTATACATTCTATTTACCAGAACATAATTCATTGTACTCTATTGTTTCTCCTACATTTATGCTCCTCCGTAATAATCTGGATCTTTATATGATATTATTAATTCATAATTATCCATCCAATCTAGTACATTCTGCCCATTATTCTTATTTTGCATTATACCTATGAAGCCAACACGTCCAATGAAATCTATATGACAGATCTTTTATATTCTTTATTTTTCGATTTCTTACTCCATCATTCATTGAAATGGACACCAGAACTTTATTTACGTTAATCACACAAATATTTCCTTTTACATGCATGGAATCCTTATGTATAGTTTCTAGTTTACTTAGATGCAAGTTGATTAATACTTTTATGCCCAATAATTAATCCACCACACCTTTTTTTTTAACCACATAATTATCTCAAATTTCCCTATGTACATTTTTGTGGAATAATTTTTTTCTTAATTTCATTTGCGCGTCTGTTAAACACCTACTTCAAATAACAATTATAATTCTACCATCTTTAGTTTTTTGTCCCTGTACAATATCAAAATCTTCCTTCTCTATTTACACTGTTATCTATGTATTGCCCTTGCATTTTTTCACACACTAAGTTGCGTCTTGATTCATTAACTTGCCTTTCCTAATCATCCTATCATCTCACTACATGATCTTATCCACAATCTATATTCTCCTCCAGAATTTTGTCTAATCAGCTGGTGTTTTTTCTCAACCTCTGTATCTCATATCTTGGATTGTCCCTTGGCGTCTCAGCTCTAATTACCATCCACCATTTTGTTCTACCTTCACAGTGATTACTGCTGGTCAAATTGCATTTGATATACATTTTCTATTATATGATCTAACCCAATCCCATGCTCTATACGTGCCAGAAATCCCAAGATGAGCTTTTATCCTTACATAATTAACAATGTAACCAAACTCGAAGATAAACTGATGGACTGTAATTAACACGAAATTGGAGTTATCATGATATATTTTATTAAATTAGGCATAATTAAGTTTGAATATCTGTAATTGGCAGAATCATAGGGCCGGTGTTGCCCGGGCCAGAGAGAACCCCAGCCCAGCTGACCTTTGTTTAGTAAACACAGCTGATCACCAGCCAGCTGGGGGATTTAACCACATCCCACAGAGAGATTTAAATTGAAGGCCCCCTTTGTTTTCCCATTGGTAAATTTCCTATTCTAGAAGTATATACTCAGTTTTTGAAATAGGATATATACATATATGAGTTTGAGAAATGTAATTAACGTAATGGAGAATAGAAAATAGGTGGTAGATGCTTGCGTTACCGACCTGCTTCACGTGGTGTTAGCCCACAAGGCTAACTTCCAACTAGAAAGTTTTATGTGGTGGTGGTGGTGGTCGAGGCAGTGACCTGTTGAAAGACCCAGTAACTCCTACGGTATTCTAGGAGTCCTAGAGGAGGCCAGGATGGTGTCCTGTTACCTAGGCTGCTGTTCCAGTTAGTTTTTTTATATATATGAATAGAGAGAGAGAGAGAGAGAGAGAGAGAGAGAGAGAGAGAGAGAGAGAGAGAGATCCAGCCTTTGATGTGTTTTAGCTCAGTTTATTGTACATCTGGGCTTAGTTTCATTCAAGAATGATCTGGGGAAGTAGTAAGCTCTGAAATACTTTCTTTGAGTTTTCTCTGAAATTTTCTCTAAATAATGATGTTGACATTAATTGTTACTTTATACATGTAAAAATATAATTATGCAAGTTTTGAATGGGGATTCTTGGATTCACCCAAAATATGTGATTATTATTTGTGTATTGTGGGGAGAGAGTTTTACAGTCGCGTTGCCCCATCTCTTAGCCTTCTATATTTACGTATCCTTTCTTTACTCCATTTATGTATGTACACATACACTCACACATACACACACACGCTCAGTCTATGGTATTATTACCATTTCGCATATTTAGTGAAGGTTAGGTTAGGTTTATTAGGATAGGTTAAGTCTGCTTTGGTTGAAATTGTTTATGTGGTTTTTTCCTGATATCTTTTGAATGATTCTAACCTTCATTTCTACTGCAAATTACTACTATTTATGATTTCTCATCCCTTCCAAAACCCTGGTTCTTACAAGGGGACCCCAATTATTTTTGGATAAAGGGTCGGGGTATCTCAAAAGGTAGTAATTTGCAGTAAAAATGAAGGCCATGCTCATATAAAACACATCAAAAACCATCGGAAAAACATAATTTCAACTTCTAAAGATGTGGGTGTGTGAAACGGCAGTTTTACTATCTAAGCTAACTTTCCATTTATAAACCAACTCCAAATGGAGCATGAACACTTGTGATGGGTGTGGGTCCTAACCTGGGCTGGCCCAAGCTGTTTCATAGTCAGTAATGTTAACCACTGTACAATGTCGTCCCATTGTTCTTTGTCAGTATTTAGATACTCCAGTTTGAATATCACTTGAAATGCAACTAACATACTTGATCTGGTTTATATTAATAAAGCTAATATGGCAGTATAAGAATGGCAGCATCATTGGGGAAAATGAACATGAGATTCTTTGGCATTAGTTACATATTGCCATACGAGACTGATATGCATCTATTGTTGCTATAGTTGCTTACCTCAAAACTAGTCTCTGTTTCATGCATGAAAAGAATTACTGTAATTATTGTATTTTTTCTTGAACTGATTTATGGTGGATGAGTTTACAACCTTGCTCAGTAGCTTCTTCCACAGGTACACTACAATCTGAGAAAGAAACACCATCTCATGATTTTACTGCTTTGTTTCCTCATACTTTTATATTCATGTCCTCTTTAGTAATTCCTGTTTTTCATGGAATATTGTAATCATTCTATCTTTTGTCTTAATTATAATTTTAACTTTCTCTTAGGTCATCCATCATTTCTCCATCTTCAAGTGTTGTTAATCCAAGTCTGTTGTTTTTCTCTTAAAAAACATTTCTTAGTTCAGATTATTTTTGTTGCTCTTCTTTAAACTTTTTCTGTGGTATCAGAGTCCTTTCTCCAACTTGGGAACCAGAATCAAACAAAACACACTCCATCTGGGGCTTCGCACAAGTTTTATATAATGTTATGAGGGTCTTCAGGCACATGTAGTCAAAGGAGGCTCTCATCACACCTACCATTTGGTTTCCTTGCTTCACTTTATTCAAGATTATTTGACACAATTATGCCTAGGTCTTTTTCTTGGCGTACCATTTTTAGGTCCTTCCCAAGAAAATTTTGAGATATTTTCATTTTTGTACCCAGAGTGCATAATTTTGCATTTTCATATATTAAATTTCATTTACCATTTATTAGACAAAGCCATAAGCTGAGTGAGGTGATACTGGAGTATGGCAGTTCCATTGGTTCTGCTTAAGATTTTTGTAGCATCATCAGCAAATATATTGCAGACTGACTGGAGAGACACTGGTCGAGTATTTATAAAAGCTGTAAACTGGACTGGCCTAGTAACTGCTTCACTTTCTATTTTTATCCAGTTTGACTTAACCCCACATGCCAATACTCATTGTCTAGATCATTTAAAAAAAACCTAAGTTCACTTGTGTACATCATCTATTATACCAAGTTTATCAGGTTTATAGAACAGTCATTTGTATGCTACACTGTCTGTGGACTTTTTAAAGTCTTGTTAAAGGTAAATGGTAAATGATGTCATATGGTTCATTTTTCTCATTCATTTTTGTCCATTTCTCAGGTACATCCAAATGGTTTGTAAGGTGTGATCTACCAGGGATAAACCCATGTTGATTTTGCATTATTAGTTCATCTTCAACCATGTGATATGCTAGCAATCTCTTGATTGTTATCAACACCTGGGATATTAATTATATTGTCTTTTAAATACTGGTTAGTTTTTTATCTCTTTTCTGTATATAGCTGTAAATATTGCATTTCTCTAGTCTTCGTGTAGTTTCCCTTCTGTGAGAGACTAAATGAACAATATCATGAGTGGCTATGTTAGTTCATTAGCTGTCTCATCCATTCTTTAATAGTTTTTTCACATTGTCTTCTCAAATGGGTAAGGTCATTGCTTCTCACACCATTCTGCTGCCTCATGTCCAGGTTGAAGGGATCTGGTGCTTCTTCCTTGTGAAGGTAAGCTGCCACTTGGTTAAGCATCAGCATGTTAACATCAACTTCTTTACTAAAACAGAAAATAAACATTTAATTCCTTAGATGTGATCTTATCTGACTGTGTGTGAGTACCATCAGCTTTTAGCAGTGAAAATGCAAAGGAAACAGCCTCCATTTCTGGAAAGGAGTATACAGAAAATAAGTGACACTAATGAATTTTAACTGGGAGATGGTGAAGGAAAACAAGAAAGTTGAGTTACAATGGGATTGCTTCACAGATGCCTTGAAACAGATATGCACTAAATATATACCAGAAAAGGAAATGATGAGCAAGAGATGAAGGCCTTAGTGGGCAACAGAACAAGGTCAGAAATCTGTTGAAAGGAAACCTGATTTGTACGAGAAGTACTAAATATAGTTAGGTTGAATTAGAATAAAATAAAAATAACCTCATCTGCTTCCCAATACATTTTCAAAAGCAATATGACATTTATATGCTACTACTTTGTAATCTTTCGTTTGTTCTTGATTACCATGCACGGATGTCTAAGTATGGAATTAGCAAGGTACCTAAAGTATTTTAGGTTCGTGTTTTGGTTCTATGGGGTCTTGATATCCTAAATGAGGTGAGGCACTGATGAGGTGTCGCAGGAGGCAGCCACCTGATTGTGTGTTCTGAGCACCTGGTGCACCTAGAAATCTCCCATGTACCCACATTTCTTTATTCTCAGTGGAGAATTTGGGCTTACTTTTCCTTAAAATGGTAAGAGCCATCTATCTTAAAGCACAGGTAAAGGAATACAGCCCAGAACTGAAATTCCCAAAATGAAATGGCAGCCTAGAAGAGTAAAGAAAGAACATCAATCCCTCACGATAGCCTGAGGCGCACTGTGGCAAGTTGGTAGCACACACTAATGATCTTTGAGATGATTTCACCCTGAGAGCATCATATACCGGTACCTACAATAAACCTTAGCCAAGTATTGCCCTTGAAAATATATGGGGGACGGACAAGGCTTTTTGCGGACACTGTACAAAGGGTATGATAGATTGAGGTGTAAGGCCAAGGAAGTATATAAAAAAAAAGGCAAACTTGACCCTGAGATGCAGATTACTAGCTGTTTTAAGAATCAACCTAAAAAGTTCTCTTATTCACAAAATAAGAGTGAAAGTAAGCATAACAGAGAAAAGGGCAGTAGCTTTCTAACATAGAACACCAAAAACCTGCTGCAAATCCATTTGACTTTCAAATCTGAATAGGTCAGTCCTTAATATATGGGGTTTCAGCATATTGTGATTTTGTTATCTTGCAGTGACCTGATTCCTACCAATGTCTGTTCAGAGATTATGGAAAAATTTTGGTCTTTGTTGGTCTGTGTGAATGAGACATGTAAAATCATACTGCATGCCATTTTGGGTCACAGTCACCCATTTCTCAAATCTCATGCACACTGAATCGTGGGTTCTCCTTAAACACAAAAAAATATTTCTTAAGTACAGGAATTCAGAGAGAACAAATGAAATGCAAAAATTGGGAAGTACACCTGTAAGGGTATAGGTAGATGACCTGTTCTATTATCATAGCAGCATTTCTCTTTTCAGTGAGTATTTTGAGAATTTTACAGAGTGACTGCTAAATGAATGCAACAATGCCACTTTAGATAGTTTGGCAGCAATCATTGGTACCTTTAAAAACTTTATCTAGTAGCTGAAGTGATAAATACATCACATTAAATTTTTCTGTTGGTACAGTGTAAAGAACTAAAAAATTACTTCATATCATCGGAATGGAGATCACAAAACAAAATTATAAAAAAGTTACAAAAGATAAACTGCTAATACAAGCATAAATTTCATAATTTGTATTTCACTGATCGTTCTACATTCCTCATGCATGCATGTAAATTTGCAGTATTTTCATGTTTAGGGTTACTGCTGGTGCATTGGGGATGTGGCTGGGAAATGTACAATGGCAGGTGACACTAATCAATATTGCACAGTCTGCAGTGCTGGAAGGATCTGTGCTACTTGTGCTAATTTCTCTCCTCCTTGGTATGTCCTGCAAGCATGAGATATTCCTCAAGGTTTATTTGATTAAGATAATTCTTACCCACATAGAAATGGTAAGGAAATTCTCTTTCACACATCATTTTTGGTTGATCCTTGAATCATTGAAGCTTTTGCTTGGCAAATCAGTGATGTCAACAACTCACAGGCTCTTTGTCATCCAGAGCCTTACAGTTCCTCAGGATTGTGTAAGATTTACTTTTTATTGTCTACCAGCAAAGAGCCAGTTCATTTGCCTAAATCAGTCTCATCACACACACCATCGCCATGTACAAAATGTTCCCATTGAAATCAATCTTGTTCCTGTAATATCCTCCTCTGAAATACCCTTAACCCCTTTCTGTTCTCTCTCCATATGTCCACCCTTTCTGTGGTCTCACTCTCTTCCTTGTACCTTCTAATATATCATATCGAGCATAGTTTTTAATTTTTTATTAGCGCCAAGGAGTTGTATATTTTCAGGCTCAACAATGGCAGAACGAGAAAAACATCCAGTGTGTAAGATTGGCCCTTCAATCTTGAATGCTGACTTGTCAAATTTACATGCAGCTTGCATCAAGGTACAGTTCTTAAGGATTTGTTCTACAGTTGGTATTTCCCATAGTTAAAAAAAAATTGATTATTTATGTTTTAATATTCCTGTTTAGCAAAAATTAGTTTTATAAAGGTTGTTTATGCCGAACTTTGAATTAGGATAACAATTATACTGTCTGAAGTGAAAGAATTAATCAGTTTTTACCAATGATGACAGATGTTGGATTCTGGTGCTGATTACCTTCACCTGGATGTGATGGACGGCCATTTTGTCCCAAATCTCACCTTTGGGCATCCACTTGTTAAATGCCTTCGATCTAAGATTCCTGAAGCATTTTTTGATATGCATATGATGGTAGCAGAACCTGAGAAGGTAAATAATATAATAGATCCTTGATTTATGTTATTTTTAGCAAATGTTATTTTAGTAAATGAAGTCAGGGGAGTGGGTGAGGAATAGGTGATGTCACCATGTTCTTTGATTTGTTTAAGGATGGGGAGGTGAGGGAGGTAAATGTGGGAGGATTGGAGAGAGGGACAAGTACCCAGTCTGAAGGGGATTAGAGGGCCTCGGAAATGAGTCAGTCATTGTTTGCTGATGATACAGCACTGGTGGCAGATTCAAGTGAGAAACAGCAGAAATTGGTGACTGAGTTTAGAAGTGTGTGTGAAAGGAGGAAGTTGAGAGTAAATGTGAATAAAAGCAAGGTTATTAGGTTTAGTAGGGTTGAGGGATAGGTTAGTTGGGGTACAAGTTTGGATTGGAGAAAATTTGGAGCAAGGAAAGTATTTTAGATACCTGGGAGGGGACATAGCAGCAATTGGAACCATGGAAGCAAAAGTGAGTCACTGGATGGGTGAGGGGACAAAGGTTCTGAGAGCACGTGGTGATTTTGTAGAAAGAGAGATCAGTATCTAGAAGGGTAAAAATGGTGGTTTGAAGATATAGTAGTCCCAACAATATCATATGGATGCGAGGCATGGGTTACAGATAATGCTGTGTGGAAGAGGATGGATGTGTTGAAATGAAATCTTTAGGACAATATGTGATGTGAGGTGGTTTAATTGAATAAGTAATGAAAGGGCACGGTAATAAAATGAGTGGTTGAGTGAGCTGGAGAAGGTGTGCATCAAACATTTTGGACTTAAGGAGAGAATGAGTGAGGACTGGTTGACAAAAACAATATATCTGTCAGATTTAGAGGGAGCAAGGAGAATGGTGAGACCAAATTGGAGATGGAGGGATGGAGTGAAAAAGATTTTAAGTGATCTGGGCACGAACATGCAGGAGGGTGAAAGGTTTGCACAGTATACAGTGAATCGGAATGATGTGGTTTATGGCAGTCAGATGTGCTGTTAGTGGGCTGAACCATGGCATGTGAAGTGTTTATAGAGTAAATAATGGAAAAGCCTTTGGGGTGTGGTTGTGGACAGAGAACTAAGGATTTGATGCATTATACATGACATGATGATGTAAGCATATGCAGCCTTTCTTTGCCTGTTTTAGTTGCTGCCTCACTAATGCAGGAAATGGCAATCAAATATGAAAAGAAAGAAAGAAAAAGAGAGAGAGAATGATACAGCTATGGTGGCTGATTCAAGTGAGAAACTGCAGAAGTTGGTGATTAGGTATGGAAAAGTGTGTGAACGGAGAAATTTGAGAGTAAATGTGAATAACATCAAGGTTATTAGATTCAGTAGGGTTGAGGGACAAGTTTATTGGGATGTAAGTTTGAATTGAGAAAAATTGGAGGAAGTGAAGTGTTTTAAATATCTGGGAGTGGACTTAGCAGTGAGTGGAACCACAGAAACGGAAGTGAGTCACAGGGTGGGGGAGGGGGCACAGGTTCTGGGAGCGATGTAGAATGTGTGGAAGGAGAGAACGTTATCTGAGAGAGCAAATATGGGCATGTTTGAAGGTATAGTAGTTCCAACAATATTATACAGTTGCAAGGCATGGGCTATATATGGGGTAGTACGGAGAAGGGTGGATGTGTTGGAAATGAAATGTTTGAGGACAATGTGGTATGAGGTGGTAAGTAATAAAAGGATAAAAGATATGTGTGGAAATAAAAAGAGTGAGGTTGACAGAGGAGAAGAGGGTGTGTTGAAATGTTTTGGACATATGGAGAGAATGAGTGAGGAAAGATTGACAAAGAGGATATATGTTTCAGAGATGGAGGGAACAAGAAGAAGCTGGAGACCAAATTGGAGGTGGAAGGATGGAGTGAAGAAGATTTTGAGCAATTGAGGCCTGAACAAACAGGAGGGTGAAAGACATGCAACAAATAGAATGACTTGTAATGAAGTGGTATACCAGGGTCAATGTGCTGTCGATAGACTGAACCTGGGCATGTGAAACGTTTAGGGTGAATCATGGAAAGGTCCTGTGGACCCTGGATGTGATAGGGAGCTGTGATTTCGGTGCATTACACATGACAGCTAGAGACTGAGTGTGAACGAATGTGGCCTTTTTTGTCTGTCTTCCTGGTGGTACCTTGCTGAAGCAGGTGATAGTGATGTTGTTTCCTGTAGGGCAGGGTAGCGCAACGAACAGATGAAGCCAAGCGAGTATGAATATGTACATGTGTATATATACGTATGTCTGTATATATGTTGATATGTATATGTATGCATATGTGTGTGTATGGGCATTATGTATATATATGTATATATATGTATATATGTATATATGTATATATATGGGAGTGGATCTGTCAGCGGATGGAACCATGGAAGCGGAAGTGGATCATAGGGTGGGGGAGGGGGCGAAAATTTTGGGAGCCTTGAAAAATGTGTGGAAGTCGAGAACATTATCCCGGAAAGCAAAAATGGGTATGTTTGAAGGAATAGTAGTTCCAACAATGTTGTATGGTTGCGAGGCGTGGGCTATGGATAGAGTTGTGCGCAGGAGGATGGATGTGCTGGAAATGAGATGTTTGAGGACAATGTGTGGTGTGAGGTGGTTTGATCGAGTAAGTAACGTAAGGGTAAGAGAGATGTGTGGAAATAAAAAGAGCGTGGTTGAGAGAGCAGAAGAGGGTGTTTTGAAATGGTTTGGGCACATGGAGAGAATGAGTGAGGAAAGATTGACCAAGAGGATATATGTGTCGGAGGTGAAGGGAACGAGGAGAAGAGGGAGACCAAATTGGAGGTGGAAAGATGGAGTGAAAAGGATTTTGTGTGATCGGGGCCTGAACATGCAGGAGGGTGAAAGGAGGGCAAGGAATAGAGTGAATTGGAGCGATGTGGTATACAGGGGTTGACGTGCTGTCAGTGGATTGAATCAGGGCATGTGGAGCGTCCGGGGTGGGCCGTGGAGGGCTGTGTGGGTATGTATATTTGCGTGTGTGGACGTGTGTATGTACATGTGTATGGGGGGGGTTGGGCCATTTCTTTCGTCTGTTTCCTTGCGCTACCTCGCAAACGCGGGAGACAGCGACAAAGTATAAAAAAAAAAAAAAAAAAATGTGTATATGAGTGGATGGGCCATCCTTTGTCTGTTTCCTGGTGCTACCTTGCTAATGTGGGAAATGGCAGTCAAGTATAATACTGTGAATAGGGAGCTGTGGTTTCGATGCTTTACACATGACAGCTAGAGACTTGAGTGTGAATGAATGTGGCCTTATTTATGTATGTATATTACATATATATATATATATATATATATATATATATATATATATATATATATATATATATATATATATATATATGTGTGTGTGTGTGTGTGTGTGTGTATATGAGTAGATGGGCCATTCTTCATCTGTTTCATGGTGCTACCTCGCTGATGCGGGAAACAGCAATTATGTATAATAAAATGATAATGAGAATATATATATATATTTATATCTATTATACTTAGTTGCTGTCTCCCATGTCAGTGAGGTAGCACAAGGAAACAGATGAAAGAATGGCCCAATCCACCCACATACACATGCATATACATAAACACCCACACACACACTTATACATACCTATACATTTCAACATATACATACATATACAAACACATATATACACATTTACATATCCATACTTGCTGTCTTCATCCATTCCCATCGCTACCGTGCCACACATGAAATGGCACCCCCTCCCCCGTGTGCAGGCGAGGTAGCGTTAGGAAAAGATGACAAAGGCCACATTCATTCACGCTCAGTCTCTCGCTGTCATGTGTAATGCACCGAAACCACAGCTCCCTTTTCACATCCATGCCTTACAAAACTTTCCATGGTTTATCCAAGATGCTCACATGCCGTGGTTCAATCCATTGGCAGCACGTCAACCCCGGTAACCACATCATTCCATTTCACTCTATTCCTTGCACGCCTTTCACCCTTCTGTATGTTCAGGCCCCGATCGCTCAAAATCTTTTTCACTCATCCTTACACCTCCAGTTTGGTCTCCCACTTCTTGTCCCCTCCACGTCTGATAAATATATCTTTATCAGTCTTTCCCCACTCATTCTCTCCATGTGACCAAAGCCATTTCAATACACCCTCTTCTGCTCTCTCAACCACACTCCTTTCATTACCACACATCTCTCCAACCCTTTCATTACTTAATCAAACCACCTCACACCACTAAATCACCACTAAATGGATAATATATTGAACATAGAATTTGCTCTGTGACAGTACCTGTACTATGTATATAGACTTCATTCATGTGTTTATACAAAGCATAGGAGTATCTAGCCCCACCTTGATCTTAAGCTCTTTTATGATTAATTAACTAGTTACTACTATGACTCCCCAGTTATGTAATTCCTTAACTGTGTATTTTGAGTTGAATAAATGCTTGAAATCTATAAACTTCTGTATTTATTGCTATATTTCTCTGGATGGCATTGCTGCAGAAGTTGTGGGAATAAGTGAAAGAGCATAAGGAAGTGAGCTCTACAATGATGTGGGTAACAATGAAAGTGGATGGCAAGAGATGGGTTACTATTAGTGCTTATGCACATGGCTACAAGAAAGAAAGATCATAAGAGACAAGATTTTTTTGGGAGCAGCTGAATGAGTGTGTTAGCAGTTTTGATACAAGAGACTGGGTGTCAGTGATGAGTGATTTGTTTGTGAAGGTGAGTAATGTGGTAGTTGAAGGTAAAATCTGGGAGCATGTGGTATTCAGTAAAGTTAATGGAAATGATGAACAGCTTATGGAGTTTTGTTTCGAAAAAAGGACTAGTGATTTGGAATATTTAGCTTAAAAAGAGGGGCATACTTTGAAAGATGGTCAGTTGGCATTATTGGATTGCATATTAACTGATAGGGACTCTTGAATGGGAATGTTCAGAGAGGAGCAGCTAGTGGGATGTGTGGAGGCAATGGTAAAGATTTGTAAGGGTTTTTGGAAAAGAGAAAACATTGTCCGTGAGAAGAGAGTGGTGAGAGTAAGTGAGCTTGGAAAAAAGATGTGGGTGAAGAAATAACAGGAAAGATTGAGAATAAATGAAGCTAGGGGAGTGAGAAAGGAATGAAAGGTATTTAGGAAAGTAGTACTGACACGTGCGAGAGATGCATATGGAAAGCAAAAGGTGGAGGTGTGAAAGGTGGGCTGATTAGAAAGGGTAGTGAGTGGTGGGAGGAAGAAGTAAAGTTGCTAATGAAAGAGAAAAGAGTTGCATTTGGGCAGTTCTTACAGGGAAGGAGTGTATATGATTGGGAAATTCATAAAAGAAAGTGGGGAAGGTTAAGAGGAAGGTACAAGGCTTCAAAAAGAGGGCAAATGAGAGTTGGAATGAGTGAGTATCAGTAAATTTTAAGGGGAATAAGATGTTTAGGAAGGAGATTGATATTGTAAGAAAAACAAGAGAACAAATGGGAACATTGGTGAAGGGAGCAAAGGGGGAAGTGGTAACAGGTAGTGATGAAGCTGGGAGGAGATGGAGTATTTTGAAGTAATGGTGAATGTGTTTGATGATAGGGTGGTAGAAGTAGGGCAACTGGGTTGGGGTGGTATGCAAGGTGAGAGAGTAATAGAGAGTGGTTTGGTGAAGAGAGAAGAGGTGTGAAAGCCTTGTTACAATAAAATGTTGTAATGCAGCTGAAGTGAATGGTATTGTAGTTGAATTTCAACAGAAAGGGGGTGCCTGTATTCTTGATTGGTTAGTTCTTATTTTCAGTGTATGAATGGATTAGAGTGAAGTGCTTGAGAATTGGCAGAATGCACGTGTAGTGCCACTGTTTAAAGGTAACAGGGATAAAGGTGAGCGTTCAAACTACAGAGGTGTAAGTTTGTTGAATGTACCTGGTAAGTTGTATGGGAGAGCAGTGATTCAGGGGTGAGGGCATGTTCAAAGCATCCAATTCAGGAGCAGAAGTGGTAGAGGATATGTGGATCAGATATTTACGTTAAAGAATGTGTGAGAAATACTTACAAAAACTTAGTGTACTGGGATATGTTGAAACTGTGTTTGTAGTATTGCAGTGCTGGGTGATGTTCAGAGCATAAGTGGGAGAGTGCAACCCTGAGTTCATTTGGGGAGAGTGACTGTTGAACACTTGAATGTCTAGTGGGTTGGAGTTTAAGATTGAGTTGGGAGGTTGGTTGTTTACTGCTTGTCGGGTTATTTCAGTATGTATGTTTTTCACTAGTGTTATATTTGTTGGGGATGGTGGGATTTGTGAGTAGAAGTTTCTTAAGTATGAGGCAGTGATAAGCTTTTTACTTCTGTTTGGAGGTTAGTCATAGAGCAGTTTGGATGGGTGTATACTATACACCTATATGTTTTTATATAGTGAACAACATGGCATAGGCAAAATACTCCAGTCAGGAGCCATCTTGGGTGCAAAAACATAGTTAGAGAAAGTCAGGCTGAAATATATTAGGGCTCTGCAGGTGTTTGTTGACCCTAACTCTTTGAAGTTGGAAAGGTGACAGGTGGTGGGAAAGACAAAGTGAGGAAAATTCTAAAGCTTAACTCTACTTCTTAGGTGCTTAAGGGAAGAAAGATGTATCAAACATTACCAAAGGAGTTATTTTTGTTCACATGCAAATAATTTGTTTGCCACAAAAGGTGAGGTAAGTGGAGATTATTGATCTTATTAATTGCATCAGTTTACTGTGCAAAGTGAAAATTTTAAAATGCTTGTACAGTACTTTAGATACATATATATTTACTTTGGCACAATAAACATGAACTGAGGATTTGTGTTTGAGTGAACTAAGTTGCTTTATTTTCTTGATCCATCCCATGGAAATGGGGATAGAGTAAGAAAAGAGTTTAAGAGGTTTGTATAAATTTAATGATTTCCCAAAGTAAAGTAGGCCTTTTTTTATAAGTGTGTGTATACTTATTATACTTATACAATTTCCACCTATTTCAGTGGGTTGCACCAATGTCTGATGCTGGAGCTGACCAGTACACATTTCACATTGAGGCTACAAATGATGCTCCTGCTTTAGCCCGCAAAATTAGAGAAGAAGGAATGAAGGTATGAGCTGGTGTCATCTTTTGTATAGCATGCTGATTTGTAAAGTATGCTTTATCATTACAGGAAAAGCTTTATTGTCCAGCAGCTGCTATTCTTAGATAATGCTAAACATGAGAACATGCTAGTTATAAGTGCTTCCTTTTGATATTTTACTGGAAAAAATATTTGAAACCATATTAATGTTCTATGGTACTATATTACTTTAGCCTTCAATAGTATTAATTTTAAACAAGAGTACTGTCTAGCAGAAGAAAAAACTGAAAATAAATCATCACCACAGTCATCGAAATAATGTCCAGCTACCCTAACTAAGGTTGCATTTGAGTTTTTTCAGTTAGCAACAGCTTTTTATGAATGTGATTCAGCAAAGAACTTTTCAGTAAGCATCAAGAGCAAGCTGAAACATGCCTCTTAAAATCAAACAGACATTACTGTAGTATGCATGTGTTTTAAGAGATACCAGAAATTACAGATCCAACATCTTTCTAGCAGGTAAGGTCACAGGTTATTTAAATTGACTTGTATCACCTAGGCAGAATGCACCCTGATACTTCACCTTTGCTTGTAATTAAACTCACAGCTCAGTCATAACAATGATTTTTGCCCTCCCAGATAACATTCTCTCCTTCCACACATTTCAGCACTCCCAAAACCTTCACACTCACACCCCACCCTATGACTCGCTTCCACTCCCATGGTTCCATTCACTGCCAAGTCCACTCCCAGATATCTAAAACACTTCACTTCCTCCAATTTTTCTCCTTTCAAACTTACATCCCAACTAACTTGTCCCTCAACCCTGCTAAACCTAATAACCTTGCTTTTATTCACATCTAATCTCAACTTTCTTCTTTCTCACACTATTCCAAACTCAGTCGCCTACTTCTGCAGTTTCTCACTAGAATCATCCACCAGTGCTATACCAACTGACTCACTTCCCAGGCCCTCTCAACCCAACAGACTGCATACTCACCCCTCTCTCCAAAACTTGCATTTATCTCCCTCACCACCCCATCTATAAACAAATTAAATAATCATGGTGACATCACAAATTCTCTCCTACAGATATTTTAAGCATCTAATTGCCTATATTTTCAACAGGTTGGCATAGGAATCAAACCAGGCACATCGGTGGAATCAGTGGTGCCTTATGCTGAATTAGCAGACATGATTCTAGTGATGACAGTGGAACCTGGTTTTGGGGGTCAGAAATTTATGACTGATATGATGTCAAAAGTCAAGTTTCTCCGAGAGAAGTTTCCCGATATGGACATAGAAGTAGATGGAGGCGTGGGGCCCAAGACTATTGATGCTTGTGCTGAGGTAAGCCTTCTATATGTTTTCTCAATGGAGATGAGCAGACTGGTGATTAGTACTCTTAAGTTTATACAGGGGGACCCATGGAAAGTAATTCTGTGTACAGATATTTTGCTTCAACCCTTTTGCTGTGTCAGACAGACATATCCACCCACAAAATTAATTCCTGTTAGTGACAACAACTGGATTTACCCCATTACCTCAAATAAATTTCTCTGTACTACAACAAATAGAAATAAACATTGTGGGCACAGTTATTGGCACAATAGTGGGTACCATTGATGCTGTTAGTCCATAGATTAGGTGCCTGACCACCTTCCTTGGTCATTAGCAGGTTACTGATGCTTAAGGCAGCTCAAATAAATCAACATTTGTTGTCATCTGTGGTCAGCTAACAGAACCTTCATTGTATGATGAATTCAACTTGTGGTGGACAACTAAATTTGTGGATCGATGTTAATAGTACATTGCTACATAACAGTAGGTTGACATCTTTAGCACCAGAAGGGTTTGTCAGAATGTTGCATCTGCAGAATCTGTGTTTGATACCAATTCTACTTGTTATTCTTAAGCTGTGACAGTCAGTCTTTGCTGTGGTTTTAAGAAAACCAGATATTACATGATGACTTTTTTAAGGAATATATCAGTACTCAGGGAGCTTGGTTGCAGTTCATCTTAGTTTTCGTTCCCACATCATTCTCCTTAGAGCAGTTTTCAGATTGATTCTAAGCAAGCCCTCATAAGGTTTTATCAAATGATCTCATTTTCTTTGATGATGTTTCAGAAATACCCGTGTTAACTAAAACAGCTTTTGATGAGAGTTCAAAATAGCAAGTATAAAAAAAAAGGATGAATCTTTCCTTAGTATAAACTTCATTGACTTTCCCTAGAGGTGGCCAAGTCGAATGGGATTGGATGTGTTTATTCATTTTGCTATTTGAGATCTGTTTACTTATGCAGGGAAGCATTCTTAAACTTCATTTTTGATGTACCTACAAATCTTTGTAATTCATTTCCCTTTCTTAAGTAGCATTCAATTAAGCTATATCTTGTTGGGAAAATCATGGTTCTGGTCTTCAAACACTTACCAGTCCCTTGCAGGGAAATCCCTTTTGCATTCTTTGATTGCGAGATGAGAATAATCAGAGCTGCTCTCGTGTTTGCTCTTATATGAATTTCTTTTTCCCTGTGGGGTTGTTCAAAAGATTACTAGAGCCAGATTCTGCAGATCAGTTACCACTGTAAGCAGATCATTGTTTCTCAACTCAAATCCTCCAAGGTAAGTATGAGTAGCGAGTCAGCAAATAGAGTTTCTTTTACTCCCCCAAGGTAAGTATGAGTAGCGAGTCAGCAAATAGAGTTTCTTTTACTCCCAACTGTGGCAGGGACAGTGCTACATGGATTCAGTCACCTCCATTTTCCTGCAAGAAGAAATACTTATCTAAAATTTATTCCTACTTGAGCTGGAGACATCCTTTTAAGATAGCTTTTTCAAGGCTATAAAACAAGATCTGGTAAATTCCTGTCAAAGTAGTTCATGTTGAGGGTTAGGCAGGAACTTTAAAGTCTTTTGGAAATTCGACAGTTGAGTGTGTCTGTTACCCATTTCCCTACTCTAGATTTCATGAGATGCTATCAGAGCATGCTGTTCATATGGTTTCTTAATGGCTCTTATCCCCTCTGAAATCCTATCTGATTTTTATTCTACCATTTACACATTGATGTCAGTGCCAGTCTTTTGTCTATGCTCCAAAACTTATCACACACCTTAGTCACTCATAGATCGTCAAGTAGAGTGCATGTGCATCAACTTAGTGTGATGCCACACAAATGTGCCATCAGTTATAAGATACATACAATATGTAGGGCAAGTGATGAACAAAGTGATGAAGAGGAAAGCTTGTTTACATTATACTTTTAAATTAAAGTTGATTAGGAAGAGGAACATGTTTGTAGTAAGCAGAACTAGCATCAGAACAGAACTGGATTATTTTTAGGCTTTTTTGACAGTGAAAGGATATATTTGTTATTCAGACAAATGAAAATACAAATTTTGTTTAGATTACAGCTCATATTATTCTTGAACTTTCAAATAGTTGTTGATACTGTACTGTAAAGAAAATTGATGGTTAGTTTTCCAAGGTGGTTCAGAGGAGGGCTGTAGAAATAGAGAAACAACTATCATTTTATAAAAGAGTAAAGAGGTCATGTCATGGAAGCATTTTAGGTCTGGATGAGGGTCATAAGTGAGATCTCTCAGGGGCTTAGTAATGGACCAATTGTTATTTTTTGATGTGTAAATGATGGACCAGTTAGGATTTGATTGTTTGATTCTTTTTTCTGATTATTTTTATTATTATATTTAATCGCTGTTTCCCACATCAGCGAGGTAGCGCAAGGAAACATACAAAGAATGGCCCAACCACTGATATACACATGAATATACATGAACTCCCATACGTGCACATATACATACATATACATATAGACATATACATATATACACAAGTATATATTCATACTTGCTGCCTTCATCCATTCCTGTCACCACCCCGCTTCACAGGAAACAGCATCCCCCCTCAGTGAGGTAGCACCTGGAAAAGACAAAAGGCCACATTCTTTCACACTCAGTCTCTAGCTGTCATGTGTAATGCACCGAAACCACAGTTCCCTTTTCACATCCAGGCTCCACAGACCTTTCCATGGTTTACCCCAGATGCTTCACATGCCCTGGTTCAATCCATTGAAAGCATGTCAACCCAGGTATACCACGTCATTTCAATTCACTCTATTCCTTTCATACCTTTCATCCTCCTGTATGTTCAGGCCCCGATTGCTCAAAATCTTTATCACTCCATCCTTCCACCTCCAATTTGGTCTCCTGCCTCTCATTGTTCCCTTCACCTCTAATGAATATATCCTCTTTGTCAATTTTTCCTCACTCATTCTCTCCATGTGATCACCAAACCATTTCAACACACCCTCTTCTGCTCTCTCAACCACACTCTTTTTATTACCACCCATCCTTCTTGCCCTTTCATTACTTACTCAATCAAACCACCTCACACCACATATTGTCCTCAAACATTTCATTTCCAGCACATCAACCCTCCTCCACACAACCTTATCTATAGCCCATGCCTCGAAGTCATAAAACATTGTTGGAACCACTATTCTTTCAAACATACCCATTTTTACTCTCCAAGATAATGTTCTTGTCTTCCACACATTCTTTGCCCCCTCCTGCACCCTATGAGTCACTTCTACTTCCATGGTTCCATCCACTGCTAAGTCCACTCCCAGATGTCTAAAACACTTCACTTCCTTCAATTTTTCTCCATTTAAACTTACCTCCCAGTTAACTTGCCCCACAACCCTGCTGAACCTGATAACCTTGCTCTTATTCACATTTACTCTCACTTTCTCCTTTCACACACTTTACCAAACTCACTCACCAACCTTTGCAGTTTCTCACCCGATTGAGCCACAAGTACTGTATCATCAGCGAATAATAACTGACTCACTTGCCAAGCCCTCTCATCCACAACAGAACCAATCACTTTCCTCTCATCCTACTCATACACATGCCTTACATCCTTGGTAAATCTTTTCACTCCTTCTAACAATTTACCTTTTTTCTGATATTGAAATGGATAAAAAGTAGTTATGGAAATACAGTATTTTGCAGACCTTGGCCATCTAACTTACTGTTTACTTTTCCTTTTTGTCCTCCATTTATTCTTGTTTGCCTTTTCTTGCAGCAGCCAGCTAGTGCCAGGAGTACATTAAGGAAAGACTGCATTCACTCATGTTCATTCTCTAGCTGTCATGTGTAATGCAACAAAGCCACAGCCCCCTATCCACAATTATGCCCCACAGACCTCCCCATGAATACCTCCAGCTGCTTTATACGCCTTGATTCAGTCCAGTAACAGCACTTAGACTCCGTGAGCCACATTGCTCCAATTCACTCTATCAGATTAATGCCTTTCATTTTCATGCATGTTCAAGCCCTGAGTACTCAAAATCTTTTTCAATCCATCATTCCATCTCCACTTTTACCTCCCTCTTCTTGTTCCCTCCACCTCTGACACATATATTCTATTTGTCAACCTCTCCTCACTCATTCTCTCATGTCCAAATTATTTCAAAACACCCTCTTTGGCACTCACAACCATACTCTTCTCTTTACCACACCTCTCTCTTACCCTCTTGTTACTTACTTGATCAACCCTCCTCACACCACATATTGTCCTGAAACATTTAATTTCCAACACATCCACCCACTTCTATACATTCTCATCCATAATCCGTGTCTTGTATCCATGCAGCATTGCTGGGATTGCCATACCTTCAAACACCTATTTCTGTCCTCTCAGATAGCAACCTCTCTTTCTTTATATTCTTCAATGCTTCCAGAACCTTTGCTCTCAACCCCCCCCCCCCCCCTCAAAGATTCACCTACACTTCCATGGCTCCCATTGCAGCCATATCCAATCCCATGTATCTAAAACACTTCACTTCCTTCAAGTTTTCTCTATTCAAACACATGCAATAATATTTCATTCTTGTCTTTTCGTTAGTGGTTTCTCCTACTTTAAACTCTTACTGTAGATGGAGGCATTCAAATATTTCCTACTGAGGGACCAAGACTGATATGGGTATCACTTCCAATATCATTGCTTGTGATGTCTTAGGTAATCTCATCCGAAGCAGAGCATTGTTAGGATATGTTTCTGACAGGAAGATTCTTGAGTGTAATCGTTACCTATTTGATTTTTTTTCTTTTAATTTATGCCCCTTATAACTGCATCTTTACTAGCATTCTTCTTTGTTACACCTTCAGAATAATAAGAATAGTAATCTTTTGACACAAACTGAGTAATTAATCATGTATGCTTAGAAAAATGAGAACATACCATTTAGATAACCTTTTAGGGAAGGTAGGATTTTTTTCTCAGTCTCATGTAAAATTGCTCACAACTTCTGTTCTCTCCTGTCTCTTCTAGTGTTAGTTGTTTTGCATTTATTTTAAAAAAATCTACAACATTTGCATATGTGATAAATCATTAATTGATTTTTTTCTATACTTTTTCAGGCAGGTGCAAATATGATTGTATCTGGCAGTGCTGTTGTAAATGCTGCAGATCCTAAAGCAGTTATTTCAGAACTGCGAGAATCTGTTGTAAAAGCCCTCTGAGAATAAGATTTTGTATTACCTGAAGTTCAGTGATCTTATGTTCACAACTGCACATTAGAGAGTTTTTGGCATTTATCATTCTCTGTTTTGATGACATAACAGTGCATTAAGAATTTGCAGTTACTTATTTATGCATCCCCATGGTCATTGATGAGAAATATATGAACAGAAATGATGTTGCTTCTGGATACAAAAGAGAAATGTGTGAATTATACATTGCATCACCGAGTCTTCTTTAACTTGAGACTTACTTTACCGTAAATTTAAGTGTAGCTATGGAAATGCAAATACAGATTATAAGTTTTAGCCATTCATATCAGAGAATGAGATTTGTCAAGAGCTGAAACCTGTGAACTTAATTTTCTGAGGCAAGGTTCAAATGAAAATGATTATATAATGGTATATTGCTGCTGGAAATAAGGTACTCATCATTTTTTTTGAACAGAAAAGCAAGGTCTATTAACTGAATGCCTTAATACTTCATTTGGTTATTATATATGCCATTTCTTTGTGAATGGGTCAAACTTTTATGTATATGGAAAAGACAGATCATTTTGAGTAAAAAAGACATTTAGTTTGTAAAAACAAACTTTTCAATAAATATTTTTCTGTACATGAAAGATTTCCATGAGATGGGTCATTTATTTTCCATAACTTGAAAAATATGGGTTGGTTAATTTGAGGACACTTGGATACAATTTAAAGTTTGAAGAACAAGAATATTATATTGGTATGTCTTATTTAGATTCGGTATTACCATCTGTTTAGGGTACTGTTAACCATATACTCAGTGATTTATGAAATGTCACAGTGAATTCTCAGGGTACTTAAATGGATAAAATATTGAACATTTTAAGTGAAATGTTGTAGATACTCTTTTTATAGATGGTGTCAGATATGCTATTTATTTTCTGAGTCTACTTTACCTTTATCTTTTACAAAAACTTTTATAGACATTGACTTTTGAATTTTCAATTATATTTTGCATTTACATAAAAATATTTGTATTTGATGCATCCAGGTATGAAAGAATGCAAGAAAGTATCCAAGTTGTGTATATTATTTCCATAGTGAGGTTGCTTCATACAAAGTCTTCACCAGACATATTTATGACTGATTATTCCTCATCTGTTGGTGCTGAAGGCTTTGTACTGGTGCTGGAATATTTGTCTAGAAATATTCAGTATGACACTGGCTGTGAAACTTTTGATAGTGGGAATGTGCATGGAAATAATGAGGGTTGTGTCAGTAAGTGTTTGAATGGTAAAGCAGTAGCGAAATATGAAAAATTAAGAAAAACAAAGGGAAATAACACGGAACTAGGAAAATAGAGGCCTTTAAAAAGAACTGTAGGCTTTTTGACTGTGTAATATCTGATAAATGGATGTGAATTTGATGTCAAAGAATTAAAAAAAATATACCATAATTTCCCTCTTGCTCTGTATATGTTCACGTAATGATAAATGATGTGGAAATAACAGGAATGTATGAGAAACAGTGTTTCCAAAATCCACTCACAAATGTCTTACCTTTATAAGTAAAAGAGGTCAAGGCTGTTAGGAATTCACGAGGACATCTCTTCGTGGTTTTCTCTCGCTCTTACATTGGTGGTGTGCTGGTTTAAGGGGCTGAAGTGGTTTGACTGCAGGTGGTGGATGTATGTTGTAGAATCTGTGGACAAATGTCATTCTTATTTCTTTGAATCAAAAAACCTTGTAATTTTTCTTTGAGATATTTCCAAAAAGGTGCACAGAACACACAAGACTGTTGGTTTGATATTTTCAAAGGTTGGCATAGTAGAGGATTAAGTAGATATGTTTTATGGAACATTTTGGTTGAATTCTTTACAAGGAATAATTTGTGATGAAAGTAAATATTATGATTTGTGAAATGTTAACTTACATATGTTTATGAACTGAAGCATCCTATTTCATTTATTCTTAAATGTAAAGACACTTCTAAACCATTCATACTACTGCTATTCATGCTCTGTTCCTCTCTGTCTCCCTTCTTAATCTTCTCACTTTTTATGGTTTTGGTCATGTTTTTTGTAAACATTTTATCAGAGGCATTACTCTTCTTTATTCATCCTTGTCATTTGAAAAAGAAAAAGAAAAAAAAAAAGGCATACCAGCAACAATGCAATCCATACACAGGCTAACCTTGCATGCATTTATGTAGGTGGATGGCAGAAAATTATTGACAGAAATGTAAGAAGTATTTGATTTAATCTTTTTAAATGAAATTTAAGAGAAATAGTTTTTCTTATCATTTCATCTTTTGGATCAAACATTCCAAATCATTCCATTGCCAGTTTGTCCGAGTTATATTTGTAGTAAAAGAACAATAAATGTTTGGTTTACTGATATTTGTGAATTTTCATTTTTACCACGTTACATGATTATACTGTAGATGGGTGTCATTTTGGAAAATGGTTCATACCACAATGCAAGTAAAACTACATAAAATTTACTTTGAAAATGTAAGCATTATATCTGAACTTGCTCACTACAAAGGATTAGGATTTTCTTTTATGTTGGAGGCTCCAGTCACGAGCAAAAGCCAACATCAAGGCCGAGCCATACTGAAATATAGAGTTTAATAAGAGAGAGCAAGAAGACAAAAGGGTAAGTATTTATGAATTTTGAAGGGGCTGAAAAACCCATCTTTTAAAATGTGCTAGGTCATAGTTGTTGGGAAAGACATGAGAGGGTATAGCATTCCAAACCTTTGAGGTGTAGGGAAAGAAAAAATGATCAAAGTGCTCTACCCTTCAGTTGCTAGTGGCTACTCAGTAATCATGTGATGCATCAGCTTGCTGGGCATTGTATAGTTTAGCTAGTGGTGGGAACACACAAGCAGCCAGCTCCAAGGACAAGAACTAAAGTACGTATATACCAGTGTATAGTATGAGCTTTCAAGACCAAATTTTTAGGCAAAAAATTGGGGATCAACCTATAAATGGGTAGTTTTGTTATTTGAAATCTGTGCATGATGGGAAGGGCTATGAGCAACTTCTAGCTTCAGACATGAAAAATATTTACCAGTTTCTGCCAGAAAATGATGGAAATGTGAAATATATACCAATTAGTAATGAAAAGCTGTGCAGTGCCATTCAGAAGATGAAGCTCATCAACTTACAGTAGGCTAGCTTACCTTACAATGTGCTTTCAGTAGTCTATGTTGAAGTTACAATGTGCTTTCAGTAGTCTATGCTGAAGTTACAATGTGCTTTCAGTAGTCTATGTTGAAGTTACAATGTGCTTTAAGTAATCTATGTTGAAGTTCTTAGCTCTGGCTCACTTATCATTATACATCATAGTACCCATAGATCTACAAAAAATACTGCGAATAAAAACCTTTTCAATATTTCACACAATATAATAATACACCTCAATCTCATAATATTTACAATGATACACAATGCACCACCAGCTATTGTGTGTTGGCATAGTTGCCAGGGCAGATCTCTAGTATCATCATTGCAAGCCCAAAGTACTCAAATGCATGATAAGTTATGATATGGTAACAAAGGATGATGTAAAACATAGAGTATTGATATTCGAAAGTTGATTAAATTTGAAACAAAAGAAAACTACCATACCATATTTCTGAATGTTTTCATCAAAATCCCTCAAAATAATTTTCCTTGTCATCATTCTTCAGCACCAAACAGCTCCTCCCAGTCCTCTCCTTGAATAGCATCATGAAGTGGATCAATACCATCATCAGCCATAGGATCATTAATATCTTCATCCTCAATCATGCTGTCATTAGCCTCATAATCCCACAAGTCATCTCCTGTTCCATCAAGAACGTTTGAAATTCCACGTTTCATAAAAGATTTCACCACAATATCTGGTCTGATTGTATCCCAGGCCTCTACAATCCATTCACATAATATTAGCGATGGAGCTTGGATGTTGCCTCACTTTATGTATGTCTTATCTCCCTCCATCATCCAGTCGTTCCACTTCACTCTCATCATATCTTTGAATGTTTTGTTTATGGAATCATCCAGTGGTTAGACATGGCTTGTTAATCCACCATGAATCACAGATATATTGGTGTTTTCCTTCCTAACCCCAGCAGTAACAATGGTAAGAAGATGTGACCAAATCATATTTATAAGAGGGAAAAAGGGGGCAATTGCCCCAGGCCACCCTGCCAAAGGGGCCCCCTTCTATACAAAAATATAATAATCAAAAATTAGTTTACTGAGCCAGGATCCCAACTGAACTTTGGCCAACTCTTCCATCAAAGCACGATGTTCCTAAGATGCAGTTAAGGTCCAGCACCATGTCTACAGACAAAAAAAGAAGAAAAGATTTACCAAAACAGTGGAAACAGATGCCAAGCATAAAGAGAAAGATCTATAGTAGCTACTGTAGTGTTTCTATGTATGTATGTACCTTTTTATATATGTATAACCTGTCAGTTCTAATCATATAAAATAAACTGACCTTGATATGTAATTTTGGTGATTTGCCGTGTATTTTAATTCCTATATATGAGGGTCCCACCAAACCTGAAGTGCCTTGGCTCCCAAAAGGTCTAAATCCAGCCCTGCCCCTGGTCAAAAGTTCCAGACTCTTTACTGCCGTATTTGTATGCTGCCTTCATCCATCCATCCTTTCTCATGTACATGGATGATTTTAGTCCCAAGGATGGCATCTGACCCACCAAATTCAAATGCTCTTTAACCCTCCACAATCACATCAATATCATTAACCCTCCACAGTTACATCATTATCATTAATATATCTGAGAAACAGAACAGGTCCTAAAGCAAAACTTATGGCACAATTTTTGTTACAGCAAACCATTCTGAGATTTGACCATTAATTGCAACTATCTGATTACAGCCAGTCAACCAATTTCTTAACCACAGTAGTACAACCTTATCTATAGTACTGGATTTGATTTTGTAATTAACCTTTGGTGTGTCACTTCATCCAATGCTTATATCATATATGTTCATTATATCAATAAAGGAATCGAGCAGATCTGTAAGATAAGTCATTTCATTGAAGACTAATCTGAGAACCCCATATAAAGTGCTGGTTTTCTAAATGCTGACTTTAAAAATGCCTTAAAAAAAATACTAAAAGAAAAATATTTGTACTTTTTTAATATCCTGGCCAATACATTGCCATTAATGATATGACAAACTTGATCGGTAACTTCATAAATACTAGAAATTCTAAACTATTTTATGGAAAAGACATAAATAACTAGGATTTCTAAACTCTTCTATCTTATGAAAAAGACAAAAATAGTGTTTCAGTGTTTGAGATTTTTTTTTTAACTATTCACTTTAACATAAGCAAGGTTATTTTGATATTCATTTAACAAAGAAACTAGTCCACCATCACCTCTCCTAACCATCCTAACAAAAGCAGCAACAACCAACTCTTTAATTCTGTGATGTAGACTTGGGGGATTTAATTCCATTCTCATAATCTCTATGCAATTAGTTCTTGCACATCCTCAATGCTCCATTTTGTACTATTTCCAAATGGCCCAAGTCTCTCTGTGAAAATGATATGAGCACAGGTGCAGCGTAATCAATGACTGATCTAACTTTACTAATGTTCAATAACTGTTATGAGCCTGTAATCTTTATCGCCTTTAGGAACTGGGTGAATAACGCTAATCTTTCGAGTGGGTAATTTTCTCTTCTCAAAAGACATGGTAAAAATATCTAATACAGGACTCTTTTCCATTGCAACAACATAATATACCACAGGTCAACCTATCCTCCCCTGGAGCAATTCACATGAGAAAGACAGACAACAGGAGGCCTGATTGGCCCATGACTTTGCTGTCTGGAAAAAAAAAAAGGGTTTAACTTGACACAAAAATGTAATTCCGCTCAGCAGTTTTTTTATGCTATCACCAACTCCATGCTGCTGCTCATTAGCTTTCTAGTGTCCCTGTTACTGCAATCTTTTATACAGTTTATTCTGGTGTTTTCCTCAAAGTATACCCGAATTTATAAAACATTTGTCCAAACAATTCTAGGTATTTATAATCTTAGCATTCACTACATCTGATGGGAATTTATACCTGTGCTCAAGACACCTATAGGAAAAGAAGCTTTTTCCATGTTCGTACTACATCTTTTACTTTTAAGTTTTATTCCATTTGTCCTGGTAACTGTATCTTGTATTTTGAAAAGATGTTTGTGATATACTTTATCAAACTTGTTCAGAATTTTGAACACTTGGATTAAGTCGCCGTGAAGTCTACATTTTTTAAGCAAGAGATCCAATCATTGTAGCCTTTCTTCGTATGCCAAATTTCTTAAGGACGGGATAAATTTTGTTGCACGTCTTTGTACTTGCTCTAATTTTTCCTAGTTTTTTATTAGTGTGGGGACCAAAATTGGACTGCAAATGTTGTCTTACCACCACTGTACAAACAGCAATTTGAGTCATGGTTATCCTGTTTCGAGTATCATAAGGATTTTTACTCCATCAACTCTGTGCTTTTCTTAGCAACGTATTCCAATCCTTAACTAACTTATCAGTGGTATAAGTAGGCTTATGCCTCCCGCCTTGATTGGCTGGCTGATCTTCAGTCTTATCTAAAATAGCATTAATTACTTTCAGCAAGTCCTCATAGAAATGATTCTCACCTCTGATATAATATCCTTAGTCTTTATACCACTCACTAACTCTGCTTACCATATAGCTATGCTCGTCATTCTTTAATTCATACCTTGTCTTACCAGTAGAAACACACAACTATACCTAAAGTTACCTTTATGGCAAAGTGATCAGTGAGCAGTTCACACAATACATCTGCATCTGTGTTTAAAAGTTCACTTTCCATAGATTTGAGACTCTGATAGCCTAGTGTTTACACTAACCTTAAGGTGCTGCATGTAAACCAGCACTAAATTCAACAAGGAACCTACCTCACTTAAAACACATGTGTGTGCTTACTACAGTTCTGCTACTCCAAAACCTTATTATCCTTAACATTCATACTATTAAATCCCTGAGCAGCACTAGGAACGGCAAATTAATGTGTGCAAATACACAATTTGCTATTGTATATCAACAGTGAGATTCTTAAATTCACCAATCTAATTCCTCGAGAAAGTATCAGCTTTAAGTTCTGTCTGGGTTCCATTATAGAAATCTTTACCTGAGGGTGAAAGTACTCAAGAGCCTAGTGTTCCCCACCACACGTTTTCTTTCACATCACCTACAACTGTGGTTTAGGTTCAGATTTCTCTTTGAGTTTAACTTTACGTCTTTCAACCCAAACAAATATGGTATCTAATGGAATTTCTTCATTATCTAAATATGTGGGAACATCAAATATATTCTTAGTGCGTTTCTCCCTTCCATCTAGTCCCTCCAGTACAACTCCCAAAACTACTAGTTGTTACAAATCTAACAGCATCATTACTCTTGACAGGCACATAAGGTCTATTATAATTCCCATTCCTTGAACAAAACCTCAAACTCCCTGTGGTAGTTAGAGTAATACTGTAGCTACTGGTACATATGCAAATCTATTGTAGTGGGGAAATAACAGCCAAAGGTCATTGTGTGTCTCTGGCTCTCAGCCTCCATAGTCTGTTCCCCCTCCACTTCCTCGCCATTAGTGTCACTCAGGACAGATGGATATACAACCCTCTACTTTTGGTGAACAGCATTGTTCCCTCTCCTCTTAACTAGCGTTAAGATTCACCCTAGGTTTTCATCACCTGGTTATACCCCATCTCGAAGCATCCTTTGCCCACCCTCGTGGTCAATTCCCATTTCCATTCCTCCTCCCGCCTTTGGGGGGATCAGTAAGTTACAGGAATATATTTTTTTTTTTTTTTTTTTTTTTTTTTATACTTTGTCGCTGTCTCCCGCGTTTGCGAGGTAGCGCAAGGAAACAGACGAAAGAAATGGCCCAACCCCCCCCCCCCATACACATGTACATACACACGTCCACACACGCAAATATACATACCTACACAGCTTTCCATGGTTTACCCCAGACGCTTCACATGCCTTGCTTCAATCCACTGACAGCACGTCAACCCCTGTATACCACATGACACCAATTCACTCTATTTCTTGCCCTCCTTTCACCCTCCTGCATGTTCAGGCCCCGATCACACAAAATCTTTTTCACTCCATCTTTCCACCTCCAATTTGGTCTCCCTCTTCTCCTCGTTCCCTCCACCTCCGACACATATATCCTCTTGGTCAATCTCTCCTCACTCATTCTCTCCATGTGCCCAAACCATTTCAAAACACCCTCTTCTGCTCTCTCAACCACGCTCTTTTTATTTCCACACATCTCTCTTACCCTTACGTTACTTACTCGATCAAACCACCTCACACCACACATTGTCCTCAAACATCTCATTTCCAGCACATCCATCCTCCTGCGCACATCTCTATCCATAGCCCACGCCTCGCAACCATACAACATTGTTGGAACCACTATTCCCTCAAACATACCCATTTTTGCTTTCCGAGATAATGTTCTCGACTTCCACACATTTTTCAAGGCTCCCAAAATTTTCGCCCCCTCCCCCACCCTATGATCCACTTCCGCTTCCATGGTTCCATCCGCTGACAGATCCACTCCCAGATATCTAAAACACTTCACTTCCTCCAGTTTTTCTCCATTCAAACTCACCTCCCAATTGACTTGACCCTCACCCCTACTGTACCTAATAACCTTGCTCTTATTCACATTTACTCTCAACTTTCTTCTTCCACACACTTTACCAAACTCAGTCACCAGCTTCTGCAGTTTCTCACATGAATCAGCCACCAGCGCTGTATCATCAGCGAACAACAACTGACTCACTTCCCAAGCTCTCTCATCCCCAACAGACTTCATACTTGCCCCTCTTTCCAGGACTCTTGCATTTACCTCCCTTACAACCCCATCCATAAACAAATTAAACAACCATGGAGACATCACACACCCCTGCCGCAATCCTACATTCACTGAGAACCAATCACTTTCCTCTCTTCCTACACGTACACATGCCTTACATCCTCGATAAAAACTTTTCACTGCTTCTAACAACTTGCCTCCCACACCATATATTCTTAATACCTTCCACAGAGCATCTCTATCAACTCTATCATATGCCTTCTCCAGATCCATAAATGCTACATACAAATCCATTTGCTTTTCTAAGTATTTCTCACATACATTCTTCAAAGCAAACACCTGATCCACACATCCTCTACCACTTCTGAAACCACACTGCTCTTCCCCAATCTGATGCTCTGTACATGCCTTCACCCTCTCAATCAATACCCTCCCATATAATTTACCAGGAATACTCAACAAACTTATACCTCTGTAATTTGAGCACTCACTCTTATCCCCTTTGCCTTTGTACAATGGCACTATGCACGCATTCCGCCAATCCTCAGGCACCTCACCATGAGTCATACATACATTAAATAACCTTACCAACCAGTCAACAATACAGTCACCCCCTTTCTTAATAAATTCCACTGCAATACCATCCAAACCTGCTGCCTTGCCGGCTTTCATCTTCCGCAAAGCTTTTACTACCTCTTCTCTGTTTACCAAATCATTTTCCCTAACCCTCTCACTTTGCACACCACCTCGACCAAAACACCCTATATCTGCCACTCTGTCATCAGACACATTCAACAAACCTTCAAAATACTCATTCCATCTCCTTCTCACATCACCGCTACTTGTTTTCACCTCCCCATTTACGCCCTTCACTGAAGTTCCCATTTGCTCCCTTGTCTTACGCACCCTATTTACCTCCTTCCAGAACATCTTTTTATTCTCCCTAAAATTTACTGATAGTCTCTCACCCCAACTCTCATTTGCCCTTTTTTTCACCTCTTGCACCTTTCTCTTGACCTCCTGTCTCTTTCTTTTATACTTCTCCCACTCAATTGCATTTTTTCCCTGCAAACATCGTCCAAATGCCTCTCTCTTCTCTTTCACTAATACTCTTACTTCTTCATCCCACCACTCACTACCCTTTCTAAACAACCCACCTCCCACTCTTCTCATGCCACAAGCATCTTTTGCGCAATCCATCACTGATTCCCTAAATACATCCCATTCCTCCCCCACTCCCCTTACTTCCATTGTTCTCACCTTTTTCCATTCTGTACACAGTCTCTCCTGGTACTTCCCCACACAGGTCTCCTTCCCAAGCTCACTTACTCTCACCACCTTCTTCACCCCAACATTCACTCCTCTTTTCTGAAAACCCATACTAATCTTCACCTTAGCCTCCACAAGATAATGATCAGACATCCCTCCAGTTGCACCTCTCAGCACATTAACATCCAAAAGTCTCTCTTTCGCACGCCTGTCAATTAACACGTAATCCAATAACGCTCTCTGGCCATCTCTCCTACTTACATAAGTATACTTATGTATATCTCGCTTTTTAAACCAGGTATTCCCAATCATCAGTCCTTTTTCAGCACATAAATCTACAAGCTCTTCACCATTTCCATTTACAACACTGAACACCCCATGCATACCAATTATTCCCTCAACTGCCACATTACTCTTAATTAACTCTGCTTGTACACCAACAGCAGATATTGTATGGTATGCGCAGCATTATTTCTTGTGGATGTAGTAAATTCTCTTTTGGCATTGCGTATGTGATGTGATATGTTTCCAAGTCATTTTACGGTAATTATATAAGTTAGCCATCTACCCTAGCTTAGACCTGCCTGAAAAAAGAATTATAGACTATAATATGTAGTATTTAACTACTTAACTACAGTAACTGCTAGTTGGGCCAAGGCTATACAGCAACACTCATGTTTTTTCCTAATTTCTCAGATGTGTGTACATGTGTTTGCCAAACATGTCGGCCATAACATGAGGGGAAATTGCAGGTTTTGATTTTGAATATAACACGTTTCCTCTCTGCCATGGGATCAATTTACCAGCGCCAGGCATTAAGCTGGAATGAAAGAAATTACTAATAATATTATGTAGATGAACACATGTACCAATACGAGAGTCTGGAGGAAATTAATTTGAATGATACAGATAAAGGAAAGGACATTAGTCCATTAATGTTTTTCTCGTAAAATCGTGAAAAAAAGAAATTAATTTGAATGATACTGATGAAGGAAAGGATGTACACATGTGTACATTGAGATGTATGGGTATGTATATTTGCGTGTGGGGACGTGTATGTATATACATGTGTATGTGGGTGGGTTGGGCCATTTCTTTCGTCTGTTTCCTTGCGCTACCTCGCTAACGCGGGAGACAGCGACAAAGCAAAAGAGTGAGTGCTCAAATTACAGAGGTATAAGTTTGTTGAGTATTCCTGGTAAATTATATGGAAGGATATTGATTGAGAGGGTGAAGGCATGTACAGAGCATCAGATTGGGGAAGAGCAGTGTGGTTTCAGAAGTGGTAGAGGATGTGTGGATCAGGTGTTTGCTTTGAAGAATGTATGTGAGAAATACTTAGAAAAGCAAATGGATTTGTAAGTAGCATTTATGGATCTGGAGAAGGCATATGATAGAGTTGATAGAGATGCTCTGTGGAAGGTATTAAGAATATATGGTGTGGGAGGCAAGTTGTTGGAAGCAGTGAAAAGTTTTTATCGAGGATGTAAGGCATGTGTACGTGTAGGAAGAGAGGAAAGTGATTGGTTCTCAGTGAATGTAGGTTTGAGGCAGGGGTGTGTGATGTCTCCATGGTTGTTTAATTTGTTTATGGATGGGGTTGTTAGGGAGGTGAATGCAAGAGTTTTGGAAAGAGGGGCAAGTATGAAGTCTGTTGGGGATGAGAGAGCTTGGGAAGTGAGTCAGTTGTTGTTCGCTGATGATACAGCGCTGGTGGCTGATTCATGTGAGAAACTGCAGAAGCTGGTGACTGAGTTTGGTAAAGTGTGTGAAAGAAGAAAGTTAAGAGTAAATGTGAATAAGAGCAAGGTTATTAGGTACAGTAGGGTTGAGGGTCAAGTCAATTGGGAGGTAAGTTTGAATGGAGAAAAACTGGAGGAAGTAAAGTGTTTTAGATATCTGGGAGTGGATCTGGCAGCGGATGGAACCATGGAAGCGGAAGTGGATCATAGGGTGGGGGAGGGGGCGAAAATCCTGGGAGCCTTGAAGAATGTGTGGAAGTCGAGAACATTATCTCGGAAAGCAAAAATGGGTATGTTTGAAAGAATAGTGGTTCCAACAATGTTGTATGGTTGCGAGGCGTGGGCTGTGGATAGAGTTGTGCGCAGGAGGGTGGATGTGCTGGAAATGAGATGTTTGAAGACAATGTGTGGTGTTAGGTGGTTTGATCGAGTAAGTAACGTAAGGGTAAGAGAGATGTGTGGAAATAAAAAAGAGTGTAGTTGAGAGAGCAGAAGAGGGTGTTTTGAAATGGTTTGGGCACATGGAGAGAATGAGTGAGGAAAGATTGACCAAGAGGATATATGTATCGGAGGTGGAGGGAACGAGGAGAAGTGGGAGACCAAATTGGAGGTGGAAAGATGGAGTGAAAAAGATTTTGTGTGATTGGGGCTTGAACATGCAGGAGGGTGAAAGGAGGGTAAGGAATAGAGTGAATTGGATCGATGTGGTATACCGGGGTTGACGTGCTGTCAGAGGATTGAATCAGGGCATGTGAAGCGTCTGGGGTAAACCATGGAAAGCTGTGTAGGTATGTATATTTGCGTGTACCTCTGGTGTTATCAATACCTAGACTTAACACTCTATTGACTTAGCGTTGATATAAGAGAGACGCTAAGGCCTTCTGGGTTAAACAAATGATCAAGTTGCTCTCATCGGCTAACTCTTCTCTCTTTACGTTGAATTGTCTTCTCTGTCTACCAGGATGGCTGAGCTCCCTCACTGGTGCCATTCAATCGTGAGGGTGGTTTGATCGAGTAAGTAATGTAAGGGTAAGAGAGATGTGTGGTAATAAAAAGAGCGTGGTTGAGAGAGCAGAAGAAGAGATTGTGTTGAAATGGTTTGGTCACATGGAGAGAATGAGTGAGGAAAGATTGACCAAGAGGATATATGTGTCGGAGGTGGAGGGAACGAGAAATGGGAGACCAAATTGGAGGTGGAAAGATGGAGTTAAAAAGATTTTGAGTGATCGGGGCGTGAACATGCAGGAGGGTGAAAGACGTGCAAGGAATAGAGTGAACTGGAACGATGTGGTATACCGGGGTCGACGTGCTGTCAATGGATTGAACCAGGACATGCGAAGCGTCTGGGGTAAACCATGGAAAGCTCTGTGAGGCCTGTATGTGGAAAGGGAGCTGTGGTTTCGTTGCATTATTACATGACAGCTAGAGACTGAGTGTGAACGAATTGGGCCTTTGTTGTCTTTTCCTAGCGCTACCTCGCACACATGAGGGGGGAGGGTGTTGTAATTTCATGTGTGTCGAGGTGGCGATGGAAATGAATAAAGGCAGACAGTATGAATTATGTACGTGTGTATATATGTATATGTCTGTGTGTGTATATATATATGTATACGTTAAGATGTATAGGTATGTATATTTGCGTGTGTGGACGTATATGTATATACATGTGTATATGGGTGGGTTGGGCCATTCTTTCGTCTGTTTCCTTGCGCTACCTCGCTAACGCGGGAGACAGCGACAAAGCAAAATAAATAAATAGATAATATATATATATATATATATATATATATATATATATATATATATATATATATATATATATATATATATATATTGAGGTCATCAATTTCCTTACAGACATCTTGCTCGCAACTCACCAGCGCTGCCAATATGTTTTCTACAAGAGAATAACAAAGCGATTATTTATCCTTGTTGTACCGTGGACACTGAGGGTAAACTTGCCCACACGTCAACGCTACACCTTCACAAATACGAACTATATATATATATATATATATATATATATATATATATATATATATATATATATATATATATATATATATATATATATATATATATATATATATCTTTTTTCTTTCAAACTATTCGCCATTTCCCGCATTAGCGAGGTAGCGTTAAGAACAGAGGACTGGGCCTTTGAGGGAATACCCTCACCTGGCCCAATTCTCTGTCCCTTCTTTTGGAAAATCAAAAAAAAAAAAAAAACGAGAGGGGAGGATTTCCAGCCCCCCCCGCTCCCTCCCCTTTTAGTCGCCTTCTACGACACGCAGGGAATACTTACTCTCTACCCACAACCTACCTTCCCCCACAGCCATGTCCTCCACACACCCCCACACCTTACCCACCACCCACACACTTGACCCCCCCTCAAGACCTCCAGTGCTCGGCTGTCAGGAGCTGTGATCTCTTCCTGAGCAATTAATCATATTATAATAATTAGAGCATCAGGGCTTAATGCAATTTGCTCATGGCCAATCCACAAGGGGTCCGACCAAGTGAATTATCTCCGGAGTCCCATCATATTATCCCACCACTATCTCATTATGTCCCAGACAGTCCTCAGAGAAGGTCCCTTTGGACACAAAATAAATCCCTTGTGATGTTTACTCATACCATCGAAATACTGTCCAGGTAATTTCCCTTTTTTTTCTTTTTCTTTCTACGTTTTCTACGGACTGTCGTATTTACGTTTTCGTTTAAGAATTCCCCCCTTTTCATCATATTTCTTTTTTTCATTCTTTTTATGGTGTTCCTTTGAATATATTCTGACTTATTTCTTTCAGTATTTCATTATTCTCGCTGACATTCATCTGTATATTATTTTGACTCTAATTTGAATATCTCTTAAATATTTTCATAAGCACTTCACATATACTAACTGTAACAGAAATCTAACGCCTTTTGTTTTGTCTATTCTGTTAATATAATTTCTATGATATATGTAGATCGTAGCATTACTAAATAAGTAAAATATACATTCATTCTGCTAATATATATATCTAGTTTTAGTTAGACTCTCAGGGATAAAAATAGGCGAAATTTGCATTCATTCTCTTTGTATATATCTAGTTTTATTCAGATTTTCATAGAAAACGGTAGGCTGGTTGTTTGAGCTTTAGCTTCTGACGAACTGGCCGGGTCTTATTGAGACCATCAACATCAAGTTATAACTTCAAATCGAAAAGACTTGACCATTTTCCTATAACACAAACCAGAGACCCCCATCCATAGCCAAGCCAGACAGACCATCCTGTGGTTTTTACCTGACCACCTAATATGCCCTAGTTCATTATCCCACGGACAGCAACCACGTCATCCCCCGTATACCACATTTCTCTAATGATTCTATCCCACGCACGCCACTCACCCTCCTGAATGTTCAGCCCCCCCCCCCAACCAACCACCCCAACCCAAGCAACACCGACCCTCGTTCACTTCATCTTTCCAGCTCCCTCCGTCTCTTCCTCCCACTTGATTCCTCCACATCTGACACGTTCATTTCATGGCCATTCCCTCTTCGCTCATCCTCCCCATATTCTCAGCACACAAGTGGTCATCTTTCTCAATCATCTTCCTCTTTAGTACCAGGATCTCTCTCTCTCTCTCTCTCTCTCTCTCTCTCTCTCTCTCTCTCTCTCTCTCTCTCTCTCTCTCTCTCTCTCTCTCTCTCTCTCTCTCTCTCTCACACAGAGGTTACGTACGCGATCAACCCTCCACACGCCACGTATTGTGTCCTTAGCAATTTCATTTCCACCACATTCTCCCTCAATCGTACTTTTTTTTTTCCATTCGAAGCCCACGACTTCCAACCACCAAGAACCGTCCAGTCTACCAATGCCATAAGGAATGGCACCGCTCACAGGTCTCCATTCTTTCTCGCTTCCTCCTGTTTCGTAATACCTTCTGTACTTCATCATGGTTCTGTGGGACGATTACAGTGATACAGCAGCAGGACATGTGCCGAATACAGCCATGAGAGTAGCAGTCTCTGTAACCTTGAATTAGTGGGACAACCTTCAAGGATCTCTCTCGCTCTGAAGGGGTACATCATTTCTCCTGCCCCTGATCGGAGCGCAGCCTCTAGATTGGACAACCCTTCTCTCTCCTATAAAAAAGGGGGTCCTAGGGCTATATATAAAGATAGTCACAGCACGATTATAGTATTTCTACATATATCTGTTTTCCTCAATATATATCCTGTAAGGCGTTCGGATACTATATGGTGTTTGGATCCTTTAAAGTGTTCGGATCCTTTGAGGTGTTCGGATCCTGTAAAGTGTTCGGATCCTTTGAGATGTCCGGATCCTATAAGGCGTTCAAATCCTATAAGGTGTTCGGATTCTATATGGCGTTCAGAACCTATAAGGTGTTCAGATCCTGTAAGGCGTTCAGATCCTATAAGGTGCTCAGGTGCTATAAGATGCTTAAATCCTATAAGGCGTTCGGATCCTATAACGTGTTCAGATCCTATAAGGCGTTCAAATCCTTTAAGGTGTTCAGATCCTATAAGGCGTTCAAATCCTATAAGGTGGTCAGGTGCTATAAGGTGCTTCAATCCTATAAGGCGTTCAAACCCTATACGGTGTTCAGATCCTATAAGGTGTTCAGATCCTATACGGTGTTCAAATCCTATAAGGTACTCAGATCCTACGAGGCATTCAAATCCTATAAGGCGTTCGAATCCTATACGGTAAATCCTATAAGGGATTCGGATCCTATAAGGCGATTGAATCCTATTCCTGGCTCTTGAGGCATCTGCTTGGACCCTTCCTTCCCCCTCAGTGACTACAGAGGGATTCCAACCCCCCGCCCCCCCCCAGCGGGCCAAGCCTCCATGAATTGATATCAAAATAGATTCCTGTGAAATTTTTGTGCGTAAGATTTTCTCCTCCACAGGAGCTTACTTCGCTTCGGCCGGACCCATGTGACCCAGCCACCCCACAGCAGACCCAGGCGGGCCAGAACCCACGTCTAGCCAAGCACCCAGCAGACCCAGGCGGGCTAGAACCCACGCCTAGCCAAGCCCCCAGCAGACCCAGGCGGGCCAGAACCCACGCCTAGCTAAGTCCCCTGCAGACCCAGGCGGGCCAGACCCACGCCCAGCCAGCCCCCAGCAGACCCAGGCGAGCCAGACCCACGCCCAGCCAGCTCCCAGCAGACCCACACGGCCCGCACCCAGCAGACCCAGACTGGCCCGGACCCAGCAGACCCAGGCGGGCCCGAACCCAGCAGACCCAGGCGGCCCACACCTAAGAGACCCAAGCGGACCCACACCCAGCCAGCCAGGAGACCCAGGCGGCCCCGCACCCCGGAGACCCAGACGAACCCACACCCAGCAGACCCAGACGAACTCACACCCAGCAGACCCAGACGAACCCACACCCAGCAGACCCAGACGGACCCACACCTAGCAGACCCAGACGAACCCACACCCAGCAGACCCAGACGAACCCACACCCAGCAGACCCAGGCTGGCCCGGACCCAGCTGGTGGGCTAGAGATAAAACTATGATAAACTTCCTTGATGTGTTGACTGCAAGGATGGGCGGCAGGACGTGAAGAATTTGAGGTGGGAATTTATTGGAGAACTCTTGGAGGTGTTGGAGGTGCAATGACCAAACGAGAGGGTTTTAAGAAAATAGAGGAATACTTGGAGGGTAGTTCATATATATATATATATATATATATATATATATATATATATTTTTTTTTTTTTTCTTTCTTTTTTTTTTGCTTTGTAGCTGTCTCCCGCGTTTGCGAGGTAGCGCAAGGAAACAAACGAAAGAAATGGCCCAACCCACCCCCATACACATGTATATACATACGTCCCCACACGCAAATATACATACCTACACAGCTTTCCATGATTTACCCCAGACGCTTCACATGCCCTGATTCAACCCACTGACAGCACGTCAACCCCGGTATACCACATCGCTCCAATTCACTCTATTCCTTGCCCTCCTTTCACCCTCCTGCATGTTCAGGCCCCGATCACACAAAATCTTTTTCACTCCATCTTTCCACCTCCAATTTGGTCTCCCACTTCTCCTCGTTCCCTCCACCTCCGACACATATATCCTCTTGGTCAATCTTTCCTCACTCATTCTCTCCATGTGCCCAAACCATTTCAAAACACCCTCTTCTGCTCTCTCAACCACGCTCTTTTTATTTCCACACATCTCTCTTACCCTTACGTTACTTACTCGATCAAACCTCCTCACACCACACATTGTCCTCAAACATCTCATTTCCAGCACATCCACCCTCCTGCGCACAACTCTATCCATAGCCCACGCCTCGCAACCATACAACATTGTTGGAACCACTATTCCTTCAAACATACCCATTTTTGCTTTCCGAGATAATGTTCTCGACTTCCACACATTCTTCAAGGCTCCTAGAATTTTCGCCCCCTCCCCCACCCTATGATCCACTTTGAATAATGTATGTGAGAAATACTTAGAAAAGCAAATGGACTTGTATGTAGCATTTATGGATCTGGAGAAGGCATATGATAGAGTTGATAGAGATGCTCTGTGGAAGGTATTAAGAATATATGGTGTGGGAGGCAAGTTGTTAGAAGCAGTGAAAAGTTTTTATCGAGGATGTAAGGCATGTGTACGTGTAGGAAGAGAGGAAAGTGATTGGTTCTCAGTGAATGTAGGTTTGCGGCAGGGGTGTGTGATGTCTCCATGGTTGTTTAATTTGTTTATGGATGGGGTTGTTAGGGAGGTGAATGCAAGAGTTTTGGAAAGAGGGGCAAGTATGAAGTCTGTTGGGGATGAGAGAGCTTGGGAAGTGAGTCAGTTGTTGTTCGCTGATGATACAGCGCTGGTGGCTGATTCATGTGAGAAACTGCAGAAGCTGGTGACTGAGTTTGGTAAAGTGTGTGAAAGAAGAAAGTTAAGAGTAAATGTGAATAAGAGCAAGGTTATTAGGTACAGTAGGGTTGAGGGTCAAGTCAATTGGGAGGTAAGTTTGAATGGAGAAAAACTGGAGGAAGTAAAGTGTTTTAGATATCTGGAAGTGGATCTGGCAGCGGATGGAACCATGGAAGCGGAAGTGGATCATAAGGTGGGGGAGGGGGCGAAAATTCTGGGAGCCTTGAAGAATATATATATATATATATATATATATATATATATATATATATATATATATATATATATATATACATACATATAAGTTTATGAACGCTCGTTGTATGTCTTGGACAATCGCATGTTTACCAAATGGCGTCCTTAGCTTCGTCTCTTCGATGTATATCAACTGACTGTTATATTTCTCTCTTGTGTCTCCCCTGATGATGTGATTATTACACGAAAGTGCACTTGGGAACTTATCGTGTTTCATTTTCCCCCGTGGACTCATAGGAGAATATATATATATATATATATATATATATATATATATATATATATATATATATATATATATATATATATATATATATACTCCCTTCGATAATCATGCCCGAAAAGAGCACTTGGACCTTAGCGGAACAATGCGTGCCATTTCTTTGCAAACTTCCTCACCTCGTCTAGCGAGAAGCGCTATCAAAAACAGCCACCTGGATCCTTCCTTCGCTCCAGATCACGCAAGGAGGAGGAGAAGGAGGAGGAGGAGGAGGAGGAGGAGGAGGAGGAGGAAGAAGAAGAAGAAGAAGAAGAAGAGGAAGAAGAAGAAGAAGAAGAAGAAGAAGAAGAAGAAGAAGAAGAAGAAGAAGAAGAAGAAGAAGAAGAAGAAGAAGAAGAAGAAGAGGAGGAGGAGGAGGAAGAAGAAGAAGAAGAGGAGGAGGAGGAGGAGGAGGAGGAGGAGGAGGAGGAGGAGGTCGGACTTACAACACGCCTCTTCCCCGGCGCCTGGAGAATGATGAGAGAGAGAGAGAGAGAGAGAGAGAGAGAGAGAGAGAGAGAGAGAGAGAGAGAGAGAGAGAGAGAGAGAGAGAGAGAGAGATGGTCTCCGATGTTGCGTGAGACCCACCAGGGTCTGTGTGGTGTGGTGTGGTGTGGTGTGGTGTGGTGTGGCGTGGCGTGGCGTGGTGGGTGTGGTGTGGTGGTGGAGTGGCAGGTGGAGGAGGGCCCCCCCCCGCCCCGGGGGTCTGCTCATGAGACGTGTACAGCTAGGACCCACACAGGTTCCTCCTTCGTCAGGCACCTGACGGTGGGTTGGAGCTGACCTCACACCAGCCCTTGCCAAGGGTCGAGGTCAGAGGGTAAGGCTGTCGTACTCAAGGGTCGTATACCGTCGTGCTCAAGGGTCATACACCGACGTGCTCAAGGGTCGTATATACCGTCGTGCTCAAGGGTCGTGTACCGTCGTGCTCAAGGGTCGTATACCGTCGTGTTCAAGGGTCGTGTACCGTCGTGCTCAAGGGTCATACACCGTCGTGCTCAAGGGTCGTATACCGTCGTGCTCAAGGGTCGTGTACCGTCGTGCTCAAGGGTCGTATACCGTCGTGTTTAAGGGTCGTGTACCGTCGTGCTCAAGGGTCGTATACCGTCGTGCTCAAGGGTCGTATACCGTCGTGCTCAAGGGTCGTGTACCGTCGTGCTCAAGGGTCATACACCGTCGTGTTCAAGGGTCGTGTACCGTCGTGTTCAAGGGTCGTATACCATCGTGCTCAAGGGTCGTATACCGTCGTGCTCAAGGGTCGTGTACCGTCCTGCTCAAGGGTCATACACCGTCGTGTTCAAGGGTCGTATACCGTCGTGTTCAAGGGTCGTATACCGTCGTGTTCAAGGCTCGTACACCGTCGCGCTCAAGGGTCATACACCGACGTGCTCAAGGGTCGTATATACCGTCGTGCTCAAGGGTCGTACACCGTCGTGCTCAAGGGTTCGTATACCGTCGTGCTCAAGGGTCGTATATACCATCGTGCTCAAGGGTCGTATACCATCGCACTTAAGGTGACGATCGGGTATAATACAACACAGGGAAAGGCGGTATGGGGGTATATACACAACACAAGGAGGGTTGTAAGGTACAACATAACTCCGTGTTGAGTTGTGGTATATAACTTAAGAGTAACCAGGGACATTAGGCCAGTAACCCGGCCATGGGAGGTGGGGACGCAGGCTGGCGTCTGGCTCCTCCAGATAACCTGAGCTTCCCAGGGCAAAAACGTCTCCGCACTCCACAACTTTCATCCATTATATGAACGGCCATTCCACATGATCCACTTACCCTCCTGCTCCCTTATATATATATATATATATATATATATATATATATATATATATATATATATATATATATATATATATATATATATATATATTATCATTATTGTCATACTTCATCGCCGTTTCCCGCGTCAACGAGGTAGCGCCAGAAAACAGACGAAGAATGGCCACATTCGTTCACACTCACAGTCTCTAGCTGCCATGTGTAATATACATATATATATATACATGCGCATATACATATATATATATATATATACATATACATACCAAAATATACACACACACACACATATACATATGGGAGGTGAGTTTGAATGGAGAAAAACTGGAGGAAGTGAAGTGTTTTAGATATCTGGGAGTGGATCTGTCAGCGGATGGAACCATGGAAGCGGAAGTGGATCATAGGGTGGGGGAGGGGGCGAAAATTTTGGGAGCCTTGAAAAATGTGTGGAAGTCGAGAACATTATCTCGGAAAGCAAAAATGGGTATGTTTGAGGGAATAGTGGTTCCAACAATGTTGTATGGTTGCGAGGCGTGGGCTATGGATAGAGATGTGCGCAGGAGGATGGATGTGCTGGAAATGAGATGTTTGAGGACAATGTGTGGTGTGAGGTGGTTTGATCGAGTAAGTAACGTAAGGGTAAGAGAGATGTGTGGAAATAAAAAGAGCGTGGTTGAGAGAGCAGAAGAGGGTGTTTTGAAATGGTTTGGGCACATGGAGAGAATGAGTGAGGAGAGATTGACCAAGAGGATATATGTGTCGGAGGTGGAGGGAACGAGGAGAAGAGGGAGACCAAATTGGAGGTGGAAAGATGGAGTGAAAAAGATTTTGTGTGATCGGGGCCTGAACATGCAGGAGGGTGAAAGGAGGGCAAGGAATAGAGTGAATTGGAGTCATGTGGTATACAGGGGTTGACGTGCTGTCAGTGGATTGAATCAAGGCATGTGAAGCGTCTGGGGTAAACCATGGAAAGCTGTGTAGGTATGTATATTTGCGTGTGTGGACGTGTGTATGTACATGTGTATGGGGGGGGGGTTGGGCCATTTCTTTCGTCTGTTTCCTTGCGCTACCTCGCAAACGCGGGAGACAGCGACAAAGTATAAAAAAAAAAAAAAAAAAAAAAAAAAAAATATATATATATATATATATATATATATATATATATATATATATATATATATATATATATATATATATATATATATATATATATATACATACGCATACACAGATATATACATATACATTCACATGCACATATTCATACTTGCTTGCCTTCATCCATTCCTGGCGCTACCCCGTCCCAAAGAAAAACAGCATCGCTATCCCTTGCTTCAACGAGGTAGCGCCAGAAAAGCAGACAACAAAGGTCACATTCGTTCACACTCACAGTCTCTAGCTGCCATGTATAATGCACCGAAACCACAGCTCCCTTTCCACATCCAGCCCCCCACAGACCATTCCATGGTTTACCCTTGACGTTTCACACGAGAAATATCATTGAATCTTCTATTATTGAAATACATAAAGAATTGTAACATTAATATTAGTGAAGGTCTATACAAACTGGATAGCTCTGTCGAAGGCAAAATCTGTAAACATTTCCCTTTCCTATCCACATGATAAACTTTTCATGACAGACATGATGGCAGACCCGAACACCACCATCTGGTAACACTTGTTTACCAAATGGCGTCTTAGCTACGTCTCTTCCTTGTATATCAACTGATGTTCTACATCTATCTATCTATATATATATATATATACATATGGGAGAAAGAATACCGCCCACGTCTCTCCTGTGTGTCGTAAAAGAGGCGACTAAGAGGGGTGAGAGAGAGAGAGAGAGAGAGAGAGAGAGAGAGAGAGAGAGAGAGAGAGAGAGAGAGAGAGAGAGAGGCATGGAAATCCCCTCCCTCCTGTATCACCCACGTTCTACCACCGGGAATGGAGGAAGCAACTTGGCATTCTTCAGTTCAGTTTCAGGCCTGGAGGCCCGCCTACCTCAGTTGCTGTGTTGCTAACCTAACCTCAGCATGGGTCAGGAGAAGGTACAGAAAACGGGAACCCGTCACAAGACCAGGCTTGCTGGGGCGACCTCTGGAAACTACCCTTGAGAACCAACGGCCATTCCATGAGGCTGTTCTGGAACAATCTATACAAGCGGGAATCCTTCATGATAATGAAAGAAAACGAGGTGTGCGAAGGGGAAAGTCTCGGGTCTGTGAGAGACTCTGGATGCTCTCTGTGGGTTTTGGAAGAACAGCAAGGCTTGCTGTGGGAGAAGAGGAGGGTTCTTCCAGGCCACGTAGCCAGGCCTTGTTCCAGCACATCCTGGAAGGTCATAATGTAGCCAGGCCTTGTTCCAGCACATCCTGGAAGGTCATGATGAAGGCTTCTCTATCTTCACCCACTGGGTCTTCGTTTTCTGTGGGTTGTTAGTAACAAGGGTGACAGAGCCATGCCCTGGACCGGAGAGATAAGGTCCCTCCTGCCTCCCAGCGAGGGAGGGAAGGTTGGCTGGTGGGGAGGGAGGGAGGGAAGGTTGGCTGGTGGGGAGGGAGGGAGGGAAGGTTGGCTGGTGTTCTTGGTGGGGGAGGGAGGGAGGGAAGGTTGGCTGGTGTTCCTGGTGGGGGAGGGAGGGAGGGAAGGTTGGCTGGTGTTCCTGGTGGGGGAGGGAGGGAGGGAGGGAAGGTTGGCTGGTGTTACTGGTGGAGGGGGGAGGGAGGGAGGGAAGGTTGGCTGGTGTTCCTGGTGAGGGAGGGAGGGAGGGAGGGAAGGTTGGCTGGTGTTCTTGGTGGGGGAGGGAGGGAGGGAAGGTTGGCTGGTGTTCCTGGTGAGGGAGGGAGGGAGGGAGGGAAGGTTGGCTGGTGTTCTTGGTGGGGGAGGGAGGGAGGGAGGGAGGGAGGGAAGGTTGGCTGGTGTTTCTAGTGAGGGAGGGAGGGAGGGAAGGTTGGCTGGTGTTCCTGGTGGAGGGGGGAGGGAGGGAGGGAGGGAAGGTTGGCTGGTGTTCCTGGTGGGGGAGGGAGGGAGGGAGGGAAGGTTGGCTGGTGTTCCTGGTGGGGGAGGGAGGGAGGGAGGGAGGGAGGGAGGGAGGGAAGGTTGGCTGGTGTTCCTGGTGGAGGAGGGAGGGAGGGAGGGAAGGTTGGCTGGTGTTCCTGGTGGAGGGAGGGAGGGAGGGAGGGAAGGTTGGCTGGTGTTCCTGGTGGGGGAGGGAGGGAGGGAGGGAGGGAGGGAAGGTTGGCTGGTGTTCCTGGTGGGGGAGGGAGGGAGGGAGGGAGGGAAGGTTGGCTGGTGTTCCTGGTGAGGGAGGGAGGGAGGGAGGGAAGGTTGGCTGGTGTTCCTGGTGGAGGGAGGGAGGGAGGGAAGGTTGGCTGGTGTTCCTGGTGGAGGGAGGGAGGGAGGGAGGGAAGGTTGGCTGGTGTTCCTGGTGAGGGAGGGAGGGAGGGAGGGAAGGTTGGCTGGTGTTCCTGGTGAGGGAGGGAGGGAGGGAGGGAAGGTTGGCTGGTGTTCCTGGTGAGGGAGGGAGGGAGGGAAGGTTGGCTGGTATTCCTGGTGAGGGAGGGAGGGAGGGAGGGAAGGTTGGCTGGTGTTCCTGGTGAGGGAGGGAGGGAGGGAGGGAGGGAGGGAGGGAAGGTTGGCTGGTGTTCTTGGTGGGGGAGGGAGGGAGGGAAGGTTGGCTGGTGTTCCTGGTGGGGGAGGGAGGGAGGGAGGGAAGGTTGGCTGGTGTTCCTGGTGAGGGAGGGAGGGAAGAAAGTTGGTTAGTGTTGCTAGCGATGGAAGGAGGGAAGGAGGGAGGGAGGGAGGGTAGAGATGGTCCCCGCAGCTCCCTCCCGCCACCTGCTGACTCACGCTTGAAGGGGACCACCTGATTGGTGCTGGCTGGGGATTAGGAGGGAGGGAGGGAGGGAGGGAGGGAGGGAGGGCGCATGGCTAGTGGTGCTAGCCAGGTTGGGGGGGGGAAGGGGGTGCTGTCTATGGGAGGGGGAGGAGGGGGGGAGGGGGGTTGGTTGGTTGGAGGGGGGGCGGATTTGTGGAGGGAAGGGAGGGGAGGGAGGGGTGGGGAAAGGAGGGGTGGGGGAGGGGGGGGGGTCGTCCTCCTGCTTATGAGATCAAATTCCACCCCTTCGTTCATCAGTACGAACACTTGGATGGCTTTCGATAGTACGAAAAAAAAAAAGAGAAAAAAACTAACCTTTAATGAAAGAAGTCGATAATGAGTGCAATAAAGTGGCTCAAGATGATATTGAAACGAGAATATAGACATGTATCTTGTGGCACGTACGGTGCCGATATATCGGCAAAATAACTCCAGCCTAGAATATAGACTCCTATAAATGTTTAATCTCATTATGTGTCGAGACAAGACGATATATATATATATATATATATATATATATATATATATATATATATATATATATATATATATATATATATATATATATATTTTTTTTTTTTTTTTTTTTGCTTTGTCGCTGTCTCCCGCGTTTGCGAGGTAGCGCAAGGAAACAGACGAAAGAAATGGCCCAACCCCCCCCCATACACATGTATATACATACGTCCACACACGCAAATATACATACCTACACAGCTTTCCATGGTTTACCCCAGACGCTTCACATGCCTTGATTCAATCCACTGACAGCACGTCAACCCCGGTATACCACATCGCTCCAATTCACTCTATTCCTTGCCCTCCTTTCACCCTCCTGCATGTTCAGGCCCCGATCACACAAAATCTTTTTCACTCCATCTTTCCACCTCCAGTTTGGTCTCCCTCTTCTCCTCGTTCCCTTCACCTCCGACACATATATCCTCTTGGTCAATCTTTCCTCACTCATTCTCTCCATGTGCCCGAACCATTTCAAAACACCCTCTTCTGCTCTCTCAACCACGCTCTTTTTATTTCCACACATCTCTCTTACCCTTACGTTACTTACTCGATCAAACCACCTCACACCACACATTGTCCTCAAACATCTCATTTCCAACACATCCATCCTCCTGCGCACAACTCTATCTATAGCCCACGCCTCGCAACCATACAACATTGTTGGAACCACTATTCCTTCAAACATACCCATTTTTGCTTATGGCACGTACGGTGCCGATATATCGGCAAAATAACTCCAGCCTAGAATATAGACTCTTTCCTAAATGTTTAATCTCATCATGTATCGAGGCAAGACGATATATATATATATATATATATATATATATATATATATATATATATATATATATATATATATATATATATATATATATATATATATACGAATATTGTGTATATGAACGCGTACCTTCATAGAACATACAAACCTCCAACATCCAGGATCGAACCCGGGACCCCTGTGCCACAAGTGGGAACGCTACCGCTTGGCTTCGATCACCCGCAAATAAGGCAATGACTATTCGAACACTATGTGCTCGAATACCCTTCGTCTCACATTGGTGAGCAACGGGGTCTACACCGGTCATCTCCCATCAGGCTCACTTCCCTTTTAGGAGTGACCAAAGCCTAGCTGTTCATGCTCCCTCCTGCTATGCAGGGGTCCCGCGTTCGATCCTGGCTGTTGGAGGTTTGTATGATATATATATATATATATTTTGTGTGATCGGGGCCTGAACATGCAGGAGGGTGAAAGGAGGGCAAGGAATAGAGTGAATTGGAGCGATGTGGTATACCGGGGTTGACGTGCTGTCAGTGGATTGAATCAAGGCATGTGAAGCGTCTGGGGTAAACCATGGAAAGCTGTGTAGGTATGTATATTTGCGTGTGTGGACGTATGTATATACATGTGTATGGGGGGGGTTGGGCCATTTCTTTCGTCTGTTTCCTTGCGCTACCTCGCAAACGCGGGAGACAGCGACAAAGTATAAAAAAGAATATATATATATATATATATATATATATGCAGAACCTTCACTTCACCGTGAAGAGCTATATTATATATATATATATATATATATATATATATATATATATATATATATATATATATATATATATATATATATATATATATATATATAATCCCTGGGGATAGGGGAGAAAGAATACTTCCCACGTATTCCCTGCGTGTCGTAGAAGGCGACTAAAAGGGGAGGGAGCGGGAGGCTGGAAATCCTCCCCTCTCACTTTTTTTTTTAATTTTCTAAAAGAGGGAACAGAGAAGGGGCCCAGGTGAGGATATTCCCTCAATGGCCCAGTCCTCTGTTCTCAATGCTACCTCGCTAATGCGGGAAATGGCGAATAGTATGAAAGAAAGATATATATATATATATATATATATATATGTATATATATATATATATATATATATATATATATATATATATATATATATATATATATATATATATATACGACAGTAAATTCGTTACACTAAAACAAGTATTCGATATACAGTAACCAGTTACCGGCACTGAATATTGTATGATTCATTTAATATTATTATTATTTCATCTTTTTGTGCAGGATATTCTACCTTTATGGGTTCTTCAAACCAGCGGGTAACTGGGGCTGAAGTGTAGTTAGGGTGCGGGGAAAACGATTGCCCAAACTGCTTTCGAAATTGGCAAGGAAAAGCGAAGTGAAGGGGGAAAAAAAATATATATGAAATGAGTTGGAACGATGCATTACAGTTTTCGTAAAGCATTTCACCACTTTTAACCTGTCCTAACCTAAGGTAAACTAACCTAATCTAATCTAAACTAACCTTACCTAAGCTAACCTAACCTGACTTTTCCTAACCTAACCTAATCTAATCTAAGCTAACCTTACCTAACCTAAACTAATCTAATCTAAGCTAACCTTACCTAACCTAACCTAAGCTATCCTAACCTAACCTAACCTAACCTAACCTAAGGTAACCTAATCTAATCTAATCTAAACTAACCTTACCTAAGCTAACCTAACCTAGCTTAACCTAACCTAACCTAATCTAATCTAAGCTAACCTTACCTAAGCTAACCTAACCTGGCTTAACCTAACTTAACCTAATCTAATCTAAGCTAACCTTACCTAAGCTAACCTAACCTGACTTAATCTAACCTAAACTAACCTAATTTAATCTAGTCTAATCTAAGCTAACCTAACCTAATTCAACCTAACCTAATCTATTTCATCCTAACTCAATTTACTCCCAAATCTAACTTAATCTACCCTGCTCTAATTTAAACTAGTATACCCTAACTTAATCTACTACGACACAACTTAATCTAACCTAAACTAACCTAATTTAATCTAGTCTAATCTAAGCTAGCCTAACCTAATTCAACCTAACCTAATCTATTTCATCCTATCTCAATTTACTCCCAAATCTAACTTAATCTACCCTGCTCTAATCTAAACTAGTATACCCTAACTTAATCTACTACGACACAACTTGATATAACCTAACCTAACCTAATCTAATATATCCCCGCTAATCTACCCTAACCTAATCTACCCCCAAAACACGAATAAATCTAACTCCATCTACCCTGCCCTAATCTAAACTTATATAGCCTCACCTAATCACCTCCCTCGACCTAACTTAATATAATTTGACCCAAACTAATCTATCCCTCCTAACCTAACCTAATCTAACCTAATCTAACACCCCCCTTACCTAACATTACCTAATTACCCTCTAACCTAGCCCGATAAAACCTAATTCAACCTAACCTAATCTACTCCTAACGTAACGTAACGTAAAGTAACACAACCAAACCTAATGTAACCTAACTCATCCTACCCTAACCTAGCCTAAACATAATCTAACCCAACCCAACTTAATCTACCCCTTAACCTAACTTAACTCAACCAAAACGTAACATTATCTACCCTAACCTAATCTACCCCACCAAACCCAATGTAGCCTAAACCAGCATAATCTACCACTAACCTAACCTAATCTAACTAACCTAACCTAACCTAACTAACCTAACATAATCTAACCCAACTTAACTTAATCTACCCCTTAACCTAACCTAACTCAACCAAAACGTAACATTATCTGCCCTAACCTAATCTACCCCACCAAACCCAATGTAACCTAAACCATAATAATCTACCACTAACCTAACCTAACCTAACCTAACCTAACCTAACCTAACTAACCTAACCTAATCTACCCCTTAAATTAACCTTATGTAAACTTAACCCAATATGATTCAACCTACACCCCTACTGTAACTTTGACCCAACCTAACGTAATGTAGCATACAGACATACAGGTACGGATACAGGAAGAATACATACATACAGACAGACAACCGAATAATACAGACACAGAGACAGATAACCGAGTAATACAGACACACAGAGACAGACAACTGAGTAATACAGACATACAGACACAGGAGTAATACATAATACAGACACAGAGACATATAACCGAGTAATACAGACATACAGATACAGGAGTAATACATAATACAGACACAGAGACAGATAACCGAGTAATACAGACATACAGATACAGGAGTAATACATAATACAGACACAGAGACAGATAACCTAGTAAGACAGACATACAGAGACAGGAGTAATACAGACAATACAGACATACAGAGAAGCTGTGGTCTTGCACAACTAGGGTAACAGACAGATAACTAGAGTGAATAACTAATAATAACACTAATGATTGCCACTTATGTAGGTTTTCGCTCGTTAACACTGAACAATGACTGGCAATCGCTTGTTATGTCTGGCGCCATTTGAAGCTGTTGGCCCCTGGTTTTAATTGGCGGCAGGTCGTTCCAGAATATATTAATTACTCTATTCGAATCGTGGCTTCAAGGTTCAGGTAATGGTAATTAAGGTTTAACTGTTCTTATTATTGGTGTAAAAAAAAGGAAATATTAGCCACATACTCCATCTTCACACAGTGAGGGAGCAATACATACTCCATCTTCACACAGTGAGGGAGCAATACACACTCCATCTTCACACAGTGAGGGAGCAATACACACTCCATCTTCACACAGTGAGGGAGCAATACATACTCCATCTTCACACAGTGAGGGAGCAATACACACTCCATCTTCACACAGTGAGGGAGCAATACATACTCCATCTTCACACAGTGAGGGAGCAATACACACTCCATCTTCACACAGTGAGGGAGCAATACATACTCCATCTTCACACAGTGAGGGAGCAATACACACTCCATCTTCACACAGTGAGGGAGCAATACACACTCCATCTTCACACAGTGAGGGAGCAATACATGCTCCATCTTCACACAGTGAGGGAGCAATACATACTCCATCTTCACACAGTGAGGGAGCAATACATACTCCATCTTCACACAGTGAGGGAGCAATACATGCTCCATCTTCATACACTGAAGAGGCAATAAATGCTCCATCTTCATACACTGAAGGAGCAATACCTGCTCCATCTTCATACACTGAAGAGGAAATAAATACTCCATCTTCACACAGTGAGGGAGCAATACATACTCCATCTTCACACAGTGAGGGAGCAATACATACTCCATCTTCACACAGTGAGGGAGCAATACACACTCCATCTTCACACAGTGAGGGAGCAATACACACTCCATCTTCACACAGTGAGGGAGCAATACATACTCCATCTTCACACAGTGAGGGAGCAATACATACTCCATCTTCACACAGTGAGGGAGCAATACATACTCCATCTTCACACAGTGAGGGAGCAATACATACTCCATCTTCACACAGTGAGGGAGCAATACACACTCCATCTTCACACAGTGAGGGAGCAATACATACTCCATCTTCACACAGTGAGGGAGCAATACATACTCCATCTTCACACAGTGAGGGAACAATACATACTCCATCTTCACACAGTGAGGGAACAATACATACTCCATCTTCACACAGTGAGGGAACAATACATACTCCATCTTCACACAGTGAGGGAACAATACATACTCCATCTTCACACAGTGAGGGAGCAATACATACTCCATCTTCACACAGTGAGGGAACAATACATGCTCCATCTTCATACACTGAAGGAGCAATACATACTCCATCTTCACACAGTGAGGGAGAAATACATACTCCATCTTCACACAGTGAGGGAGCAATACATACTCCATCTTCACACAGTGAGGGAGCAATACATACTCCATCTTCACACAGTGAGGGAACAATACATACTCCATCTTCACACAGTGAGGGAACAATACATGCTCCATCTTCACACAGTGAGGGAGCAATACATACTCCATCTTCACACAGTGAGGGAGCAATACATACTCCATCTTCACACAGTGAGGGAGAAATACATACTCCATCTTCACACAGTGAGGGAGCAATACATACTCCATCTTCACACAGTGAGGGAGCAATACATACTCCATCTTCACACAGTGAGGGAACAATACATACTCCATCTTCACACAGTGAGGGAACAATACATGCTCCATCTTCATACACTGAAGGAGCAATACATACTCCATCTTCATACAGAGAATGTAATCCCTTCCTAAACCATCAGCGTACGGGACCAGCTGGGACTCCCTAACCCGTCCCAATATCCCAGTGTCTATCACCAGCATCCAAAAAGCATTTTGCCAAGTCAAGATCCAAAATGGGATCACTGCTGACATGATGTGAACTGGCAGTACTGCAGTGACAAGTGGTCTATAACAGTGATATAGAAAACAGTGACAGGTTGTCTATCACAGTGAAATATAAAACAGTGACAGGTTGTCTGTCACAGTGAAATATAAAACAGTGACAAGTTGTCTATCACAGTGAAATATAAAACAGTGACAAGTTGTCTATCACAGTGAAATATAAAACAGTGACAAGTTGTCTATCGCAGTGAAATATAAAACAGTGACAAGTTGTCTATCACAGTGAAATATATGACAGTGACAGGTTGTCTATCACAGTGAAATATAAAACAGTGACAGGTTGTCTATCACAGTGAAATATAAAACAGTGACAGGTTGTCTGTCACAGTGAAATATAAAACAGTGACAGGTTGTCTATCACAGTGAAATATAAAACAGTGACAGGTTGTCTATCACAGTGAAATATAAAACAGTGACAAGTTGTCTATCACAGTGAAATATAAAACAGTGACAAGTTGTCTATCACAGTGAAATATATGACAGTGACAGGTTGTCTATCACAGTGAAATATAAAACAGTGACAAGTTGTCTATCACAGTGAAATATAAAACAGTGACAAGTTGTCTATCACAGTGAAATATATGACAGTGACAGGTTGTCTATCACAGTGAAATATAAAACAGTGACAAGTTGTCTATCACAGTGAAATATAAAACAGTGACAAGTTGTCTATCGCAGTGAAATATATGACAGTGACAGGTTGTCTATCACAGTGAAATATATGACAGTGACAAGTTGTCTATCACAGTGAAATATATGACAGTGACAGGTTGTCTATCACAGTGAAATATAAAACAGTGACAGGTTGTCTATCACAGTGAAATATATGACAGTGACAGGTTGTCTATCGCAGTGAAATATAAAACAGTGACAGGTTGTCTATCACAGTGAAATATAAAACAGTGACAAGTTGTCTATCACAGTGAAATATAAAACAGTGACAGGTTGTCTATCACAGTGAAATATAAAACAGTGACAGGTTGTCTAACACAGTGAAATATAAAACAGTGACAAGTTGTCTATCACAGTGAAATATAAAACAGTGACAGGTTGTCTATCACAGTGAAATATAAAACAGTGACAGGTTGTCTATCACAGTGAAATATAAAACAGTGACAGGTTGTCTATCACAGTGAAATATAAAACAGTGACAGGTTGTCTATCACAGTGAAATATAAAACAGTGACAAGTTGTCTATCACAGTGAAATATATGACAGTGACAGGTTGTCTATCACAGTGAAATATAAAACAGTGACAGGTTGTCTATCGCAGTGAAATATATGACAGTGACAGGTTGTCTATCACAGTGAAATATAAAACAGTGACAAGTTGTCTATCACAGTGAAATATATGACAGTGACAGGTTGTCTATCACAGTGAAATATAAAACAGTGACAAGTTGTCTATCACAGTGAAATATATGACAGTGACAGGTTGTCTATCACAGTGAAATATAAAACAGTGACAAGTTGTCTATCACAGTGAAATATATGACAGTGACAAGGTGTCTATCACAGTGAAATATAAAACGGTGACAGGTTGTCTATCACAGTGAAATATAAAACAGTGACACCTTGCTTATAACAGTGAAATATAGGACAGTGACACCTTGTTTATAACAGTGAAATATAGGACAGTGACATCTTGTCTTAATATACAAAACAGTGACAGATGGTCTATCACAGTGAAATAAAAATTCAATTTGTTTTGGAATAAATTCTTTCTCTCCCCTGTGAATTGAAATAGACAAAAAAAAAAAAACATGAGTTTAAGAAATAAAAAGAATATATACAGAGTAGCTGACAAGGTCAATATATATTAGACAGGTAACTATCTATTTCATTTTCTATCTATTTCATTTTATGTTGATACAGTCTGTCCCTCCCACTTGGGGCTAGGTTTGGGAACCCTTCCTACGTAACTTAGGGTAAGAAATCCCCCTACTTACCCTAGGGTAAGAAATCCCCCCTACTTACCCTAGGGTAAGAAATCCCCCCTACTTACCTTAGGGTAAGAAATCCCCCCTACTTACCCTAGGGTAAGAAATTCCCCCTGCTTGGCCTAGGGTAAGTAGGGCCTGGCCCATAGCCTAGCGGTAGCATTCCGCCTGTTGCACAGGGGTCCCGGGTTCGATCCTGGCTGTTGGAGGTTTGTAAGATATATATATATATATATATATATATATATATATATATATATATATATATATATATATATATATATATATATAAAGGCAGACTGTGAATTGTGTGCATGGGTATATATGTATGTGTCTGCGGGAGACAGCGACAAAGTATAAAAAAAAAAAAAAAAAAATATATATATATATATATATATATATATATATATATATATATATATATATATATATATATATATATATATATATATATATATATTGAAGGTTTGTTGAATGTGTTTGATGATAGAGTGGCAGATATAGGGTGTTTTGGTCGAGGTGGTGTGCAAAGTGAGAGGGTTAGGGAAAATGATTTGGTAAACAGAGAAGAGGTAGTGAAAGCTTTGCGGAAGATGAAAGCCGGCAAGGCAGCAGGTTTGGATGGTATTGCAGTGGAATTTATTAAAAAAGGGGGTGACTGTATTGTTGACTGGTTGGTAAGGTTATTTAATGTATGTATGACTCATGGTGAGGTGCCTGAGGATTGGCGGAATGCGTGCATAGTGCCATTGTACAAAGGCAAAGGGGATAAGAGTGAGTGCTCAAATTACAGAGGTATAAGTTTGTTGAGTATTCCTGGTAAATTATATGGGAGGGTATTGATTGAGAGGGTGAAGGCATGTACAGAGCATCAGATTGGGGAAGAGCAGTGTGGTTTCAGAAGTGGTAGAGGATGTGTGGATCAGGAGTTTGCTTTGAAGAATGTATGTGAGAAATACTTAGAAAAGCAAATGGATTTGTATGTAGCGTTTATGGATCTGGAGAAGGCATATGATAGAGTTGATAGAGATGCTCTGTGGAAGGTATTATGAATATATGGTGTGGGAGGAAAGTTGTTAGAAGCAGTGAAAAGTTTTTATCGAGGATGTAAGACATGTGTACGTGTAGGAAGAGAGGAAAGTGATTGGTTCTCAGTGAATGTAGGTTTGCGGCAGGGGTGTGTGATGTCTCCATGGTTGTTTAACTTGTTTATGGATGGGGTTGTTAGGGAGGTAAATGCAAGAGTTTTGGAAAGAGGGGCAAGTATGAAGTCTGTTGGGGATGAGAGAGCTTGGGAAGTGAGTCAGTTGTTGTTCGCTGATGATACAGCGCTGGTGGCTGATTCATGTGAGAAACTGCAGAAGCTGGTGACTGAGTTTGGAAAAGTGTGTGGAAGAAGAAAGTTAAGAGTAAATGTGAATAAGAGCAAGGTTATTAGGTACAGTAGGGTTGAGGGTCAAGTCAATTGGGAGGTGAGTTTGAATGGAGAAAAACTGGAGGAAGTGAAGTGTTTTAGATATCTGGGAGTGGATCTGGCAGCGGATGGAACCATGGAAGCGGAGGTGGATCATAGGGTGGGGGAGGGGGCGAAAATCCTGGGGGCCTTGAAGAATGTGTGGAAGTCGAGAACATTATCTCGGAAAGCAAAAATGGATATGTTTGAAGGAATAGTGGTTCCAACAATGTTGTATGGTTGCGAGGCGTGGGCTATGGATAGAGTTGTGCGCAGGAGGATGGATGTGCTGGAAATGAGATGTTTGAGGACAATGTGTGGTGTGAGGTGGTTTGATCGAGTGAGCAACGTAAGGGTAAGAGAGATGTGTGGAAATAAAAGAGCGTGGTTGAGAGAGCAGAAGAGGGTGTTTTGAAGTGGTTTGGGCATATGGAGAGGATGAGTGAGGAAAGATTGACCAAGAGGATATATGTGTCGGAGGTGGAGGGAACAAGGAGAAGAGGGAGACCAAATTGGAGGTGGAAAGATGGAGTGAAAAAGATTTTGTGTGATCGGGGCCTGAACATGCAGGAGGGTGAAAGGAGGGCAAGGAATAGAGTGAATTGGAGCGATGTGGTATACCCTGGTTGACGTGCTGTCAGTGGATTGAATCAAGGCATGTGAAGCGTCTGGGGTAAACCATGGAAAGCTGTGTAGGTATGTATATTTGCGTGTGTGGGCGTATGTATATACATGTGTATGGGGGGGGGGGGGTTGGGCCATTTCTTTCGTCTGTTTCCTTGCGCTACCTCGCAAACGCGGGAGACAGCGACAAAGTATAATAAAAAATATATATATATATATATATATATATATATATATATATATATATATATATATATATATATATATATATATATATATATATATATATATATATATATATATTGGCGCCTTAGGGCAGCAGGTGGTTCTGTTTTGAGGGCCATCTGGCTGGGCAGATACACCGCCTGGGGACCATCGCGCCTCCTGGGATCCATTCGTCTCCTGGTAATACCAGCTGACACGTAGACACCAGGTGGTTGCCCAAATTGGCTGTGTAGCGCATCACCACACTCCGTCTTCGGATGACCACTGTCTGCCGAGGCAACGACGACTCAAGAGGAAAGACTCATTTCTACGCGCCTCTGGGAAAATTAAAGCTATCTCACTTTCTCTTATTGTCTTCAGGGTTTTTCGCAGTCACGGCCTCAAAGCCCTCTATCTGTGCCAGGGTTAGAATGGAACTGGAAGAGGGACTAGTGAGATGGAGAGATAAAGAAAGATGAATGATAACCTTAAAAGATCTTGAGAAAAGATGTAAACTTGTCAGCTGAAAGTGGGGCAGGTCCAAACTGTCAGCGAAGACATGAGGAGGTAAAGAAGTCCAAAGTCTCGCAGTGTGGGGAATGAGATATCACAGTGGCCCACACTTTAGTTGCTAAATGCCACACGGGCCGTTTTGATACCTGCTTCTTTCCTGGCATATTTCAAAAGACAAGTTTCTCACTTTCTCAAAAACTCGCAAATGCTTTTCCCTTGTCTTTTCTTTTTTCCCTTTTCATAACCCTATCTATATTTCAATTTAGGCCTGGCCTTGATGTGGACTTCTGACCTTACCTGGAGCCTTCAACGTCTATATTATACCTATGAGGTTCAGCTAATGGTGGGGACATACAAGCAGCCAGCTCTTGCGAGCTAGTCAATATGATCCTTGACCATAATATTGGAAAAATCTTGCCTGGAGTAATACCTGTAGAAGAGAGAAAGAAAACCAGAGCTACAGTGTTAGTCCAAGCAGACCAAATAGTAAGTTTAGAACAACGGAGCTGATAAAAGTCGCATTTTCTGTGAGCACGTCAAATTGCACAATGATCAATATAATATATTACTCAGACGTGTGCGTGATGTCCGTTTGTACATTGTTCTCTATGCCAGAGGACGTGGCAACACTTAGTACAGAAGTGGGGGAGGCAGAATGGATAGATAATCTATCTACCACCCTCTTATAATAACTAATACTACTCAACACATGATGCCTATAGCCAACCATTACGAGAAAAACAGTTTCAGTGCAATGATATATATATATATATATATATATATATATATATATATATATATATATATATATATATATATATATATATATTCCTATGAGTTCACGGGGAAAATGAAACACGATAAGATCCTAAGTGCACTTTTCGTGTAATAATCACATCATCTTGTCTCCCCTGATGTTGTGATTATTACACGAAAGTGCACTTGGGAACATATCGTGTTTCATTTACCCCCGTGGACTCATAGGAACATACTCGATCACGCGCAAAATTGTGATCCTTTCCAATATATATTTTATTTTATTATACTTTGTCGCTGTCTCCCGCGTTTGCGAGGTAGCGCAAGGAAACAGACGAAAGAAATGGCCCCCCCCCCCCCATACACATGTATATACATACGTCCACACACGCAAATATACATACCTACACAGCTTTCCATGGTTTACCCCAGACGCTTCACATGCCCTGCTTCAATCCACTGACAGCACGTCAACCCCGGTATACCACATCGCTCCAATTCACTCTATTCCTTGCCCTCCTTTCACCCTCCTGCATGCTCAGGCCCCGATCACACAAAATCTTTTTCACTCCATCTTTCCACCTCCAATTTGGTCTCCCTCTTCTCCTTGTTCCCTCCACCTCCGACACATATATCCTCTTGGTCAATCTTTCCTCACTCATCCTCTCCATGTGCCCAAACCACTTCAAAACACCCTCTTCTGCTCTCTCAACCACGCTCTTTTTATTTCCACACATCTCTCTTACCCTTACGTTACTCACTCGATCAAACCACCTCACACCACACATTGTCCTCAAACATCTCATTTCCAGCACATCCATCCTCCTGCGCACAACTCTATCCATAGCCCACGCCTCGCAACCATACAACATTGTTGGAACCACTATTCCTTCAAACATACCCATTTTTGCTTTCCGAGATAATGTTCTCGACTTCCACACATTCTTCAAGGCCCCGAGGATTTTGGAGGTGGAAAGATGGAGTGAAAAAGATTTTGTGTGATCGGGGCCTGAACATGCAGGAGGGTGAAAGGAGGGCAAGGAATAGAGTGAATTGAAGCGATGCGGTATACCGGGGTTGACGTGCTGTCAGTGGATTGAATCAAGGCATGTGAAGCGTCTGGGGTAAACCATGGAAAGCTGTGTAGGTATGTATATTTGCGTGTGTGGACGTATGTATATACATGTGTATGGGGGTGGGTTGGGTCATTTCTTTCGTCTGTTTCCTTGCGCTACCTCGCAAACGCGGGAGACAGCGACAAAGTATAAAAAAAAATATATATATATATATATATATATATATATATATATATATATATATATATATATATACTGTATATATACATACATATATACATAAGAAGTAGCCCATTCCTGTAGCATCCTCTAGGTTCGTGTACAGCCCTGTAACCTCGTTACTGGAGAGGTAGTTTGGTAATCAAGACGTGAAAGCCGGTGATGCCAGACAAAAGGGAAGAGAAAATGTGAACTTGGGAATCTAATGAAGTCTCGTGTTATTGAAGGTACAAGGCGGGGAAAAAAAGAAATAAAGAAGTTTGGAATGATTTTTTTTTTCTTCTATCTTATTGAGTAAAGGTAGCGAGGTGTGTTCCACCATTGTTAACCTGTAGATGATTAGGTCTAACAACCTGGTGGTTGTTATTGGTTGTGTCAACTGAATCGGTTGTTGTGGATGGAGTGGTCACAACCAATTAGGTTACAAGGGCAAAGCATATAATTGACTCCTCCTGGTTGTTAAGACAAAGACAGTTTCGTTCTAAAACAGCGTAGTTCAAACAAGGAAAACACATCCATTAAAGAGGAGTTGATCGTTTAAGCTCCAATAACTAACTATAGTTAAGACGACGAACTAGTGAATGTTAACTAACAGCCCATCCATACTTTTAACTAGCCTACATTAACCTAAGTAGATTTAACTTAGACTAAACCAACTTTCGAGAATATTTGACAAAATTCGGTGAGAACGGATCAGTTCCAATGAGACATGAATGACAATTGATAAGATTAATGGCATATTCCCATCCTAAAAGGTCGGAGATCCAGTGGGATCCCCAATTGGCCATCGACCATCCCGGCCACGGTGATGGTCGGGGCTGGAGTAGGCTACACCACCAATGGCTATAACGGACGGCACAGTTCCGGACTTTGATGGCAGAATCAGATTTTCTCCCTTTTTTTTTTTTTTTCTTATATATTCTTTTTATCCTGCGGATTACAGAGCTGGTCTGAGCATTAACGACGTTGGAGGAAGCTAACGATATTTTATTGCTTTCTTTATCTCATTACTAGTCGATAATGAGCAATTAACGAACCTAGCATTCTATATTTATTTATGTGTCCGTCTGTCTGTTTTTTTTTCTTGTTCGTGTTGTTGTTTTTCGTATGATGGTCTGTCTATTCAGATGTGTCTGTCACTCCATCTCTATTTCTGCATCTTAGTTCTCTTATAGGAATATATATATATATATATATATATATATATATATATATATATATATATATATATATATATATATATATATATCCATAAAATCACAAGAAAATGAACACGATAAGTTCCCAAGTGCACTTTCGCGCAATAATCACATCATCAGGGGAGATACAAGAAGACGGAGAACATCAGTTGATATGCAAGGAGGAGACGTAGCTAAGACACCATTTGGTAAACAGATGTTAACAGGATCACATCTTAAACGGTAAGATGTGATCCTGTGTCTTTGTATATTTTCCTCTCTATCTGAGATAAATTACCATTTGCTTCTGAAGATGTGTTGAAATACACGAAAGCGCTAAAGCATACGCAAATTTTTTCTGCTTTGATTTTCCTTTCCCGTCAACAAGTTCATTTATATATATATATATATATATATATATATATATATATATATATATATATATATATATATATTCCTATGAGTCCATGGGGAAAATGAAACACGAAAAGTTCCCAAGTGCACTTTCGTGTAATAATCACATTATCAGGGGAGACAAAAGAGAGAAATATAACAGTCAGTTGATATACATCGAAGAAACGAAGCTAGGACTCCATTTGGTAAACATATATATATTCGTAAGACCTGCCACAACGCATCTCTATCAACCCTATCATATGCCTTTCTCCAGATGCATAAATGCCACATGCAAAACCTTCTCTTTGTTTATGTTTTCCCTACAAATATCCTTCAAAGTAAACACCTGCTGATCCATACATCCATCTCTCCTCTTCAGTCTGATGCTCTGTACATGCCACTACCTTCGTCCCCTTTGCCTTTTATGCAGTAGCACTGTACAAGCATTACCCCAACCCTTTAGGCACCTCACACTGGGTCATACGTACATTGCAAACCCTAATTAACCAGTCACCAACACTCATTCTTGTGAGTCTTCATTCCACACCCATCCATAAATAATAATAATAATAATGATGATGATGATAATAATAATAATAATAATAATAATAATAATAATAATAATAATAACACTAATACTAATACTAATACTAATAATAATAATACTAATAATAATAATAATAATAATAATAATAATAATAATAATGATAATAATAATAATAATAATAATAATAATAATAATAATAATAATAATAATGATAATCTAAATAATCACACCTGACACCTAATCCAATATAAAAAAATAATTGTCTTTGATTATGTAATACTTTCCACATAACCTGATACATATGTACTCTTCAAGCATTACATATGTACTCCTCGGTACAATGAGAACCTTGTACTTCTACATAGCATGATACATATATATATATGTACTCTTCAAGCATTACATATGTACATATGTACATATGTACTCCTTGGGGGGGGGAAGGTGTGGGGGTGTTCCACTCATATCCAGTTCGACCTTCCAAATTCGCCCACGAACTGGTCGACCCGAGGCCACAAGATCGACCCACTCAACATGATCCCTTGATCATAATATTGGAAACTCTTACCCTAGTAGGATTGGATCCCCCTCCTTGGTCCCAGCTCCTGTGTGGGATGACACACACACACAGGGCCAATATGTATAAGGCTCTCGCTACTGCGAAACGAGCCGAACTGGTGATTTCCTGTGGGAGCTCGTTTAAGGTCGAAGTGCTTCGGCTTAAGCTTACTATTGAAATCCTCGCTGACCTTTCCACCCTCTACACCCATCTCCCATTTTCTTTTCCTCGCTGACCCTTCCACCCTCTACACCCATCTCCCATTTTCTTTTCCCTCGCTGACCCTTCCACCCTCTACACCCATCTCCCATTTTCTTCTCCTCGCTGACCCTTCCACCCTCTACACCCATCTCCCATTTTCTTCTCCTCGCTGACCCTTCCACCCTCTACACCTATCTCCCATTTTCTTTTCCTCGCTGACCCTTCCACCCTCTACACCCATCTCCCATTTTCTTTTCCTCGCTGACGTGCTGCACGTGCACACCCTCTACACCCATCTCCCATTTTCTTTTCCTCGCTGACCCTTCCACCCTCTACACCCATATCCCATTTTCTTTTCCTCGCTGACCCTTCCACCCTCTACACCCATCTCCCATTTTCTTTTTCTTTTTTTTTACCTCCTCCTAAGGCTATGTTTAGCCTATCAAATACCCTGGTGCTAGGAGACAACTGTTATGTTGGCTAGTTAAGGTCTATTGCTATGGCCAAGGGCTATGTTGGGGTGTCTAGGTCTGCTTTCTATTTCTCCTTCATACTACCTGTAGCAACATCAGGTAGAAACTTCCAGGCACATATCATAATCCATCACTGTAGAACAAGACCATGTACATTTCTACATCACTCTTGAACGCAAAGATTAAAAAAAAAATCATTCATATGCAACAATTTGTAGCCAATGTTGATCAAAAATGAGAAGGGCATAAAATTTTCATGCAAGTCTTTGCCTCATATCTATACGTTACATGTAGGTGTCTTAAATATATAACTAAAACAATTAATGAAAAAAAAAAAGGGTTTTCATATATTCTACACGACACGAGGATGGAAGAACAGAAAAACCATGCCCACAAGACTAAAGGACTATGTATCCCAAAAAGGGATATATATATATATATATATATATATATATATATATATATATATATATATATATATATATATATATATATATACATTTTAACGTATACCTGCAGTAATCTGGTAGATTGGTCTATCTATAGTGGTATATACCCTTCTTCCTCGCACGTGCATATATCTCTCCCCCACACGCACGTGCATAGATCCCTCCCCCCACACGCACGTGCACACAGCATCCCCACATGCACTCATACCCCCCACCCCCCTTCCGCCCCCTTCCCACATGCACGTGCACATATCCTCCCTACATTCACGTGCACATACCCCCCCATTTCCAAATATGCACGTGCACATACCCCTCCCCCCCGCCTCCCACATACACGTACACATACCCCCCCCCGCCTCCCACATACACGTACACATACCCCTCCCCCCCGCCTCCCACATACACGTACACATACCCCCCCGCCTCCCACATACACGTACACATACACCACCCTCCTCCCACAAGCCCCCCCCCCCCAACATGCCCTTGCCCAGCGCTCAGCTGCGTTTTCCGTTCTTGTCATATTTGACCAAAATAACAGAGCCATTTTGGTAACTTTAGAAAAAAAAATGAGAAATAATTTTAAAAAAAACCTGGAGGAAACGCAGGGAAGGTTCGACCGTAAAGACCAATTTCCGTCACGCCGTAAGAAGAGGAGAAGAAGAGGAGGGAGGGGAAGAAAAAAGAGGAAAGCGCAAGTTGAGTCAAAATGAAAGTTTACCTTCCACTTTCTCGAAATTTTTAGTTTAAGTTGCTCTCTCTCTCTCTCTCTCTCTCTCTCTCTCTCTCTCTCTCTCTCTCTCTCTCTCTCTCTCTCTCTCTCTCTCTCTCTCTCTCTCTCTCTCACACTCACACACACACGCACACATAAACACATCGTATATATATATATAACAGGAAAAGGAAACACGATAAGTTCCCAAGTGCACTTTCGTGTAATGATCACATCGTCAGGGTAGACACAAGGATAAGCGGTTGTGGCTTTGTTCTTCAAGAACGTTTTTTGTCTTTGTTCTTCAGTAGCGGTCATGGCTTTGTTCTTTAGTAGTGGTTGTGGTTTTGTTCTTCAGTAGCCGTTGTGGCTTTGTTCTTCAAGAACGGTTGTCTTTGTTCTTCAGTATTGGTTGTGGCTTTGTTCATCAGCAGCCAGTTGTGTCTTTGTTCTTCAGTACTGGTTGTGGGTCTGTTCTTCAGCAGCGGTTGTGGGTCTGTTCATCAGCAGCCAGTTGTGTCTTTGTTCTTCAGTACTGGTTGTGGGTCTGTTCTTCAGCAGCGGTTGTGGGTCTGTTCTTCAGCAGCTAGTTGTGGCTTTGTTCTTCAGTAGTGGTTGTGGGTCTGTTCTTCAGCAGCTAGTTGTGGCTTTGTTCTTCAGTAGTGGTTGTGGGTCTGTTCTTCAGCAGCTAGTTGTGGCTTTGTTCTTCAGTAGTGGTTGTGGGTCTGTTCTTCAGCAGCGGTTGTGGGTCTGTTCTTCAGCAGCTAGTTGTAGCTTTGGTCTTCCGTCGTGGTTGTGGAGAGACCGTCTGGAAACCTTGCATTCTTAAGAACCAGACCAAACCAAGAAGCCATCACACTTCCAGACCAAACCAATAATCTATCTCTCCTTCTTTTTTTTCATCATCCCCCAGCTCTACTCCCGATTCACACCTTTCCATAAGATCCTTTGCATATTTGAAAACGGAGACATTACCCCCCCACCCTCACCGAGAGACACCCACATCTGCGTCACACACACACACACACACACACACACACACACACACACAACGCCCCCCGACACACCCAATGGCTAGATCTTCGCCAGGAACTCCTCCAGCAGGTCACTACGAAAACTGGAAAAAAAATGAGGGCAAAAACGAAAATAAAAAGGCTAGGAATGTATTAACATTCCACTGGTTTCCAGACAGCAACAACGCCTCCTCCTCCTCCTCCTCCTCCTCTTCCTCCTCTTCCTCCTTCTCTTCCTCCTCCTCCTCCGTCAGGCAAAGTGGTGGCGTCTCCTCAGCTAACACACACACACACACACACACACACGTCGTGGGGAAAATGAGTCTTCTCGAGAGATTAACGAGCCTCTTGCCCCCGTAGAGAGAGAGAGAGAGAGAGAGAGAGAGAGAGAGAGAGAGAGAGAGAGAGAGAGAGAGAGAGAGAGAGAGAGAGAGAGAGAGAGAGAGAGAGAGAGAGAGCATGGACGTCTCTCACACACACACACGTACACAACAGTACTCCAGCAGAATAACTTCCTCATTCTATCTTCCAGCCATTTGTCACTACGTGTATGTGAGGAACTCCACCATCTCCCCTGACGCTCACATCACCCCACCCCGAATATTCCGAACTCCTCCTTCTTCACCTGCAGGATCCTCGTGCCCTTTTGACCTTCCTCCGTCCCTGCTGAAGACGCTGACGGTGTATACACGCGCAAGACTGGTCGAAGGCGACCCGCAAGGCGAGGTCATGCAAAAATACCTTTTAAGAGGCGGGTGTGTGTGGAGAGAACTCAAGACTTAACGGAATATCCGCGATATTTGGGGTTGATATTGGTAGTCTACGACAATATGTGTGATATTTGGGGGTAATATCGGTAGTCTATGACAATATGTGTGATATTTGGGGGTAATATTGTTAGTCTACGACACTATGTGTGATACTGAGGGTTAATCACAATTACCTTAAGCAATATAAAGAAAGAAAGAAAGAGTGTCACTTGATGGGTAAGAAAGCCTACGTAAATATATGAACAAAAACACGAATTAATAAACCACTACCGGCACTTGATGTGGAAATATAGAATGTTTATATTCAGGTGTCGTGAGGTAAATGGTATTAAAGGTAACTTAATTAACTTCTCTTGTTAAAAGTGTAGAATGGAATTCCGTCATTATTGCTTCTTGTTACATAATTATATTATTATTATTGTTATTATCATCATCATTATCATTATTATGATCAATTATCATTATCATTATTATCATTATTATTATTATTATTATTATTATTATTATTATTATCATTATTATCATTAATATTACTTATCCCTGGGGATAGGGGAGAAAGAATACTTCCCACGTATTCCCTGCGTGTCGTAGAAGGCGACTAAAAGGGGAGAAAACGGGGGTCTGGAAATCCTCCCCTCCCGTTTTCTAATTTTCCAAAAGAAGGAACAGAGAAGGGGGCCAAGTGAGGATATTCTCCCAAAGGCTCAGTCCTTTATTCTTAACGCTACCTCGCTAGCGCGGAAAATGGCGAGTAGTATGAAACTATGATTATTATTATCATTATTATTATTATTATTATTATTATTATTATTATTCTATTGCTATTTCCGGGTCGGTGGTTTTGTTACAGAGAGGTTTGGTTAGGAAGTGTCTAGTGCTGTTGCATACAAGTGAGTGTCAACCATGTTGAGATGGGACTATATTGGGAAGCAATTTTCTTTTTCCATTAGGCAGGTGTTAAGTAATTGTAGCTAACTGCCAGCTGTATGTACCATTTTCCGTGTTTATCGGCTCTATTTACCTATGGTAGGAATGGAAGATCATGCAGGTGAGGCGTAGTTTAGAGTGGAGCGGGTGCTTTCCCCATTTCCAAACCTGGTGTCAGTCAGTGATCTGAGGAGAGGTGGTTTGTGTGTTGTTTGGGTGTTGATTTCATTGGTGTAGGGGTAGCGAACGGTCATCATGGGTGAGTCTCATACGTGACACCTGGA